>NC_069657.1:128065340-128368371 GCF_027244095.1 Hemicordylus capensis
GGTGTCAACTCTTAGCAACCACATAGATAGATTCTCTCCAGGATGATCTGTCTTCAGCTTGGCCTTTTATGTCTCTCAGTGTTGCATTCATTACTGTCGTAATCGAGTCCATCTACTTGCTGCAGATTGTCTTCTTTTTCTCTTTCTTTCCTTCAACTTTTCCCAGCTTCTTCAAAGTCCAGCTTTCGAATCCGTAGAATGTCATGGGGAAAACCATTGTCCGAACAATTCTAATCTTTGTAGGTATAGACACGTCACGGCATCTAAATATCCTTTCCAAGGCCTTCATTGCAACCCTGCCAAGTGCTAGTCTGCAGTGTATTTCTTGACTACTGGATCCTTTACTGTTGATGGTTGATCCTAAGAGGCAGAAGCTATCCACCACTTCGTGTTCATTTTCAGCTCTGAGGCTGGTTGCTGTAACTGTTGTCATTAGTTTAGTCTTCTTTACATTTAGTTGTAGTCCCATTTTTTCACTGTGTTCCTTGACTTTCATTACTAGAGCTTGCAGATCATCTGCATTCTCAGCTATCAGAGTGGTGTCATCAGCATAGCGCAGGTTATCGATATTTGAGAGGAGAGCTGGTCTTGTGGTAGCAAGCATGACTTGTCCACTTAGCTAAGCAGGGTCTGCCCTGGCTGCATATGAAAGGGAGTCTAGAAGTGTGAGCACTATATACCCCTCAGGGGATGGAGCCACTCTGGGAAGAGCAGAAGGTTCCTTTTTTCCCCCAAATTCAATTTTTTATTGATTTTAACAATAATATTATTATCATTCATAACAAACAGAATAAATGAAAATGGACTTCCCGCACACCTCTCTTCATGAAAGATCAACTATAAAATTTACCCTTGCTATAATAATAATTCAAAACATAAATTTAAACCCTTACAAACACAGTTAATCTTCCCAACCTGCATTTTTTTCTACATTTCGAATCCTGCTGTAAGATCCATAGTAGGAAAATAATTTTTTAGATACAACAAAAATGGTTTCCAATCTTCTTTAAAACATTCTAAGTTTTGGTCTCTTATCAGTGTTGTAAATTTTGCCATCTCCGCATATTCCAAAATTTTTATCAGCCAATCTTCTTTTGAAGGCAGTTCATTACTCTTCCATTTCTGTGCATATATTATTCTGGCCGCCGTGGAAGCATACATGAAGAGTGTTAAGTTATTTGTAGAAATTACTCCTTGTGTTATTCCCAGTAGGAAGGATTCTGGCTTCTTAGGAAATGTCATTTTAAACATTTTCTTTAACTCATTATATATCATAACCCAGTAGGCCTTAGCCTTCCCACAGGTCCACCACATATGAAAAAAAGTACCTTCAGAATGTCCACACTTCCAACATTTGTTTGAAACATTTTTGTACATTAACGCCAATTTTTTTGGTGTCAAGTACCATCTATACATCATTTTATAATAGTTTTCTTTTAAAGCATAACATGCAGTGAATTTTAAATCATTTTTCCATAACTTTTCCCAGGCTGCCATTTCTATATTATGCCCCACATCTTGAGCCCACTTTATCATGGTCGTTTTAACCACTTCCTCTCTTGTCTCCTCCAGAAGCAGCAATTTATACATTTTAGAAACTATTTTTTCATTGTTTTGACATAATTCCTTCTCAAAATTTGAAATCTGATCCTCAAATCCAACTTTAAAGTCTTTCTTATAAATCTCATTTAACTGATGATACTGAAACCAATCTCTAACCAAATTTTGTATTTCAGTTAAGCTTTTTAACTTACAATCCTTTTCCTGAAAATGTAACAAATCCCTATAGGTACCCCAACACATTTGCATATTTACTTCTTTACATGATAAGGCTTCAATCGGAGATATCCATAACAGAGTTTTAGGTTCCAACCAATTTTTATATTTTAACCACACCCTCATTATACTCCTTCTCACATAGTGATTCAAAAAGTCTTTATGTATTTTACTTTTTTCGTACCACAGATACGCATGCCATCCAAACCTTCTGTCAAATCCCTCCAAATCAAGAACTCGAGGGTTTCTCAATGTTATCCATTCTTTTAACCATGTCAAACAAACAGCATCAAAGTACAACCGTAAGTCTGGCAAGGCAAGACCACCTCTTTCCTTTGCATCTGTTAAATTCTTAAAATTAATTCTTGGTCTTTTCCCCTGCCAAACAAACTTAGTTATATCCTTCTGCCGTTGCTTAAAACAAGTCAAAGTGTTGATTATGGGAATAGTCTGAAAGAGAAATAACATTTTAGGCAAGACATTCATTTTCACCACTGAAATTCTTCCCATTAAAGACAAATTCATTTTAGATCATCTTTGTAGATCAATTTTCACTGAATTCCATATTTTAACATAGTTATTTGTAAACAACAAGGAGTTGTTCTTTGATAACCAGACCCCCAGATATTTAACTTTCTTCTCCACTTTCAACTCACTTATTTCAGAGAATCTGTCCTTGGTTTTCTGATCCATATTTTTAGTCAAGACCTTGGTTTTGGTCTTATTTATATAAAATCCAGCCAGCTGGCCAAATTGTTGTATTTTATCTAAGAGTCTTTCAATCTTATCCATTGGATTTTCTAAAAACAGCACACCATCATCTGCAAAGGCTCTCAACTTGTAGTCTTGTTTCCCAATTTTGGGACCATGTAGTTTATCATCTTCTCTGATACTTCTACAAAGCACTTCTAGAACCAGTATAAAAAGCAATGGGCATCCTTGTCTAGTCCCTTTTTGTATTACACAGTTGTCTGATAGTTCCCCATTTACAATAATCTTAGCATATTGCTCCGAATAAATTGTCTTAATTGCCCTAATAAAATTGTTGCCAGCAGTCATTACTTCGGGAAGAGCAGAAGGTTCCAAGTTCCCTCCCTGGCTTCTCCAAGATAGGGCTGAGAGAGATTCCTGCCTGTAACCTTGGAGAAGCCGCTGCCAGTATGTGAAGACAATACTGAGCTAGATAGACAAATGGTCTGACTCAGAATATGGCAGCTTCCTATGTTCCTCCAACTTTAAAACCATGCTGACCTTCTTTCAGTATATGTTCAGCCTATAAATTGAAAAATTAGGAGAAGGTATACAGCCTTGTTTTACTCCTTTGCCGACCTGGAACCGACCTGGAACCATGTTCTGTCTGGACTGTGGCTTCATGTCCTGTGTATAGGTTTCTCATGAGAACAATGAGATCTTCTGGGATGCCCATTTTCCTAAGGATATTCCACCACTTGACATGGTCAACACAATCAAAAGCTTTTCTGTTGTCAATGAAGCACATATTGACATCTTTTTGGTATTAGTTGGCTTTCTCAATTATCCAGCGTGCATCAGCAATAATGTCTCTTGTTCCTTGGACTTTTCTGAAACCAGCTTGAACATCCAGCATTTCCCTTTCCACGTAGGGCTCTAATCTGCATGGGATGATCCTGAGCTTTATTTTGCTAGCATGTGAAATTAAGGATATTGTGCAATGGTTTGTGCAATTTGTTAAGTCTCTTTTCTTTGGTATTGGTATGTATAGCATATTGAAAATAGCCTAAAATACATATCTCAGTAATGTACAAAGGTTTGACACGTAGAACCTGGCAACCTAATGTGTTATGGGGGTCCTGCTATATTCTAGGGCTGTGGTTCCCAACCTGGGTTCCTCCAGATGTTGCTGAACTACAACTCCCAGCATCCCCAGCCACAATAAATTGTAGCTAGAGATGATGGGAGTTGTAGTTCAGCAACATCTGGAGGAACCCAGGTTGGGAACCACTGTTCTAGGGCAACTTCCCTGCCAAGCATACATAAAGTTTTGCCTTAAACCGAGCGTGAGTTGCAGCTGGCAGCCACCAAAAATCCAGGACTTGGTGTCAAGAGTGCTGGGTGGTGGTCGGGGGAGCCCACAGAGTGTACAGGGCACCACCATCTGGACTCAAGTCCTGAAATCTGGTAAGAATGGCACCACTGATCCTGCCATATACTGAGTCAGACTCTTGGTCGGTCTAGCTCAGTATGGTTTACACTGACTGGCAGCAGCTCTCCACAGTTTAGATGGGGGCGTTTTATGATAAAGAACACATTTTGTTTTGCTTTTTATAGCACAATTACATGCATGCTTACTCCAAAGTAAGTCCCACTGTGTTCAGTGGGATTTATTTCCATGTAAGTGTGTTCATGAAACCAACATTAGGGATTGGGAGTCTGTCTATAGTCAAGAACAGCTGAGAACAGGAGAGTTAGGTGTTGGGGTTTGTGATTATTTAGCAAAGCACCAAGGAAGCTACCACTCCAGTTACAGAGTGCAAAGTTTAATTGTTCCAGCTATTTAAGGAACACACATGAAGATTGTATTTATTTATTATTTATTTGTTTGATTTATATACTGCCCTTCCAAAATGGCTCAAGGCAGTTTACAACAGAATAAAATCAATTAAAACCAGTTAACAAAATCAAAACTATAAAAACAGAATAAAACCAATTAAACATTCAAATAGCTAAAAACAGGGCTAACATTTAAAACAGTTGAAAACAGTTTACAGCAGTTTAAAAACCCTGGAAGGCCAGGCCAAACAGATAAGTTTTAAGGGCTCTCCTGAAAGACAGTAATGAACTCAAATTACGGATTTCTGTCAGGAGTGCATTCCATAGCCCAGGAGCAGCTACAGAGAAGGCCCATCTCTGAGTTGCCACCAGACAAACTGGTGGTAACTGGAGATGGATGACTTTAATGTGCGGTGGGGATCATACAGAAGAAGGCGCTTTCTAAGATAACTGTAGAGTCTAAACTAAATTGATGTACTGATGAAGCACATTTGAGATAGGAAAGACCTATCCTATCTATCAGCTACATAATGAATAGGTGTGGGGAGAGAGATGTTGCCATCTTCTCTCTAAGAGGAAAGGAAGAGGACTGACTCACTAACAGGAAATACCTGAGGAGTCAAGGCAGGGGTCATAGAGTAGAGGCAAGCAGAGACAGGTAGGGACACCCTCACTAGCTATCTCTGCTCCCAATGCCCCTAGTGGTCATTAGGATAGTTGGTGCAAAAGGTTGATGCATCCCATCTCCAACATTAGGAAGGGCAGGTGGGTATCCCCAGCACTTGAAGTCACCGTGTGGTTGGTTGTTTTTCAGGAGCACCTCAGCTATGGAAAAAAAATGAATTGCAGCAACTGCTTCTAAAAGGCACTTCTGTCTGCAATTTTCTTGAGCATGCCAAAGAGCAGGCTTTTGAACCTTTCTTCATATCTTGCCCCACTTCACAACAGATCTGACGGTATTCCCATCATGAAGAGCCAAGCGGGTGAAATGGATCACAATATGAAGTTGAGTGCAAGAAGCTGATGCTGCTGTAGAAATGGCAAATACCAATCTGGGATACATTATGTGCAGGATGTGAAACATAATCCTATCACTCTCTTGAGTATGTGTTTAGTTGACTTGTGTCCAGTCTTATCCACTACAATGTATGATGAGGGATACACTGACGATTGCTCAGCACAGAGGAGAGCCAGAGGAGTAACCAATGTGAAGTGTGTGATATGAGGAAAGCCTAAAGAATTTAGGCATGCATGTTCAGCTTAGAGAAAAGAAGGTTAAAATGGTGGGAGGTGATAGCTGTTTGTGTGTCTAAATAGCTGCCATAAAAGCAGAGAGCTATACCAGCTTAACTGAAGGAAGAACAACAAGCAACAGTGAAACAGTTCTACAGATCAGATATGACAGAAAATGTTACTAAACGGGTGTTTGGCCACAGCGTGCACAGTGACATTATGGAATCTCTTCTGTTTTTTTTTTTCTTCCTTTTAAAAAAAAAAACCCCAACCCCAAATCATGTAGATAATATTGTCATTTCCCAGAACAATAAGTCCTGATTAGTTACAGGGTTGACATAGAGCTGTTTCTTACGTGCAGTGAGAAACAGCAATAGGGTTTGCAGGCAGGACACCCTAAAGATCTTACTTCCCTGCAGATGATCTATTGGCTTCCCTTGGGTGGGTGGATCACCCGCTCAGATGAGCTGCGGCTGCTGCTGGCATCCCCGAGGGTCAGGGTGCTGGGATGTCTCGCCTCGTGTCACCCCTCCCCCGGAGTTCCAATAAGGCACCGTATGAGTGCGTTATGAGGATCCTCTCTCTCCTACCCGAGGGCACCACAGTCTGTCAGCCACGGCTGCAAGAAGCCATGGCTGACAGACCATTAAAAAAACCCCAAGGTTAGGAGAGCGCTCGCTCTCCTAACCTTGTTTTGGAGGGAGGCTCCACAAGTGGGTTTGCTGCGTGGTGTCACCAGGATTGGGCCTCATCCCGGTGGTTCATACACATGTGCAAAACCGGGCTGGGCTCCCTTAGCCCAGCTTTGCACGTGTGTGTGAATAGCCTCATAGTCAAGTTCACATGCTGGGCCAATGAGGCTCAAGTTTCCAGAAGCCCAGATTCCACCCTTTTGCAACTGGCATCTGCCAAGGCAACAGTGATATGCTTTCCCTCCACTCCTCTCCCTTCTTTTGCCCATTCATTGCTTGCTTGTCAGTTAAAATCATGGCAGGACTGGGAAAAGAGAAGCACATGGCCAGAGGCCAGGAAAACAAAGCACATCTGAATCAAAGGAGATTATCTGCAAGTTCTACATAGATGCAGTGTACTGAATTTGAGGCGATGATTGTACATGGTAGTGAATTTGAGGCTATGATTATGAATGCTAGCTGGCCAAATCTGTTCTTAGGCAGATCATTAGCTAGGAGGGTAGAGGATGTTCAGGAGGTCAGAGCATGTTTCTGAATGTGGTATTGATGGCCCTGAAGAACCCCGGTTGGAGTGGGGAGAGCTATCAAGAGCCTTGTAAGATGACAAGTATCTTTCACCTGATGAGAGGGGCTGATGTGAGAATGTAAGTTGCTCTTACCTTCTGAAAGCCAGGCATGTCTGTGAAAGGAAACAGCAGTTTCTGTCAAGGTGCAAGACAGGGATAGGGACAGACACAGGTAGAGCTCTGGAAAATCTCAGATGTAGAGTCTGGAAGAAAGCTGAAATATGTTAGGGTTCAGGGTTTTCTCTCTGAGAACTGATGTAACTTTGCTGACTTGTAGGAGTGCTCTTCTGTTCCAACTCCTCCATCTAATATTCAGTAGGGATGTGCGAAGTGTTTCGGGTACAAAACGATTTGTACCTGAAACGGGCTGTTTCGGGTGATTTGTCAACAAAACAAATCACCTTTTTGCACCTTCTGAAAGTTTTGGAGACAAAAGAAAACACCCGAATTTCGGCTCCAAAAGATTTGTTGTTTCGGACTTCCATTTTGTGGTGATCTCTGAGTCAGTCTCCATTTTGTATTTGACAGCGATTTGAATTTGGGCTGATCTGACGATTCCCTCCTTGCTCCTGATTGGCACCTTTGGCTCTTGCCAGTTTTGACTGACCCCACATTGGCCAGGGGTCGAAGAAGGAGCAAGGGTGGGAGGGAGTTCAAGAAGGGATTCATTCATATTCATTCAGATTTAAAGAGGCAGCAGCCTGCCAGCTACCATTCTGTCTTGTTCTGCCTCATACCGTACTCATAGGAGGAGAGAGAACTTTGCTTTGCTTTGCTTGCCACCATGCCATTATCCCTATGCCTATTGCCTTCTGCCTTGCCAGCCTGAGGCCAGCCTGCCCACCCAGCCTGCCTGTCTGCCCCTGCTGGATAGTGGCTAGGGTGGCTACCTGCCTGCGAATGGATTAAAATTTATTTCTGCATTGCTTTCTTTCTTGCTTTCTTTTTTTTTGTGTGAATTCTGAGAAGAATTCTTTTTTCACCCCCTTGAGACTGAGAGAATCGCTGCCTGTCTGTCCCAGCAGCCACCAGCCCTTAAAAAGTTGTGTGTTGTTTAGTTTATAAGAAGCTTAAACAGGGATTCTGTGTGGGAGGGATCCCCGTTACTAGTTGGTGGTTAGAAGGGTAGCAGAGCCTCATGGTTTCAAAAAACAATTCTGTCTTTTTCCCCATTCCAAAGATTTGGGTGGGGGCATTTTTAAAAAACAGAAGCCTGTCCTCCTCCAGCCCTCTGCCCCATAATATATCAGTATTAATATTCTCTGCCCAGCAGCTTATTGTATCTTCCCTGGTTATATTGTATCTATTCTGTTCCCAGTCCCTAGTTATATTGTATCTGTATTGTATCTGTTCCCTTATTGCTCTCTATTTGTTTCCTATTGAATCCGTTTCCTAGTTACAGTGTGTATGTGTGTGTGTGTGTGTGTGTGTAAAATGCAATTCCCAAATGTCTTGGATGGTTTGTTGTTATGCCTGTATTTTGAGGACCTCATGGACTGGCACAGAACCGGTTCGTTCATCTCCCCCCCCCCTCTCTGGACTTCTTTGTAATGAAGATTGGGTCATATTGTGACTTCTAGCATTATCATCATTTTTATTCAAACTAGATTGCTTCCATAATAGGTTGTGCTGGTACCACAGGCTCTGGTCTGTTGCAGATATGTCAAAAATTGTGTGTCATTCTTGTCATCATCACTCTTCTACTTGTGTAGGTCAGAGGGCAGGCCACACCTCGCTGTTCCACTGGCAGAATGTTGTTTTTTGCACCCTTCCTTACTTAACCCACTTTTATGGCTGGGTGCCACAGATGTAGCTGTGTCTGTTGCTTGTGGATGAAAAATGCTTGGGGGATGGAGGGCAGGGCACATTTGATGCTGTTGTTGTTGGCCCTAGTCTGCTGCATCTGTGATATCACACTAACTTACTTTCTTGCTTCTTACTGGCTGCTGCTGTTACCCGGCATTGGGAGGGGGTGCATGGGGCAGTGCATTTCATTGTTGTTGTTTCACACTGTTTTGTGTAGATCAATTGCATTTCTGGGGGGGATGGTGGGACACAATGGATGTGGTGAGTGACACAGTGGAAGTGTTTGGTCTTTGGAAACCTTGTTCTTTGCAAAGCTCTGCTGCTGCTGTTGTTGATGTGTATGTGCTGCATCCACCCTATGGGACAATGGAGACAGACAGTGCCCATTTCTGCCTGTGAGTGCCTCCTAGGAGTGCCACAGTGGGTTGGGCTACCACCCAGATTCCAAAGGAATTGGCAAAGTGGTGATTTTTAAAGAATTTATGAAGTTTTCACATCTTTGGGACAGATTCAGGGCAGAAAAGGGGCTTCAGGGCAGAAGAAGTGGGGTGGTAGTGCCCCAATGGGTGCCTGCTACCACCCAGATTTCAGAGTGCTTGGGCAAAGGGCTGATTTTTAAGGAATTGTTGAAGTTTGTGTGTCTTTGGGCAGATTAGGGGCAGAAAGGGGGCTTCGAGGGAAGAAGAGTGAGTTGGGTGGTAGTGCCCCAATGGATGCCTGCCCCCACCCATATTTCATTTTAGGAATTGTTGAAGTTTATGCATCTTTAAGATTTTTCCCCATAGGGAATAATGGGAGTTTCAGCAGCCCCATAACTGCACTTGGGGTGCACCGGGATGGCCCAGAGCAATGGTGTTGTAGTGCACATAGGATGACAACCACTCCCATGGGTTGCTAATCCATGGGGTACAAGATTTTGTTGTTTCGGAGGTGTTCTGAGTGTAGATTATCTGGCAGCATATGAGATATTTATTTATTTATTTATTTTTACATTTCTATCCCACTTTTCCTCCAAGGAGCCCAGAGTGGTGTACTACATACTTGAATTTCTCCTCACAACAACCCTGTGAAGTAGGTTAGGCTGAGATAGAAGTGACTGGCCCAGAGTCACCCAGCTAGTATGGCTGAATGGGGATTTGAACTCGGGTCTCCCCGGTCCTAGTCCAGCACTCTAACCACTACACCATGCTGGCTCCATGAATCCACTGTCATATGCTACCAGAGAATCTACACTCAGAACACCTCCGAAACAACAAAACCCAGTACCCCATGGCTTAGCAACCCATGGGCATGGTTGGCATCCTATGTGCACTATACCACCACTCACTCTGGGCCACCTTGGTGACCCCAAAGTGGAATTATGGGGCTTCTGAAACCTCCATTATTCCCTATGGGAAAAATCTTAAAGACACATAAAGTTCAAAAATTCCTTAAAAATGCCCAATTTCTTTGAAATCTGGGTGGTAGCTTCCACCTATAGGGCACTACCCATCCCCCCACCCACGTTTTGCCCCAGGACCCTTTTAAAAATCTGATTCAATTCAGATTTGGATTTGGATTTGGAAAAATTGGGGTACCAATCGAATCAGGGGTAATTCGGGGTGTGTGTGTGTGTGTGTGTGTGCCAAAGAAGTTGGGGGTGTTTTGATTTGGAAAAATCAATTTGTTCAGTTTGTATCTGTAAAAAAACCAAATCTTACCACAAACCCTCAGAGATCTATCCTCAGAAGGAAGGAAGCCAGAACCCAAACAGCACTGCACTTTTGTGACTTTTCACCACTCAGAGAAGTAGAAGCAGACACATAATAATATTATTTGTCCTTTGTGCAGAGCCATTGCCAGCTGTGTGCATGTCTACTCAGAGTTGGAAGATTTACTGCCTAACACAAATTATGCTAATGCCTTTGCAACTATAACAGTGCTGCCTGCATACATAAGAGAAAGAAAGAAGAGCACTTTAATTTAATTTTCCTTGAAGTAGTCATGTGACCTTCCATCTGTCCTCTGGGATAACAACATTAGCAGTGATAGCCAAGAGCTAGTTTTCTTAGCAAAGGCTCTCTCAAAAGGCTTACATACGTTTAACATTTTTCCATGGTGGCAATTCTGAATTGTTTGTACGTGACTGCAGCTATTGGAAGCAACTGCAGGATAGGAAATGCATACTGAGTGGAATTTTCAGAACTGGAATGGTTTAGAAAAAAGACGACTGAGGAGAGACATGATAGAGGTCTATAAAATCATGCATGGCATGGAGAAAGTTGATAGCAATTTTTCTCCCTCTCGCATAACACTAGAACCAGGGGTCATCCCATGAAATTGACTGCCAAGAAATTTAGGACCAACAAAAGGAAATACTTTGTCAAACAACCTATAATCAACCTATGGAATTCTCTGCTACAAGATTTGGTGACAGCCAACAACCAGGATGGCTTTAAGAGGGGTTTGGATAAATTCATGAAGGACAAGTCTATCAATAACCACTAGTCTGAGGGCTATAAGCCACCTCCAGCCTCAGAGGCACAATGCCTCTCAATACCAGTTGCAGGGGAGCCACAGCAGGAGAGAACATGCACATACCTCTTGCCTGTGGGCATCCCAGAGACATCTGGTGGGCCACTGTGTGAAGTAGGATACTGGACTAGATGGGCCTTGGGCCTGATCCAGTAGGGCTGTTCTTATGTTTTTATGGAGCATGGAAGAGGTGGAGCTGCTTCATAACTGGATCTTATAGATAGTTCTTTCTCACCTTATGTGGACCTTTTCATGCAAATTAGTTCAACTAAACATGGGCCTCATCAGATCATTTCCTCTTAGGGATTGATGGGAAACTTAAAAAGAGTAATAAATCCCAAATGGCTGGGTGTTTAATTTAACACTTAATGTTATCACATGATTATAGCATTAAGTATGCAGACTTTCAAGGATATTTATTCACTCATTGATTTTTAATGATTTTTTAAAAATCTAAAACTGTTTTAAAATGTCATAATTGCTTTGTTTAATGGCTGAAAGTTACAAAAAGTTCTGGAATGTAATCACCCACTCTCTCCATCATTCAAGCCTCATTTGGATTAAACTGCATCTTGCCAATATATAAAAGGAGGAAGTAAAGTGTAAAGTGTGCCATCGAGTCGGTGTCAACTCCTGGTGACCACAGAGCCCTGTGGTTGTCTTTAGTAGAGTACAGGAGGGATTTACCATTTCCATCTTCCACACAGTATATGATTATGCCTTTCAGCATCTTCCTATATCACTGCTGCGGGTGATTCCCATAGTCTGTTCTTCCAATATATGTGTTTCCCATAGTCTGGGAAACATACCAGTGGGGATTCAAACCGGCAACCTCTAGTCATGACCCTACTACTCCATTAGGTGGCTATAAAAGGAGTAGTACCCCCTTTTTTTGCACCCCATGTTATAATTCCCAAATGCCTGGGCAGACAGTTCTCAAAATTCATATGGGAATAGAACATGATGGTAGCATTAAATGTGTGGATGCTCAAGGAGATCAGCCTTCCTGTTGCTTGTTAATAGTTAAATGTTGATTTTTAATGAAGTAGTTTTTTTAAAAAAATCATTAAAAATAAATGATCTGCTTGAACATCCACACATTTCAATCATGTTCAATCATGTATGAACACCACGTGAAATTTCAGAGCTTTCTGCCCAGCCCATTGGGAATTATTAATATTTTTTAGTTTCCCATTGATCGCTATGGAGAAATTACGGTTTGGGGACGGATCCCCATAGTGGCAGCCCATTTCAGTTGTGCACATTTGTTCAATTGTAAATCCACCCCTAATATGACTTCTCAGTAAAGCTATAAATATGTTGTTTATGGCAGAAAGGAATATCAGGACCCTGTTATATACAGAACTGATTCACATGACTGCCTGAAAGTAAGATGGGAACTGGAGGTTCCCAGAGAGCATGTGTATCCATTGGGAGTGCCTGATCCCACCAACCTCCAGTACCCACACCAGTTTCCAACTTCTGCCCGATATTCACTACTCCCAAATTGGTGACAAGTTAGGTAGAGAATCTCGGGTAGAAATCAGAAACTGGCACGGGAACCAGTTTGGAAGGGTAAAATTGTGGACTTCAAACTTTCACTGGTGGCATAATATTCAAACTGGCAACCCCATGACTTAAAGCTTTACGTGATAAAATATGGGGCAATGGGGAATAAAATGCTGAAGAAAATGGGTGTGTTATGGGTTCTTTGAAAAGTAAGGGAACCATTTATCCTTTATTGACATTAGCTGGTTAAAAGGATCTAAGGTGAAGCCCACTTTGTCCTGGCACATTCCAGCCACTGTGATTGTTCAAATCATATCAGAAAGACAAAGTGGCTCTTCCATTTTGATGCAAACATAAGGAATTTCTGGGGATCACTGAGATTTCTCTCTGCCATCTGACAGAAGTTGTTCCAATCTACTCTGCTACTTCTGGATTCTGCTGCATGTGCAGACCACCAGGCCTCAAATATGCACAGGAGGGGCAGGACAGTACTTTCCACAGAAGGCGTTTGTAGAATGTGATAAAAATGACTCATTGCTTATCATCATTATAATTTATGTACTAGCTAGATCAGAGACCATAAGAACAGCCCTGCTGGAACCAGCACAAGGCCCATCTAGTCCAGCATCCTGTTTCACACAGTGGCTAACCAGAAGCCTCTGGGGAGCCCATAGGCAAGTGTGCATGTGAACATGTGCATGTTCTCTCCTGCTGTGGCTCCCCTACAACTGGTATTGAGAGGCATTGTGCCTCTGAGGCTGGAGATGGCCCACAGCCACCAGACTAGTAGCCGTTGATAGCCCTGTCCACCATGAATCTGTCTAGGCCCCTTTTAAAGCCATTCAAGCTGGTGGCCATCACCACATCCCATGGCAAAGAATTCCATAGATTAATTGTGTGGTGTGTGAAAAAGTACTTCCTCTTGTCGGTCCTAAATAGAGTTTACTGGTAGGCAGAATTTACAAAAACCTAGGACAGATCTTCTTAATCAAATTCAGAATAAAGAAAATTTTAATAGTGATAGTATTAAAAAAGTATTAAATACAATTGTAATAATACATTTCTTGTTTGCTCTGTCCTCACACGAGCTCTTCTTAACTGAAGGCAGGGTATATTACAGTGTGTATAGCTACTACCGTTTAACGTTCCAGAAATAAATGTCCAAACTGCATACTTCATCCAGATTCAGAAGATAAATCCAGACTGGATATATCCAGAAAATAGGCTTGCATTCTGGATGCAGAACATACCAACCCCAGTCAGAATTTCAACAGGACCACATATGATAGACAGCCCAATGTTCTCCAATGTGCCTTTTAATGTACAACCTACTAGTAAACTGAGAATGTTGAAACCTGTATTAAAGTTGGTGTTATTGATTAATGACATTGAGCCAATGTCAGTGTTTTTCATGGCACACTTTTTCAGGGCTAGGGGTCAAAGTTAAGTATACAAAAACATTAAGTTAAGCACATAATACATACTAGACAACCCACATCCTGTGGAAAGGGTGCCTTCAAAAATCAACTCCTACAACAGAACTTTGAGTACTGAAATGGTCCAGTAACCAGAACAGAAAAAAGTATTGTGAGATCAAGCATTTGATCTAGTTAAGTCTTTTAAAGGGATGGCAATAGATTCGTATTTGCATCTAGCTGATAACAAAGACCTGTGAGGCAGTGCTAAAACAGATAAAGAGGAAAAAGAAAGAGTTTGAAATACCCAATTCAAATCTGTGCTTTTGCCAATTGTACTATAAATCCACAGTTCAGATTATTAGAGCTCCAATCTAGTTCATTTCTTTAATTAGTTTCAGTCAGACTAGCTTTAGCTGGGTTGGGGCCTAAACTTAATAAAATAGAATTGTACCCCCTTTTCTGCTGCAATTGGTTTATTTTTTTATTATAAATAATTGGGTGTTTTTTTTCTAGTCAGAGTATTTTCATTTCCTGAAACTAAATATACAAAAAATGCAAACAGACTCTGAAGCTGTTCTCACGCCCAGCCCGGGTTAGGCTGTGCGTGGGAACCAGTGGCATCGGGCCCAAACCTGGTAGGGCAGCACCACCTAGCCCTGCTTTCAAACCCGGCTGTCAGCTGAGATTAAGGGAGCGAATACTCCCTTAACCAGAACTAAATGCTAAATTAGCCCCCATAGACACAGAGCTGGGAGCCTAGAGCATGTTGCGCAGTGCATTGTGGGTCACGGAGGCTAGGACAATGAGTCTTGGCTCAGATCAATCTGCCATGCTCTGCACTGCACAGAGCAGGGCTGATTGTGTGGGAGTCCACTCCGCGCTCCCACCAAGTAACCAACAATCATCTGGGGAGAAGGCAAGGTTTGGGAAGCCTTCCCTCCACCTGCCCGGTAGGTCATGTGAATGGCCTCTCTAATTCGGGTTCAGCAGACCTGGCCATAAAACAGTGGAAAAGAATAATGTAAAACAAGCTGCTGTTTTTCTTTCTCTCTCCTAAAAATGTCTTGCTGGCTCTTGAGCAGAGCAGTTTCCATTTCTTTGGGTTTCCTTTTCTCTGGGTATGTTGTTCTGTTTTGACTAGCTATTTTGGAGGCTCTAAATTATTGTTTTCAGCTTGTGGCTGGGCATTTTCTTGGTTCCTTGTATATATTCTGTCTTCATGTTTCCACACTGCATGCTTCCAATGTCCTGGCTGATCATCACTTTTTTCAGTCCCTCTCTACAGATGCCACAGCTTTCTCGGCTGCATAATCTTGGTCAAACCACATATGAAACAGCAGGTTTGTGAAAAGAAAACAAGTAGATTGAATAATCAGACCATGCATGAAGGGCCACCCATAGTCCACCCACAGCTTCAACACATGGTCCAATTTCTCATGCTCTCCAGTGATCCTGATCCTTCTCCTTGTACAGGGGGAAGTCAACACCCTATTGCTTTGCAAGAACGTATCTGCCTTTCCGGTCCAAACTGTTGTTGTAGTGGATTGAGAACCAGAGGAATGAAGTTAAGATCATCTCATACACCTAGAATGGGCAAAGAAAGGAACAGGAATTAAAAACATCATTGGTTGTGCTAATAATATTACTTCACTGTGCTGATTCATGGGACTAAACTGTTGGTAAAAGCTGAGCTAGCTGTCAGATCCGGCAAATCCCTCCAATCTAAAAGAAATCTGTGTATCTGAGAGGTAGGGCAGAGGGAAGAGATACATGAGTGACCCTTCTTCTGGGAAGAACTTTATATTGTTAAGTCATTAGGTTATGGTGTTGGTCCCGATAATTCAGCTAATCCAAGATAAATAATAAAATTCTTACAGCTATTCCTGTCATTTGAAAAAGTAAAGAGCCAGCATGGTTGAGTGTCAGGCTAGGATCAGGGAGACCCCAGTCTAGGCTTCCATTCAGCTCACTGGGTGACTCAGACAATTCCTTGTCCCTCAGGCTAACCTACCTCACAAGGCTGTGAAGTGCATAAGAAACATAAACCAAAACCACGTACACTGCCCTGGGCTTCTTGGAGGAACACCAGGATATACATGTAAAATAAATAATTAAGATTGGACCTGAAATGGAGGGGAGACAAAGCTTCATTTGATGTTTGTTGCTGTAGGGAATGAGTATCTAAGCAAATAAGCTGCTGGTGCTGGCAGCGCAGCAGCAGTGGTGGCAATTTATTTATTATTTATTATTTATTATTATGTTTTTAAAAAATTATATCCTGCTCTTTCTCCAAGGAGCCCAGAGCAGTGTACTACATACTTAAGTTTCTCCTCACAACAACCTACTGTGAGGTAGGTTAGGCTGAGAGTTAAGTGACTGGCCCAGAGTTACCCAGCAAGTCTCATGGTTGAATGGGGATTTGAACTTGGGTCTCCCCAGTCCTAGTCCAGCACTCTAACCACTACACCATGCTGGCCAAGGAGAGCTGCCGCTGGATGCAAGTTCCATCCATGCTGCCTCACCACAGGCTTACATTAGTGTGCCTTAGAAGGTGAGGCTGGCCTGGCTGTGTGGAGGCAGAGGGGCAGCATCAGGGTCAGTGAAATGGGTGTCGCCAGTTCTGGCTCAGGCTCCCGTCGGAGCAGGGCAGGTGGCTTGTTGCCATTCACTTCAAGCAGTGAAGGGCAACGAGTCAGAGCTGCTCTCCTTGGTCCCTGTGACCTCAGGAAAGGTTCTTCTAGAAAAATAGTATATTGCCACCTCTCGAGAACTGTGCTCCCATCTACAAAACTAGATCAGTAGCTTTGCTTCAGCTTCTTCTGGAAAGCAAGAGGATATAGGAAAACACACAGTGACTTGCCATTAGGATAACAGTGATGGTCATCAGTATGGAGACAAACCTCATGTGTTTTTTCTGGAAGTTTTGGATCTCTTGAAGGCAATCCTGCAGAACAAGAGAAGTGGCTTTTGAGGCTAGGAAGAACCTTAATTAATTATTTTTCTGCTCAAGGTCATACCAACCATGTTTACTGTTTTTTAATAGTCATTAATGTAGTCTGCATGGTATAAGGATAGTCTAGTTGTGGTCTCAACTGAGAAGAAAATATTACAGAAAAGAAACAAAGTTCATCCTTTTTCTCATGCAGTCCAATCCGGTCCATATTTATTCAGAACTTTAGTTCTGTGCAGTTCATTTCAATGGCACTTAACTCCCAAATAAGTGCAGCTCCACTGAATCAAATTGCAAGCTGTAAACCTCATCTGGGCGGCAAACTGAGGGAAAATTATACATCTGACCCACAATATATTCATGGGGAGGCATGTGAGTCTGTTGCAGCAGAAACAACAAGAATAAAACTTGAGCTTTGGAAGAATGGTGACTTTAAGGTCAGCTGCAGAGTCCTACCCTTGGTTTCTGAATGCTACCATTTTAAATTTGTCCATTTATTGCTTTGCATGGAAACTGACTTGTTTGTTATATCTAGATACTAGAGGGGAACGTGGAAAAGGCCCTGACATCATTGCATTCTATTTCTATAATAGTGTTGCTTGAGTGGATATAGGAACACAGCTGGCATCTGGGTTTGTTGCAGGGTGTAGTCTGAGTTTTTTTCCTGCTAGGTCTCCAGACTCTTTATTGTTTGAAATAGGATATTTTATCAGCCAGAAAATACCTGTCGATTTAACAGCAAATCATTTCAAGTCCTAAGGTTAGTCTTAATTCTAAAAGAACTTCAGTTCTGATTCACTGTATAGTCTAGCATGAGCAGCACCAACCGCATAAACTTTTTTAAATTATGCATTTCTCCCTATGTGCATGTCCATTTTTATGATTTCCAAAAAAGGGAAGAATGAAGAGAAACTGTAACAGAGACATGTGAAATGCACAGGTAAGTGAGCTGGTGGTCTACTATGCTGATTGTCAATACTGACTGTCAGTCACTTGACAATTATTTCCATTTCTTTTGCTATATAAACCGCTTGAGAACTTTTTATGAACAAGGCACCAGATCATAATGGTAATAATAAATCCAGCATAATATTACAGTACTATCAGGACGATATATCATTTTATTATTGGTTATTCTATTCTGTTTGTTGTAGCTTGATGATGACGATGACGACGATGATAACAAAGAACTTAGTGCACAACACTTTATAGATTAGCAACAAAGAAGTCCCTACTGAAGGAATTCAAGATTCAAAAAGGAGAGGCAACAGAGGGAGAGGTTGGAAGGTGGAGGCAAGGGTAAACAAGGGAAGAATATGCATCCAGTCCAGATACACATGACTTAGCTTCACTAGGGAAAGAGGACTAAGCAGTTGTGCCAAAGGCTTCCTGTAGAAAGCCCAGAGTGCTCACACGGGGCTCCGAGAACTCTCTCCACACAGGCACTGAAAACCCTTGCTTAGCTTGAAAAGTGCTACAGCATTGGGCACACCTAGACCATGTGCGTAGGAAGTGGGGATAATGTTTGTGTTTTTATAATACAGAAGTTTGGTGGTGGTGGGAGACATACTACTGTCACCACTACTGGGTAATAGCATAGTGTTCAGCTATACAAAATGTACTGTGCAAGCCACTGCAGTAAAGGACAGCAGGGTCCAAACACTGTGGAGAACAGCTTAATGGGGACAGGTTGAGGACTTTGGATCTGAATCTAGCCAGGTCTTTCGAAACAACATACTGTACATTCACAGACGTGTATTCTACCTTCATCCAAGGAACACCTGTTTGCCTTTATAGCAGGGACAGGCAACTCTGGCTTTCCAGCTGTTGAACTACAACTCCCATACCATCATCCCCCGATAAACTGTGGCTGAGAACAATGGGAGTTTTAGTTCAAGAACATCTGGAGAGCCAGGCTTGCCTACCCCTGCTTTAGAGCATGTGTAAAGTAAAGTGTGCCTTCGAGTGGTTGTCTTTGATAGAACACAAGAGGGGTTTACCATTGCCATCTCCCGCGTAGTATGAGATGATGCCTTTCAGCATCTTCCTATATCGCTGCTGCCCGATATAGGTGTTTCCCATAGTCTGGGAATCATACCATTGGGGATTTGAGCCAGCAACCTCTGGCTTGCTAGTCAAGTCATTTCCCTGCTGCGCCATTAGGTGGCTTCTAGAGCATGTGCAGTGATCATTAACTTGAGGTTACTCATATGCTTTGCCAAACTGAGCTGAAGTGCTCAGCTCTCTGCAAAACTGTGCCAAGTAAGCTCATTGTTTAGAAAGGATATTGTATTCTCCCATAACCCGAAACAGCACACTGCTGCAATCGTTAATAGCAGCAAGAGGTGCCCAGAATCAAGCTACACAACTATACAGCTGTGTACTGTATGGCCTCACATAGTCTCCCTGTAATGGTCAAGCAGCTTCCTGTAATCTCCTGCCTTACAGCCAGTAAACTGATGCTCAAGTGTAATTTCCAGTACCTGAATCTTCTGTGCATTCCAACACATTCTTCAACTTTAGTCTTCATGCCTTTCAGGAAAGGCTAACACAAGATTATGAATGGTGGCAGCTCTTGGCAAAAATGCTGTGTGGGGACAGCTCTTGCACTGCTGCTCTAATGCATAAAGAACTCTGTGGGGACTCAAGTGAAAACTACAGCTTACCAGCACAGCTCTTTATTACCTCTTTTGTTGTTCCCATCATTTCTAACTGGCACATCTCACTTTCAATGCAGCTTGCTTCTCCAAAGGGTGATTTCTTCCCACAACATAGAAACTGAAAGAAGAAAATAAAAGTACATCCATGCAATTGTTATTCTCCTTTTAAAGCACAGGCCCTGCTTGTGGTGGGTTGGGGGTCACTGTGTATGTAATCTCTTTCTGTATCATCTTTCTGTTTCATGTGTCTATGAACCAGTATGGTTGTGGTTTTCTCTCACTAACTTTATCTATCTATCTATCTATCTATCTATCTATCTATCTATCTATCTATCTATCTATCTATCTGATATTCCACCCTTCCAAAAATGGCTCAGGGCTGTTTGTGTCAGCATTTTACATGGTGTCTATTACTTATGAGCTATACTGTTTGGGGGCACAGAGTGCAACAAGGAGGACTTTAAATGGACTTTTGCCCACCAGGCATCCCAGGGTGACCAGATTCAACAAGGAACAGGCTTCTTCAGGAATTCCAACAGGAGCATCTTATAATATCATAGAGATGCCTGGGTGAGGAAAAACAGCACCCACTGAAATTCCTGAAGAAGAGCACAAAAATGGCATCTCAGTCCTTCCTCCCCCTTTATCTTTTTTTCCTTATTGGAATCAAACACCTCACTTATTTCAAACCTCTCCCTTCCTGTTAGGAAAGGAAGAGGAAAAGCAGTGGTTTTTTGCCTGCCGTCCTCTGCAACCTGTCCCTGGTGGGGAGGAGGTGCTGGGTGAACTGCCACATCACCCCTGAAAAGTGGCCCCCTTCATCTTGCTTCATGCTAGGGCTGTCCCTGCTCCTTGTAGCTTGTAAATGTACACAAACCTTAACTTGCATAGCATTTGGACACACTAAATGCTGCAGTGGCACAGCAACAAGATCCCTCAACCACACACACACACATAGAAAAAAAGTCAAAGTTCTGGCTGGGTGTTTTATTCCCTCCTGTGAACAAAAACAGATCCTTTGTATTATGGTCATCATGTCTGGTTAATGAAATCTGCCTCAGTGAGCTTTGGCCTAAGATGAAAGCAAAGTCAGTATTCTGCTTTTTCACCATGGTGTTTTCTCTCTCTCTCCAATTGCTCCTGTAGGTCTTCCTTTGATCATTTCTAGCAGAGTGGCCAGGAATGCTCACGGAGTTTAAAACTATCTCAAAGATTCTAAGGCCTCATCTCAGAGGGGCAAATTCAAAATACATTTTATGCCTTGATGTTCCCCATCTGTAAAATGGGGAGTGTCATGCTTTTCTATTTGCCTCACTGATGTCCAGAGGATCAGAGCACAGGCTGTATAATTATGGTTGGGAAAATACTTTCCAGAAAGACTGTCATTCGAAGCGCAAAAAATGGCTTTGAGTTCTCTGTGTTAGAATAGAAAGAAGGGAAGAGTCCATAAACCAAATGAGCAAATTTTCATCTTCCCCTATGGCTCCAAATAGATCTTTATCAAAAACAGCTCCTACAGCACATGGCTATGGTATTTCTTTCGTCAGCTACATCTGTAAAGGACTTGCATGCTTCTTTCCCTCTCCAAACATTTCGTCTTCATTGTTGGGTCTTGCGCATCTTTACACTACGGATATTTCTTTCATGGCTCCTTACTGCTAAAGGAGGATTACAATATTCTGGCATGCACTAGCTGCAGAGCTCCACCCACTCATGGCATGTTTTTATGCCTCTTTCTCCACTCTGCTCCCCTTGGGCAGCTTCATTGGGTCCTCCCTGGATACTTATCCTCCCCTCCTCCAGTCTGGAAACCTTTCAGCTAGGCATCATGAACAGCAATTTAGGAAAGACTAAGAATCAATGGGTTAGAATGACTGAGTGAGCAAACTCATTCATTTAAGTTTGTTGTATGGCCTGCAGTCTCAGAGATATTAGAATAGGGGTCCTCAAACTTGAGTCTCCAGATGTTGTTGGACTACAACTCCCATCATTCCCAACTACAATTACATGTGAACCTTGGCATTTGTAGATCCAGCATCTGTGGTTTTGCGGATCTGCGGTCAGGTAATCGACACCTGACCTTGGCATATGTGGATGGAGAGGGTTGCAAAGGGTTAATTCCACATATCCGTGGGTTTGGGGTGGCCGGAAAAGACCTCTGAGGTCATTTACAGCCACCATTTTGAGGAGATGAGCCATTTTGTGGCTCATTTGTGTTTTTTAAAAAAAACATGATTTTTTTGTGGGGAAAAGCTGGATTCGGAACTTTTGGGGGGCACTGCTGGGCACTTGGAAACCCTCAGAGCACAGCAGGACACCTTTTTTTTCTGTTTTGAGGGCCTTTTTGTCATTTTTCACTGTTTCTGGAACCTCCAAGAACCAACCCCCTAAAACCCATTGACACAATGCCTCGGTATCTGCAGCCCCATCATCCCTCTGTAGGATACTGTTGTAGCGGAGAAGATACCTCTGTGGATACTGGGGTTCACCTGTATCACATAAATGGCTTCTATACTTTTAATCAAGAATCCATATCTAAATATCTTGTTTCAAAACTGTTCATAAAGGTCTTGCTGACAGCATGAGTTATTTCTGTTTGTTTGTTGGTGGTCATAGACCACAGTACAGACTTGAACTGAACTGAGCATGAGTTATTTTTGCTTTGCAAGCTCTGTACCTAGGAAGAAAGGGAAGTTTGCCATGGCTGTTGGTCAGTTAAGTAAATGAAGTACCATAGTTAGGATGTTTTGAAAGAAAATACCACAAGAACTCAGATGGGGTTTTCCTGCCAGGTGTTCGCTCACTAGTCTTAAACAAATGACCAATAAATCACCTAAACCCAATATATATTTGCAAGCAATGCAACAGTTATCAACATTTATATTTGTGCAAACGATGTAATTGTCATTAAAATATAAAATTACATTCTAAATGGCATCTTTCTGATTAGATGGTGGTATTGTCTAATTTGAAATAACCTATCAAAAACTAACAAGTACCTCAAGATCATACCTTGGGAGGCTAAGACCGTCACCTGAGGAAATATACTGTAAAATTTTAAGCCATGGATTTGGGTTTTTAGCCTCTCTGATTTTATAGCTTTGAGCTATTATTTTCTCTTATTTGAGCTATTTAATTCTGTAGCTTTGAGCTCTGGCTTTAGGCCCCACCCACCGAACTGTGGTTTTTCTTCAAATTTTTCATTGGGTCTCCAGTTCTGGGTTCAATCCTCTGTGTTGCTGAGACTGGTTTGCAGACTGCCTGGAGTGGTGAGATGCCAACAGAATATGTTTAGACATTTGAAGATTAGTTTTCCTAACCTATTTTAAATGTAATTTTTAAAAAATATTCTTGGAGTGTGTGCTTCATTTTCTAGGCAGTGGGCAAGCAACTGGTCAAGATCCTAAACCCCATAGCTAGAAATAGGCTATTAGAAATATTGGGAATCAATAATTCAAAAAGTGGGCAACAAAAATAAACATCTCAGCAATTCACTGGGACTTTTGATGCTTGCTTTAATGGAGATATTTCCCTGCCTTGGTCTTAAGAACATAAGAACAGCCCAAGTGGACCAGACCCAAGGCCTATCTAGTCTAGCATCCTGTTACATTGGCCACCTGATGCCTCTGGGAAGCTCACAGGCAAAAGCTGAGGGCATGCCCTCTCCCCTGCTGTTGCTCTTCTGCAGCTAGAGGCATCTTGCCACTTAGGCTTGAGGTGGTCTAAGCCTTTCTTGAAGCCATGCAGACTGGTGGCTATCCCCACATCTTGTGGCAGAGAATTCCACAGGTTGTTTGAAAAAGTACTTTCTTTGGTCAGTCCTAAATTTCTTGGCAATCAGTTTCATGGGATGACCCCTGGTTTTCTAGGAGGGAGAAAAATTTATTTCTATCCACTCTCTGCACACCATAATTTTATAGACTACTATCATGTCTCTCCTCAGTCTTCCCCCCCTCCCCTGCAAACTAAAAAGCCTCAGGTGCTGTAACTTGCCTGGTAAAGAAGGTGCTCTAGGCCCCTGATAATCTTGGTTGCTCTCGTCTGCACCTTTTCCGGTTCTATAATGTCATTTCTGAGGTATGGTGACCCGAACTGTACACAGTACTCAAAATGTGGCCACACCATAGATTTGTATAAGGGCATTATGATATTAGAAGTTTTATTTCCAATCCCCTTCCTAATGATCCCTGGCATGGAATTGGCCTTTTTCACAACTGCCGCACATTGAGTCAACGTTTTCAAACTCCATCAGTGTATATGTGAAGTTGGGTGTGTGGGTTTTTGCCCCAATATGCATCACTTTGTACTTGCTAACGCTGAAATGCATTTGCCATTTTGTTGCCCACTCCCCCAGTTTGGAGAGATCCTTTTGGAGCTCCTCGCAATCTGTTTTGGATTTCTGCCAAGACACTAGTATCTCCAGAGCCGTTCCTCCTGATGGCAGGGCCTCAGAGTGCTTGAGGGGAGGGGGTTCTTGTTCACCTGGTTCCTTCTCCTCTGGGCCCCTTGGGGTCACTGTGCAGTCTCTCACCAGAGATCTCCACCACTCGCCCTCCAACTGCCCCTCATTAAGGCTGTGCCAGCCTTAATTCCTTGCTGGCAGATCACGCAACCGCCACACCTATTAATTGGGCATCTGCCCTGCTTTATTAAGCCCCTTTGATTCACATTCCCCTCAGCTGCTTCCCAGCTTGTTCCTCCCTCTGCACCCTCTTGCCCCCCCCCTTTCCCTGCAAGGAGCCTTGTTGATGTCATCTGGAAGCGCTTCACTATAGACATGCTGGCCCAGCCACTCCCCGAGAGCTCCCTGCAGTCATGACCACTCTGTCTTGCTCCCAGCCAGCCACACAGCTTTCCCCTCTGCTGGTTCTGTCCCTGGTCCCGCCCCAACAGCCACCTGCCTGCTGGACAATTTCATTCCTCTAAATAGTTTTGTGTCATCTGCAAATTTGGACACCTCGATGATTACCCCAACTTCTAGATCATTTATGAATAAATTAAAAAGCACTGGTCCCAATACAGATTCCCCAGGTGATCCCACTTCTTACTTCCCTCCATTTAGAGAACTGTCCATTTATTCCTACCCTCTGTTTCCTGTCCTTCAACCTGTTACCCATCCACACATGAACCTGTCCCCTTATCCCATGACTGTTGGTTTTATTAAGAGTCTTGATGAGGAACTTCATTGAAAGCTTTTTGAAAGTCCGAGTATACTATGTCAACTGGATCGCTGTCATCTACACGCTCTTGACACTCTCAAAGAACTCCAAAAGGTTGTTGAGGAAAGATTCACCTTTGCAGAAGCCATGCTGATTCTCCTTCAGCATGGCCTGTGCTTCTATATCCTTAACAATTTTATCCTTGAGAATGCATTCTATTAGTTTGCCTGCAACAGACGTTATGCTAACCAGCCTGTAATTTCCCAGATCCCCCTGGATCCCTTTTTGAAAATTGATGTTACATAGCCTGATTGTACGGATAAGGTACATATTTTTGGAAGGAGGTTGGCAATTTCACATTTGAAGTTCTTTAAGGATTCTTGGGTGGATGCCATCTGGCCCTGGTGATTTGTTAATTTTTAATTTTTTTCAGAAAATTTAGAATGTCATCTCTCGTCACCTCTATCTGGCTCAGATCTTTAGCCTCCATCTCTGAAAAGCCTGATTCAAGAAAAGGTATATGCTCAATATCCTCTGCCATGAAGACAGATGCAAAGAACTCATTTAGCCTCTCTGCAATCTCCATATTCTCTTTAATAATCCCTTTCATCTCCCTCATCATCAACTGCCTCCCTGGCAGGTTTCCTGCTTCTGATGTTTTTAAAGAAATTTTTATTTCCCCTTGATGCTTTTAGCTGAATGTTCTCAAACTCTTTTCACTTCCCTTATTGTCTCCTCACTTTTTTTTGCCAGGGTTTGAGTAACTTTCTGTTCATTTGGGCAGGGCTTTCAATTTCTGAATGAAGTCTTCTTCCCCTTTATAGCTTCCTTGACTTTACTCATTAGCCAAGCTGGTATCCTCCCAGACTTGGTGGTACCTTTCCTCCTTTTTGGTATATATTCTAACTGGGCTTCTTTTGTGGTTTTAAATAAATTCCATAGATTCTGGAGCTAGGTGACTCTCCTGATATTCCTTTCTGGAGTGAAGTGACTCTCTTGATTGTCCCTTTCAGTTTTCTTTTCACCAAGCTCCTCATTTTAGAGAAGTTTCCATAGTCTTTTCAGATACTAATCTATTTCACCATGCTAGGTCATAGTGAAGAATTAAAAGACAAGTGCATCAGTTACAAAAACTTGTACTTCATGCTCTCAGGGCTAAAGGACAAGATCCAGCCAAAGTTAAAAGCACATTCAAAGTCCCTTTGGTTTCAAAGGGAGTTGAGCATGTGCTTAACTTTCTCCCAAGAAAATCAATGGGACTTAAACGTGCTTAGGTTTGGCTGGATCATATGTGAAATTATTTGTAGACTTATGAGAAAGGAATCCTACTGAAGTAAAGCAGACTGTTTATGGATTAGGTTCTGAGTTCTAGAAAGAGGTTTCTTAGGAATAGCCTATCCCAAACCATGTGAGCAGTTCACCGTTTTGTGGATGGTAAGTAGCTCCTGTCTTCTGGTGTTGGACGAGTTGCTTCTTATATCCTCATAAACAAAGTCATATACATCCAGCATTGCATCTTCAACCTACAAAGATGGCATATCAATAAGAAGGATTAGAACAACAGAATTAGTAAAGGACTTTGTTATCTTCTAGTCCAGCCCCTGCTCGGTGCAGAAATAGACTACAGCATCCCTGACAGATGGCCATACAGTCTCTGAAAACCTCTAGCCAATGAGAGCCTGCCACTATGCAAAGCAGACAGTTCCACTGTAGAACAACTCTTGCAATTAGGAAATTAATATGAACATTTAGCTTGAATCTGCTACCTTCTAATTTCAACCCATTGGTTCACATCCTGCTTGCAGTAGCAGCAGAGAACATGTTCACTCCTCCTTCTATGTGGCAGCCCTTCAGATATTTAATTCTGGTGATCATATCTCCCCTTAATCTTCTCTTCTCCAGGCTAAATAATAAGGATGTGTACAAATCATTTTGGTGGGGTGGGAAGATGTACTTTTAAGCACAAGCAAAGCTGGTCCTTACCTGCTCCTCCACTCCTCAGAAGTCTGTGCACTGCAGCAGGACACACATGGCCACCGTGCATGCCCAGTGGCCATGTGTGTGGTCAGCCATGTGTGTCTCGCCACACATAGGCTGCTAGGTGCAGCTCTACAGCTGCGTGTGGACTTCTGAGTGGTGCAGCACTGCACCAGGAAATTTGGTGGGGCAGCAGAAGAGCAAGTAAGGACTAGCTTTATGTGTGCTTAAAGGTACTGCTCCCCACCCTGCCAAAGTGATTCGGCAATTCCCTACTGGACACGCCATATCTATCTGTTCACATCCCTACTAAATAACTGAAGGAAGGATATAATAGGGTTAGTTCACACCTGTCATTTTCAACAGAAAGGTTTTCAAATGATGTACATAGATAAAGAATAATAGGAAAAAGATGGTCCCCTGTCCCCCAAAGGCTCACAATCTAAAAAGAAAAACAAGGTAGATACCAGCAGCAGCCATAATCAGGCAATTACAGTGGGCACACTATGATTCTTCAGAAGAACAGAAAAAGGAAACAATGTAGTTCTGGGTATAGAGTTCATCATCCTGAGAATCAGAACTTTCAGTTTTTTAGTGTGTGTACTTAATTCAAATTGTGTGGGTAATGTTTGCTGAAATCTCAGGAGCCAGAAAGGCGGCTGAATAAGATTCCAAGTGGTTGGAGCTGGGTTGAAGATGGAACTTCATTGTTCCTTGCCCACCTCATGCCTAGCAAAACTAGAATAAACTGTAAAACTAGAATAAATTTGAAGTAGGATAGATTATGTACAGCCACTCAATTTGTAATATTGGTTGCAGAATCCAGCTTGGTTGGTTGGGGTTTTTTTAGAGAGAGAATTTTGACTGCCTTGACTCCAAATTGCAATTTATTTAGTACAGAGTGCATACCACCCTGCCTGCAAAGCTCTTGAGGCTGAATCAAATGACAGCAACAAATAAAGTCATAAAGTTGCAAAGAATCCTCCAAAGGATCCTCCAAAGAATCTTCCATTGACACCAGCCCAGCCAAAACTGCTGATAGAACAGCTGACATAAATATTCAATGCTGGCTTAGAATTCAACACATAAGTGCTTTCTTCTGGTGAAAAAAGGAAATCATCCAAGTAAACAAATCTACAAGATTGATTCACAGACTAAAAGAGTAGTATTTGATTTGGCTTTATTACAAAAGAGAATACACAGAAACCTTCAACTGTATTTCAGTATTTGTTAAAAACACAAGTTCTTGCCACAAACCTCCTGACAGGAGAGGAAAAATGGATTCTTATCATTATACGGAACAGACATATCTGATTCCTGTAAATGTTTTCAAAAAGCAGATGTCTGAGAAGTGTAGATAAACCGTTTCTATTACAATTGCTTATGAGTATGGGGCTAGTATCATGTTAGAAAGTCATCCAGAACATCCCCTCAAATTATACCAATCAAGATTGCAATATATCAGGGTTAGGTAACCTTGGCTCTCCAGCTGTTGCCGAACTACAACTCCCATCCCCAGACACAATTTATTGGAATGAGGGGAGTTGTAATTCAATAGCAGGAGAGGGTTGCCTTCCCCTGCAGTACAACATATTCCAAGCACCACCAGTAGCATTTCTTCTCAGTTAAGTGATCCAAAATTGCAGCTTGGCTTGGTGATTAACCATTATTTTTGGTTGCCACAACCATGTTTCCATCCTTGAGGGCTCAGTCTAGTCCAACTGTAATCTGCATTCCTTAACAGCACTGGCCAGCTGCATTCCTCCTCTACCTAGCATGGGCCTGATCTCACTCACCATCTTGCCATGGCCCACTGTCTCCAATGGCCAGCTTTCCCTCATTTGGCCATACTGCTGCCCTTCCAGGGTCATGATCCCAGGAACAACTAGTGTATCAGAAAACATACCCCGTATGCCAATCACCCGACCAATCAGAACCACTTAAAGCATGTTCTGCCTGACATCGGATTTTGTGACTAACTGTGGTGGTTCAGAAATGCTAAACTGTCACAGCATTTTCATTGGGCAGAAAGTAGATCTTCCATCTCAAGAATTAAACTGGAGATGGAAGCTTAGTTATGATCCAGTGATTGTGTTTGTGAACCCGTGCATATAAGGATTGCAACTTGTATTTTGTGAGAGAAAGACTAATGGAACAGGCTAATATAGACTAATATATAGACTAATGGAACAGGCACTAGAATGAAGGCAGAATAAAGATAAATACATTTACTGAATGATAAGTTGCTACAGCATGCATATAACAATTTGTTAAGACAATAATCCAAGTAGTCAGAACTTAGAAGAGGTTTACCACACATTTGTTCAAAAACTCACATCAAAAGGTTAGGTTAGCAGAGAAATAAAAAAATTCTCCTCACCCCTTGGTAGGATGCAATCAACACCATCGTAACCATTGGTTACATACACACTGTGATAAGCTACCATGGTAAATGCCCAACTTCCTTTGTCTTCATAAATAAGTGAATCAGATGCTAAATGTTTTATGAAAAGCACTGAAGTTTCTGAGAAATCTGAACCATTGGCTAGCAGTCAGAAGAAGACAATTGATCTTGGCTTTATCAGGGAGATGGTGGATTTCCATTTCTTTTATTTCTTCTTTCTTCCCCTCCTTTTCCTTATTGATTTGTGTGGGCCGAAGGCAAATTGTAGCTTTTCAGAAGAGAACAATCAATAATACAGAGAACAGAACCAAGGAAAGCAGTAAGTGTGTTAACTGAGGCCTACGGAAGTCACATGAAAAGTGTCTACTGATTTCAGCAGGCTTATTGCATATACATCATCTATTCAAAGTGCAATCTCATATCTCTTCAAGACTTTTTCTATTCAGTCCAGACACTGAAATTTTGGTTGAGAAAGCTGAAAAATGCTGTGTATTAAAATAAGTATGCCAGATATTCCTTGCATTGCACACAGGCCTGACCCAAGGCCCCTGGAGCCTGAGGTAGCTTGGTGAGCTGTTGCCCTCAGCCCTGCAGAGCACACCTGTCTCCCCCACTTCACATGCCAGAGTACATGCCTCTCAGTTTTCCTTCAACACCAAATCTCCCCACCCACCGATGTGGAGTGCAGAGCATGCCATGCACAAATCCCCCCACCCAGATCTCCCACAGCTGGCTCCCAATTCCCTCTTACCCACTGGCCTTCAAAGGAAAGCTGTCCTTCTAGGTGCCTGAACAGCCCAGCTGCTGCTGGAATTACCCAGGCTACTCAGGTTTCTAGTTTGAGAGCTAAGGCAAAAATGCTTTTAGAAACCAATCTTTGCTGGCAAGGCAGCTAGTTTAGTGCTCCCTCCAGAGCCACATGCAGCTCCCTCCAAAGCCACATGCAGCCCTGTCCCCTGCATCCATCTGGGGAAGATGGGGAGGGTCCAACAGAGATGTTGGGTCTCTAACCAGCCCTGACTGGACATACACAGCACAATAGCTGGGAGGGGCCACAGCCTCATTATTGGGTTGGATCACAACCCATCATTTTGGGCCATGCACAAGCCTATGTACTACTGCCCTTTATTTGTATCATAGCAGCCACAGCACTGTACCAGTTACAGTCAATTGTACTTGTCAAGCACCGATTCAGGACTTAGTCCTCGTAGAAGGATCCGACACGATGGGCAATTCATCCCTGTAAGGGCCTGTTGAATCTTTGGCTCTAAGCCTTAGAAGGCCCACTGTCGAGGAAGCCATACTAGTGGGAAGCCTAATATGCAACGAACTTGGAAGTGAGATTACCTTCTTTTGACCCTAATCATCTTTATCAGAATTAATGTTCATATATGGCATCAAGAAGCTTCCAAATGAGTCAACTGGGAATGAGGAAAAAGAAGAATTGGGGAGCCATTTTGTTGCCAGAGAACATTTAGCTTTTGCACTAATACCTTCATAATGGTAATGGTGGAGTCAAAAACAATTCCTTCAGCATGTGTACCGATTAACATTTCTGATGAAACTGACAACTGCATTCCCACTGTCAGATCCGTTGGTGTACATGTGATGTACCTATAATCTCCCCCGGGTGGATTGGATAGTTACAGGCAATATAATTAGTAGCACAACAGGTGGTGCTAGAAACGCAGGAACATTGGCCATGAGCTAATAAAAGTCAGTTGGAGAATGAAGCAAAAACAAAACAAAGCACAACCAAAAGCAATAAAATATGTGGCCTTGTTGGAACCATTACAGTATGTGAACTAATTCTGTGTCTGTCTACAAATCTAATCATGCCAAAAAATCATTAATGATGTTTGGAATTTATTTTATTTTAATTTATTTTTCAGATTTGTAGGCCTCCCCAATCTTCCATTCTCTGGGAGGTTTACAACATAAAATAGATTACAAATGAAAACCGGAAAACAATTAAAAACCACAGTCAAGTTAAAAAGCTTGGGTGGGGGAAAAAAGTATTCTGAGACTGTTAGAGAAAGGGAGGCTCTTATTTCCCAAAGGGCTCACAATCTAAAAAAGTAACATAAGATAGACACTAGCAACAGCCACTGGAGGGAGGCTGCGCTGAAGATGGATGGGGCAGGGCTCGGACTGGCCCACAGGGCAAGAGGGCATATTCCTGGTGCGCCCCACCTGCAGGGCGCCCCTGTGCCCCACCACACTCGGCAGCAGTGAATACTCCCACCCTTAATCACCCCTTCTGCTCAAAACCCAGTGCCCTCCCCACATACATTCTACCACCCTCTCAGTGCCCCCAGTCCGGCGCTGGATAGGGCCAGTTGCTCTCCCCCTGCTAAATAAAGAGAATCACCACTTTTAAAAGGTGCCTCCTTGCTCAGTTAGCAGGGGATTTCCTAACTGAGGAACTAGCAATCATTTGTTCACCCAGCTGAGCCAAGGGGTCTTTCAGACCTTTACAGGGTCAGCCCAGGAACGGGTTGCAGCAAGATGGCCACCTGAGACAGACTAGCTACTTTTGCCAGCCCTCCACTTCTGGCCACCTGCCTCACCAACCACCACATTAGAAGGTGGAAGGTTACCCCTACTTGCCACCAGTAGCAGTGCCCCTGCTGCCTTCATCACCACCACTGCCACTCTTCTTCCTCCTGTTTATCTGCTGCAAGGCAGGGAACAAATAATAGAGTGGAAGGAAGAATGCAGTTTTGTAGTACATTCTGTTTCGTATTGTGTTGAATTTTTGCATTGATTTATTTATGCTGAAAGCCTGCGGCTACTACAATAAAGAAAGAAATGAATTTTGAAAACTGAGGCGCAGAATTGGATTCAAAAAACCAAATCCTCTTCTGATTCTTGCATATTTTTCATAAATAACTTGAGCCTAACCAAAGGAGATTTCCTCAGCTCTACAAACAGACTGGTTTATAAAGGATCATCTGTTGTTTCATTTAGACATCAATTTCCCTGTTTATGGACTGTATATAATGGGCTAAGTTAACAAAACGTTGTTTACAACATCTGGCTTTCACAAGCAGAGAATCCCTTCGGGAGGAGGGGTGGGGCCATCTTTTGTTATAAAGCTGCCTTTGTTACCAAATAGGCTGTGGTTGGGAAAGGGATAAAGAGATGCAGAAGAACATAGTTCCTCCACTCTATTTCATAATCTCATTACATTATGTTACGAGGCATCATTTTGACTTTATCCAAAGGAAAAGTACTAGACTGGATCTCTTAGCATCTGCTTCATGAAGAGGAGGACCTGACCCCTGTATATTAATGTGTCTTCCTGCTGACATTTGAGGAGAGGGAATCTCAGTGTTTTTCAGTTCTGGGCTACATTCTTCAAATCTTTTAGTAAGTCCACTAAGAACAATGAATTTGCTCCGAAGTACTCAAAATGGATTGAAGATTTTTATTTATTTATTTATTTTTACATTTCTATACCACCTTTCGTTAAAAGAAAACCCCAAGGCAGTTTACAAAAAATTAAAACATACAATAAAAAGCAATAAAAACATCAAGCAATAAAAACATCAAGCTAAAAACATATAAAACAGGCATAAAAACAATACAACAGATAAAAACACACAGAAGCAGCAGTAAAAACGATCATGTAAAAGCCTGGGTAAAAAGCCAAGTCTTTAAAAGCTTTCTAAAAGCCGTGATGGAGTCTGAGGAATGAATGGCCACTGGGAGAGCACTCCAGAGTCTAGGAGCAGCAACAGAGAAGGCCCTGTCCCGAGTTCACGACAGCCGGGCCTCCCTCATTGTTGGCACCCGGAGCAGGGCCCCCCCAGATGTCCTCGTCAAGCAGGCAGCAGCCCTTGGGAGCAGGCGGTCCCTCAAATACCCTGGGCCCAAACCATTTAGGGCTTTAAAGGTCAAAACCAGCACCTTGAATTGGACCCGGAAACGAACTGACAGCCAGTGCAGCTCTTTCAAAATGGGGGTGATATGGTCCCAACAGGCAGCTCCGGATAAAACCCTTGCTGCCACGTTTTGCACTAGCTGCAGTTTCCGGATATTCTTCAAGGGCAGCCCCACGCAGAGCGCGTTACAGTAATCCAGCCGCAACGTGACTAAGGCGTGGGTAACTGTGGCCAGATCTGCCTTCTCGAGAAAGGTACGCAGCTGGCGCACCAGCCGAAGCCGTGCAAAGGCACCCCTGTCCACCGCCTCCACCTGAGCTTCCAAAAGCAGAGCCGGGTCCAGTAGTACCCCCAAGCTGCGTACTTGCTCCTTCAAAGGGAGTGCAACCCCATCCAGAACCGGTAAAATCTCCTCATCCCGATTGGCTCTCCTACTGACCAACAGTACCTCCGTCTTATCCGGATTCAATTTCAGTTTGTTAGCCCACATCCAACCCATCACAGCCTCCAGCCCCCGATTCAGGACATCCACTGCCTCCCTAGGATCAGGTGACAAGGAGAGATAGAGCTGAGTGTCATCCACATATTGCTGACAACTCAGTCCAAATCCCCGGATGACCTCTCCCAGCAGCTTCATGTAGATGTTAAACAGCATGGGGGTCCCTTGCCTCTCCTCTGAAGTTTTCTAAATTACTTGGGCCCCAGTCCAGTTCTAGTCATACATAATTAGTTGCACACAACTACTAGTGGCCCAGAATAGGAACAGATAACCCCATCTGAAAATATTTTGAGCCAGTTTAATAGGATTCATAGGATATCACAGTGTAAATGGGATACACACTCAGATATGAAAGGAGTTAAGAAGGAGGAAAGGGGGACTGCAGAGATACTAAGAGCCAGTTCAGATGAGATGTCCACTGACCTGGGCCCATGCACGTCTCCACTCTAACTGGAATACTGACCAAGAAGTAGTTAATGGTAGTGTGCTGAGAGGTCAGAGATATACATGCCCATTCCTGCCCCATGTGTTCAGGATAGGTTGGATGGAGTATCATCCAAACTGCCCCTAAATCAGTTCTTTGTATTAGTCTTCACTGTGGGAAATGTTGGATGAAAATCCATGTCTAAATCTTGCCAGAGTTTTTGGGGAGGACATAATGAAATGAAATGAAATGAAATAATAAAAACCATTCTATTCCTTAGCCACCCACAATGAATTGTTCCCTACGTAATGCAATATTAAAATACCCAATAAAACACATAACACACATCAAATCAACACACACACACACACACACCCCAAAACAATTTTAAATCTTTTTTTAAAAACAATTTTAAAAAGCCTGACTGAGCAGAAATATCTTCACCTGGCATCTAAAAGAACACAGTGGTGGAGCCAGGTGGACCTCACTGTGGAGGCTGTTCCATAAATGCAGTGTGATGACTGAAAAGGCCCTCTCCCTAATATCCACTCACCTCACCTTGTTTGGTTGAGGCACTTAGAGCAGGGCCTCCAAAAAAGATCCTAAGGACATATGGAAGTAGGGACATATGGAGCAAGGTGCTCTCTCAGGTAACCCGGTTCCAAGCCATTTAGAGCTGTAAAGGTTAAAACCAGCACTTTGAATTGTGTCCGGAAATGGACTGGGAGCCAGTGCAGCTGACACAGCACCAGCATAATATGACCAAAACGTCCAGTGTCAGTTAATAATCTTGCAGCCCTATTTTGTACCAGCTGCAGTTTCTGGATCATTTTCAAAGGCAGCCTCACATACAATGCATTGTAGTAATCTAAGCGAGAGATCACCAGCGCATGAGTAATTGGCCAAGCTATCTCTATCCAGATAAGGTCTAGGGATGTGCCAACTGGCTCAACCTGAAACCAGTTTGACATTGAACTGGTCCAGCTGGGGGGCTTTCTGAACCAGGCAAACTGGCTTTGTGCACACCCCTAGTAAAGTCGCACTTGGTGTATCAGCCCAAGCTGATAAAAGACCCTTCGAGCCACAGAGGCCACTTGAGCCTCTAGCAACAATGCTGGATTGATGACCAGACTCCGAACCTGGTCATTCAGGGGGAGTGCAACCCCATCTAGAACAGGCTGGACATCACTCACATCTGAAGAATTTAGTCAAACTAGCTGACCCCGCACAGAGCATCTGTGCACTCTTTGGGGCCGGTGGTTACCTCTACACCCACCCTTTTGCCCCAGTCTCTGCTTCCGGGCCCAGCCACCTCTCCTCCCCACTGCCACTTCTGCCCCCCCTTTCTTTCCCCCCTCCTGGGCCTTGCCTCCGCGGCTGGGCCCGCCACCTCTGGCCTCCATGGCTGGGCCGCCGCATTAACCAATCCTCCTGGGTGCGCCTCAGCCAATCAGGCGCGTCCGCTGCCCAGCCAATCAGCTGGGCTCTGGGACGCACATTCCAAGCCACACCCAGGAGTATTAATATAATAGATTGAAGTAACAAGATATTAAATTCTAGGGCTGTTTGGCAAATTACAAATCAGCAAGTCACTACATCTGAAAGTTATACCTCTGAGGTTTCTTAAAGAGCTTGGCTATGAAATAGTCGGTCTCTGAACAAACATATGCAATATCAGTACAATCATCTTCCTCAAAGGAGGAATGGAAGGTAGCTAATGTAACACCACAGTTGAAAAGAAAAGAAAAGAAAAGAAAAGAAAAGAAAAGAAAAAGGATCCAGGGGGATCCAGGAAATTGAAGCTCCATTAGCCTAACTTGTGTCATAAGCAAGATGTTGGAAAACATTATTAAAGCTAAAATTATTAAACATTTAGAAGAACAAGCTTTAATGAAAAGGAATTGGCATGGCTTCTGCAAAGAGAAGTGTGGCCCCATCAGCCAATTTATTGGGAACACTGTGAAACGCTGTCATCCCATCTCAGAATGTGTAGCAGAGGCTGAAAAGCAGCAGCAGACAGGGGTGAGAAAAATGGTTAGGGAGCTGGAGGATCTTCCCTACAGCAAAAAGTTTAAGCATCTGGGCCTTTTCAGTGTAGATAAAAGATTATTAAGGAGGAACATGACAACAGCTGCTTCGGGATTTTCAGCAAGAGAATGGCGTGAGGGAAAGGAGCGAATCTCCCCCTCCTCACACACCAGGACCCCAATCAGGATTAGGCTCCCTGTGATTGTTTTTGAGGAAAAAAGCAGCACTCCTCGTTGGAAGCATACTTCTTGAACTACTGTACACAGTTTGGGTGAAACTGCAAGTTGATCCAATGAAACTGACTAGCAGTCAATTCAGAGTAGACAAAAGAAAGTGTTTCTTCAGGCAGTGCATGATTCGTGTATATAATTCTTTGCCATAAAATATGGTGCTGCCTACTAGTTTAGATGACTATCAAGGGGGATTTGACAAATTCTTAGGGGATAGGTCTATGAAAGGCTATTGTATGTGATAGCCCATGAATCCTCCAGGCACAGAGGCAGTGCCATCTCTGAAATCCAGTTGCTGGTGGGGATATAGGGAGGGTTGTCTTTTTCATGCTCTGCTTGTGGGCCTCCTGGTGGCACTTGGCTGCTCACCACTGGAGACAGCATGCTGAACTGGACAGAACCTTGGCCTGATATGAAGCAGTGCTCTTCTTGTGTTTGATCTGCTCCCTTCATGCAAGTTCATATCTGATGTTGTAGTAACTGAGAAGTGTGCATGCATGTATGACCATATTTTAGGATTGGGACTTTCTGTATGTACATAATAGTCATAAGTATAATTATTATTATTGCATCTCTGTATCTTAAGTTACATTTGTGGTTCTCTGTCTCCATTGCAACTGCAGCAAATCATTCAGCAGAGCTATTTCAGGTGACTACACTTTGTCCCCTCCAATCCGTTAGATGACTCCTCTGTGCTGTGACTAGGGTTGCCAGTTCCAGGTGGTGAAAATAGTCTAAATCTGTCACCAAAAAGGTGGAAATAACTGGGGCTGTTCACCAAAAAAAGTCTCTATAAAGTCTCCACTTTGCATTAAAAAATTGCATAAAATTTACATATGCTAATTGGTATAATATATACATGCTTTGCTAAAAACAGGATAATTTGAGAATACATACAATTCACACACCCCTTTTCTCACACAGTTCAAACACCAGCCTTCCTCGGACTGGCTCACAGAATCCCCTGGGACAAATTCTGCATTTTCTTTTAATTTTAAAGGGGGAAGAAAACTACAACAGAACCCTTGCCACACAGTTCAAACACCAGTAACCTGGATCACAGAATCCCATGGGGCTGCATCTTTAGGAGGTCTAAAGCATCAGGAAAAGATTAAAAGTGTATAAGATGTTCTAGAGGTAACCAATTATGTTGCTCAAGTGACTCTTCAACAAGAAACTGGAATTCAGATCTGTATTTTCCCTCAATATTTACCAGTTGAGAATTAAATGTACAATGTGGGTTGAGATTGATATTTTGGTTATGTCTGTGGGTAGAGTTAGCTAGTATAAAGTGTACAGTTGGGAATATTGGACAAGCAATTTGCTTTTTCTTATCTGGACTGGCTCTGACAAATGAAAAGGGCATAATTCATGAATCAGGATGCTTAAGATGCACCCAACACTGGGAGTCTGCAATAGGCTGTCCCTGAGTGCAATCAATGGTAACTTAGAAAACAGCAGCAGCAACATGCCATTCAGTCAGACTGGCAACCCAAGCCTGACATGATGTAAGAGAACTATCCTACTGACCGCCCCCCCGCCCCCCGAGTCTTCTAAATGTATGACAGGACTCAAGGGAGGGACAAATAATAGCTGGCTACCAAATCTGGCCAAAATCTGTAGACCCCTTTACAGAACATAACAGCTGTGCTGGAACAGACTAGAAGTCCATCTAGTACAGCATCTTGTTTCCCACAGTAGCTAAGCAGATGCCTTTGGCTAGCCTGCTGCAAGCAGGGTTTGCATGTAAACTGCAGCTGGCAGGTGTGGGCCAATGGTAAGAGCAGCAGTACTTTGAGTGCCACTGCTCTTGTTGCCCATAGAGAAGTGATGTCTTCTGTAGAAGGAAGAACATGGAGTCATTGCCACCAAAAATCCTTCATTGTGGAGAATGTGGGCAGCTATTCTCTGATCAGAAGAGATCAGAAAAGACAGGGGAGAATTCTTTAGAGGAAAAGTTTAAGTTTTTAGTTTTAGTTTAGTAGTCAGTGACAAAAGTGTTTTGAGTCAGAGAAAGTCCAGCTCATAGATGTGAGCTAAAGTGCTGCAGATCTTAACTGCTATGAGCTAGGTTAGACTATGAATTCTGGCAAGGTACTCTGGAGAAGTTTTCAGGAGCTCCCTGATGATGAGCTGGATGCATAGCTTCAGGATTTAGGGTCCAGTCTGCACTAAAGGACCCCTTATCTGTCCAGGTCAGCAACCTCAGCATGTTCGGCACCACCAGAAGGCTCCTATAGAAGGATGGAAGTGAGGCAGATTCCAGAACATGGAAGTGAGGCAGATTCCATCCATCTGAAGTATTAGGTTGCTATCACTGTATGGCACAACATAAAAGGTTGGCAGCCACTGGCATTGTGGGAGAGAGTTGCATACAGTACTTGGATTGCAGGATTGTATTGAGGAAGGGTGAGTGAGTCAAGCCTTGAGAGCTGCGCCATCAAGTGGATCCCTCAACCCCACAAGCAGCACAAGGGGGCCATCTGTGTTGCAAGGTGACTGAACCAGGAGTTCCTTCCAGAACTGTCGAGGGTGCCGCTGAGAAGACAGGCTCACAGATAAATCACAGATGGAAAGGAACTGAATGAAAGAGGACTGTCATCAAGCTATGGCCTTTCCCTTCCACTTGGCTCAGCTTTTTCCTTTTGTTGACCACCCTGTTCTGGGCAGCAAAGTTGCCATGGGGTCAAGGCTTCTGTGTGGAGGTGCTGCTGCCATGACACTTCTGACCTGACCATGCCTAAATTTGACTTTGAAGATCAGGCGGCAGAGCTGCCAAAGAGCTCCCAGCAGAATGGCTTCTGACAAGGAGGTGGGGAATGCTGTGACATTGCACTATCAAAGCTCAGGTATGAGCCTCACAGCTTAATTTTTGAGAGGTTTCAAACAGCGCTGGGCTCCCAGGCTGGCCGGAAAAGCCTCTCCCTGTCTTTGCAAGCAGGGGAAGTCATCTTGGTCATGCTACAGACACGGTACTGGCTGGATTTTACTTCCAAACAGGGTGTGGGACCCCATTTGCTAACATGGCCACGCCCCCTGAATCAGACGTCAGACACAGGGAGCATGGCAGGGGTGTCAGGCATGGCCCCTAGGGTGTGGCAGCCCAGGTTCTTTGAACCTCTTCACGCAATGGTGTTCTGCCCTGGCACCGACATTACACAGAATTTATTCACACAATTACACTTTAGGGATGTGCACAAAACCAGTTTGCCCGGTTCAGTTCGATTTTGAACTGGGTTTGAACCAGGAGGGGGTGGTTCGGTTTCGGTTTTGCTCGAACACCCCTGGTTCGGTTTGAATTTGAACTGTTTTTAACTATTTCAAACTGGTTTGAACCTCCAAAAGTGGATGGGGTGGTAGCTGGCACCCATGGGTACCTGCCACCTAACCCCAAAGCAATCGGACACTTGTACGATTCTTTATGAATTTTTGAAATTTATTTTTCTTTTTCTTTCATAGGGTATAATGGGACTCGAACCGGCCCATTATTCCCTATTGTGGAGCACCCATGGGTGCCAACAACCACCCTCTCCTCGAAGCAATCGGACACCCCTACGATTTTTTTAATCAAAATCAATAAAATATCAATTTATCAAAAAATCAATCAAATATCTATTTCAAATATCAAGTATTTGAAAATTTTTCAATTATTTTCTGATAGGGTATAATGGGATCTGAACCAGCCCATATCCCCTATTGTGGAGCACCTAGGGGCACAAAAATGGGGTGGGTTGTACACCCAGGGGTGCCTACCACCCACAAAACCCCAAGGCAATCGGACACTCCTCTGATTATTGGTGAATTTTAAAACTATTTTTGAACTCCTCATAGGGAATAATGAGGATTGCAGCAAATGTATAGCTTCACGTCAGGGGGAAAGGGGCGTCCTAGAGCAGAATGTGGTGGGTGGTAGTTCCCAAGGGGGGCCAGGAAGCTATCAGAATTATTTGAAAGGAACTGGGCAAAGGGCTGATTTTTAAGTGATTTTTGAAGTTTACACATCTTTAAAGTTTAGCTTGAATGTATAGCTTCACGTTGGGGGCAAAGGGGTGGCCTAGAGCTAAGTGGGTGAGTGGCAGTGCCCAAGGGGGGGCAAGGAAGCTATCAGAATTATTTGAAAGGAATTGGGCAAAGGGCTGATTTTAGCAACCCATGCGGGTGGTTGGCACCCTCGCTCTGGGCCACCCCAGCACCCCCCAAGTGCAGTTATGGGGCTGCTGAAACCTCCATTCTTCCCTATGGAGAAAAACCTTAAAGCTGCTTGTGGGGTGCTGGAGTGGCCCAGAGTAAGTGGTGGTGTAGTGCACAGAGGGTGCTAACCACCCCCATGGGTTGCTAACCTGTGGGGTACCGGGTTTTGTTGTTTCTGAGGTGTTCTGAGTGTAGATTCTTTGGTAGCATATAAGATTTTCAATGACAAACCATGAATCCACTCTCATTGCTAACCTTAAAGACACATAAACTTCAAAAATCACTTAAAAATCAGCCCTTTGCCCACCTTGGGAACTACCACACTCTGCTCTAGACCACCCCTTTCCCCCCTGACGTGAAGCTATATATTTACTGACACCTCCATGCTTCTTTATGGAGAAAAACCTTAAAGACGTGTGAAATTAAAAAATCGCTTAAAAATCAGCCCTTTGCCCAATTCCTTTCAAATAATTCTGATAGCTTCCTGGCCCCCCTTGGGCAATACCAGCCACCACACTCTGCTTTAGGACACCCCTTCCCCTCCCCCCCCGACGTGAAGCTATACATTTGCTGCAATCCTCATTATTCCTATGAGGAAATACATTTAAAATTCACCAATAATCAGAGGAGTGTCCGATTGCCTTGGGGTTTCGTGGGTGGTAGGCACCCCTGGGTGCCTACCACCCACCCCACTTTTGTGCCCCTAGGTGCTCCACAATAGGGGATAGTGGGCTGGTTCAGGTCCCATTATACCCTATGAGAAAAATAATTAAAAATATTTCAAATATTCATGAAAAATTGGAGTGTCCGATTGCTTCAGGGTTTGGGTTTGGGTGGTTGTTGGCACCCATGGGTGCTCCACAATAGGGAATAATGGACTGGTTCGAGTTCCATTATACCCTATGAGAAAAATAATTAAAATATTTCAAAAATTCATTAAAAATGTACATCTGTCCGATTGCTTTGGGGTTTGGCTGGTAGGTACCCATGGGTGCCAGCTACCACCCCACCCACTTTTGGAGGTTCAAACTGATTTTAACCAGTTCAAATCAGTTTGAATCAAACCACCCCCGTTTGGTTTGAATTAGAACCTGCAGCTCGAACCTGATGACTGGTTTGGTTCTAATTCAAACCATCAAACCACCCTGGTTTGAATTTGAACCGGGTTGAGTTCGAACCGGTTTGCACATCCCTATTACACTTAACATAAGAATGTAAGAACAGCATAGGAACATAGGAAGCTGCCATATACCAAGTCTGACCATTGGTCCATCTAGCTCAGCATTGTCTACAAAGACTGGAAGCAGCTTCTCCAAGATTGCAGGCAGGAATCTCTCTCAGCCCTATCTTGGAGATGCCAAGGATGGAACTTGGAACCTTCTAATGCTCTTCCCAGTGTGGCTCCATTCCCTGAGGGGAATATCTCACAGTGCTCACATGTAGTCTCCCATTCATATGCAACCAGGGTGGACCCTGCTTAGCAAAGGGGAAAAGTCATGCTTGATACCACAAGACCAGCTCTCTTCCTGGATCAGGCCCAAGGCCCATCCAGTCCAGCATCTTGTTTCACAGAGTGGCCCACCAGATGCCCCTGAGAAGCCCACAGGCAGAAGGTGAGGGCACTCTCTCTCTCTCTCTTGCTGTTGCTCCCATGCAACTGGTATTTAAATGTATCAACTTGTATGATACATGTTTGTAAACATGTATTGTTCCTTTAAGAAGTGTCAAACATTTCCAGCATCTTTACAGCATGTAAGGAGGAGGCAGCAACAAACCAGCTATCAAATTATAGCCACAATCCTAAACAGTATCAAGGTGTGAGTCCCACTGAACTACCGTATTTACCCAAATAGAAGACAATTCTTCATTTAAGACAAGCCCTTTAAAAACAGAAGTTAAATATAGCTTATACCTATTTCCCCAAATGGAACAGAACTCTGATTTTAAGACAATCCCACAATTTCTAAGATCAAAGAACATTCTAACTTCAAAAAGGATCGGGGGATCTGGGAAATTACGGGCCAGTTAGCCTAACATCTGTTCCAGGCAATTGATGGAAAGCATTCTCAAGGATAAAATTGTTAAGCATATAAAAGAACAAGCCCTGCTGAAGGAGAACCAGCATGGCTTCTGCAAGGGTAAACCTTGCCTCACTAACCTTTTGGAGTTTTTTGAGAATGTCAGCAGGTGTGTGGATAAAGGTGATCCAGTTGCCATAGTATATCTGGTCTTTCAAAAAGCTTTCAACCAAGTTCCTCATCAAAAACTCTTGAGAAAACTTAGCAGTCATGGGATAAGGGGACAGGTTCATGTGTGGATTGGTAACGGGTTGAAGGACAGGAAACAGAGGGTAGGAATAAATGGACAGTTCTTTAAATGGATGGAAGTAAGATGTGGGATCACATGGGAAACCTTTATTTGGACCAGTGCTTTTTAATTTATTCATAAGTGACCTAGAAGGTGGGGTACATAGGAACATAGGAAACTGCCATATACCGAGTCAAACCATTGGTCTATCTAGCTCAGTATTATCTTCACAGACTGGAAGCGGCTTCTCCAAGGTTGCAGGCAGGAATCTCTCTCAGTGGTTATGTGCAAAAAGACAAGTGTATCTCTTCTAAATGGCAATGGGACAAATTATGGAATTGGACGTTGGACGTAACCCCCACAATTACCTGATGTGCCTGTAATCCCCCATCCCCGAGTTACAGTACTACCTGCATATACTTCATAACCTTGTGGGTTTCCAAATCCTTGTGTGTAAATCTTTGTAGATATCTGATGTTCAAACAACCACTTTGTATATAATTGTGCTTTGGCAATGTACTGTATGCTTTGGTAGTTTGTTGGTTCAATAAAAAAAATCTTGTCCTATTTAAAAAATAAATAAATTTTGTCCTATCTTGGAGAAGCTAGGGAGGGAACTTGAAACCTTCTGCTCTTCCCAGAGCGGCTTCATCCCCTGAGGGGAATATCTTGCAGTGCTCACACATCAAGTCTCCCATTCATAAGCAACCAGGGCAGACCCTGCTTAGCAATGGGGACAAGTCATGCTTGCTACCACAAGACCAGCTCTCCTCTCCTGAAGTAAGCATCAAGGTGTCCAAATTTGAAGACACCAAACTATCTAGGGTAGTTAAATCCAAAATTTTTTGCAAGGATCTCCAACAGGATCTTTCCAAACTGGGAGAGTGGGCAACAAAATGGCAGATGCGGTTCAATGTTAGCAAGTGTAAACTTGCATACTGGGGCAAAAAACCCCAACCTCAACTGGGGTTGAAAATAAAACTCCTAGTATTGTAATGCACTTATACAAAAGTGTGGTGTGGCCACACTTAGAGTACTTGTACAATTATGGTCACCATATCTTAAGAAGTACATGGTAGAACTGGAAAGGGTGCAGAAGAGGGTATCCAAGATAATCAGGGGGCTAGAGCACCTTCCTTACGGGGCAAGGCTACAACAACTGGGGCTTTTTAGTTTAGGAAAAGGATGACTTGGGGCGGGGAGAGACATGATAGAGGTCTATGAAATCACACATGGTGTGGAGAAAGTTGAAAGAGAGAAGATTTTCTCCTTCTTATAAAACACTAGAACCAGGGGTCATCCCATGAAACTGATTGCCAAGAAATTTAGGACCAACAAAATGAAGTACTTTTTCACACAATGTATAATCAACCTATTGAATTCTCTGCCACAAGAGGTGGAGGCAGCCAACAGCCTGGATGGCTTTAAGAGGGGTTTAGATAAATTCATGGAAGAGAGGTCTATCGACGGCTACTAATCTGAGGGCTAGAGGACACCTGCAGCCTCAGAAGCAGGATGCCTCTGAATACCAGTTGCAGGGGAGTAACAGCAGGAGAAGACATGCCCTCAGCTACTGCCTGTTGGCTTCCCAGTGGCATCTGGGGGGCCATGGTGTGAAACAGGATGCTTGCCTAGATAGGCCTTGGGCCTGATCTAGCAGGGCTGTTCTTATATTCTTAACTTGGAAAAAACCTTGTCTTGGATTCAGATAAATACAGTATATGGAACTTACTAATGGATACAAACACCAAGGATTGTATTGCATAGTTTCACTTAAGGAGAAAAGATTTATATATTTATTTATTAAAAATTTCTTATATACCGCCTCCTCCAAAGACTCTAGGCGGTGAACAACAATACCAATAACAATTAAAATCAATCAATCAATCAATCAATCAATCAATAATAGGACATTAAAGATGACAGTTGATGTTCCATTTCCTCAGGCCAGGGTTCCATCAGAAAATCACAACCACTGTGAGAAGAAGAAGAGACTAAAGAAAGCTTGTGAGCAGGTAGAGAAGATACAGGCTAACCACAGAAAGGGCTGACTACTTCAATGAATTTCAGGGAAGACAAGCTATATATGCAGGCAGCAGAGTGTTGTCCAATCTTTCTCAGATAATTCCATGAGTGTTGGGGGCGGGGGGCGGAGGGGAAGCAGTGTTTCCAGGGGGAGGCCAAAGGCTGCAACCCTATACTTACTTACCCCAGATTGAGCCAGTCTCATTGAATTCAATGGGGCTTACTCCAAAGTAAGTAGGTATAGGACTGCAGCCTTTACCCTCCCCCTGGAAGAAGTCCTGTGGATGCCCTGGATAATTCCAAAACTTTCCATCTTTAGAAGTTTTTCTGAGTATGTTTACCAGTGTTCTCTTAAACCATGAACTCAGCTGTCCCAAATATTCTGGGAATGTAGCAATCAGAAAGCAGATTTTCCATTGTATATTTGGAATTGTTTAACTTTCAAAGTATTGCTGTTTAATGATCCTGTTGTGGATACATACAAAGAAAGCTGAAAGAAACTCAAGCGACTACATAGAATTTCGAAAATGTGTGTAAGGCACAGTTTATATCAGTGAGAGAATTTTGCAAACAGTATGAGTGAAATTGTATATTCCTTTTGACAAATAATATATGTTGCTATTTTTATTTGCTATCAGTCACCTTCCTTGGCATTATAAAATGTAGACCACACCTACCTCAGCACTTTTGGTAACTGTCCAGTATGCTGCTTGTACAGATGCAAAGAACACCACAGCAAAACAGAAAAAAACCTAAGGGTAAACAGAAGACATCACCAGAGTAAACACTTCTTTGTGGGCAATGGCAAGTGTCAGCACTGAGGTCTCCAATATTTGCATTTCTACATCATTTTGTACATATTTTTAAGAAGCAGTAGGTTCCATTTTCTCTGCATCTCTGCTTGGTTTGACATAGTAGGGCTTAACTGCCAGAGGGACAACATAATATCTTTTGCCTGATCAGATCAACCACACATCAAATAACTATGGCAATCATAAAACGCCTTGACTGATTTTGATCGATCATATTTATGCCTCTTGAATTAACCCATGTTTAGAACACTTGCATATTACAAACCATAATGTTAGTGTCTTGTGGAGACATTGCATGAAGGGCAAGCAACATGGAAGAAACAAAAGCTATCACTCACTTTTAAATGAAAAGGCCATGTTTAATACGCTCTTTTTCACTTCCTAATATCCCTGCACACTAGGATCCAAACCTGCTTCAGAAAATAAACACATGCTGCTTTCATCTGCAGCGTCATTGCTTTGATTGCTGAGGGCAACTTTTAATCAACTAATGCTTTAGTCAATCAATCTATTGATTACAGCTTGCTCTCCTTCAAATAATTAGGGGATTCCACGTGTATTATTCTCAGAGACTTTGCCATCTCCTCTGCATTTTCCTTTCCACTGACTTCTGTGCAGTTCACATTCATTTCAACGGGACTTCTGCAGGAAACCATCCCACTTAGTTGTACCCACGGTTTTTGAAATAAAAAGCATTACAGGTCATCCTGACATTTGTTTCAAGTGGTTATTTTGAGATTCTTGTAACTGGCAAAGCAGACAGAAGTTTATAATGGGGAAGGTCAGGGCAACTCGCCCATTATATATCGGGGTAAAGGTAAAGTGTGCCATCGAGTCAGTGTCGACTCCTGGCGCCCACAGAGCCCTGTGGTTTTCTTTGGTAGAATACAGGAGGGGTTTACCATTGCCTCCTCCTGTGCTTAATGAGATGATGCCTTTCAGCATCTTCCTATATCGCTGCTGCCTGATATAGGTGTTCATTTCTACATTTATATCCCACTCTTCCTCCAAGGAGTCCCCAGCAGTATACATGGTTATCTTTAGCCTCACAACATGCCTGTGAGGCAGGGGTGGAACCACCATTGAGCGGACGGGTTCAAAGAACCCAGGCCACCGCCCCTCAGGGGCCGTGCCTCATGCCCCAGACATGGCCCCCGCATCTGATGTGATTTAGCTCCCAAATGTCTCTGTGCGACCCCATTTTTGAGCTAAATCGGCCAGCGCTGCATTCGCAGTGTGGTTGGAGCAATTCTCCCTGCCTTTAAAAGGCAGGGAGAGTTGCTCTGGCCATGCTGTGAATGCAGTGCTGGCTGGTTGAGCTCCCAAATGGGGCTGCGTGGCCCTGTTTGGGAGCTAAACCAGGCCCCCACACCTGATGTCAGACACAGGGGCAGGGTTAGGGGGCCGTGGCAGCAGAACCCGGGCAGCTGCTGGCCTCCCTCTGCTCCTGCTGTGAGGTAGGTTAGGCTGAGAAATAAGTGACTGGCCTGGAGTCACCTAGTGAGGTTTCATGGTTGAACAGGGATTTGAGTTAAGATTTCCCAACACTCTAACCACTACATCACGCTGGCTCTTGAGAAACACAAAACTATTATCTCCATACAGAAAATCAAAATGAATCCCTCTTGAACAGAAGCATATTCAACCAGAATAATGCTGGCAGAATGAACCCTGTGGGGTTCACCATACACAGGATTATTCTTGGGATCTTGGGAGGAGTTTGTGTCTGTGTGTGTTTTGGTGATAGAAATAATCTGGCATATTTCTGTGGTACATGAAACCTCGTTGAGTGTTTTAATTAAGAAACCTCATTCTGTTAACAGTCAGCTCAGGCACCTTGTCCTCAGCAGCCTTGGAGACTTCATGAGGAGGAGGGAGGGAAGGAGGCAGAGGGGCCTGCAAGCTTGTCAGCTCTGGCTTCATTGAGCCGGCCAGAGTTTCAGCCTGCTCCCCCTGCTCTGGGTCTTCATATTGTAATTTGGATTATGTACACCGCCTTATTTGATAGGATGCCTTATTTATAGATAGATAGATAGATAGATAGATCCTGAAGGAAACAGTTCATCCTGAGACACATCTCAAAGAGACCAATTTCCTTATTGACAAAAAGGGTGCATGGCTAATGTGAGTGCAGGCAGCCTGACTAAATGGTTTTAAGGTGTAATGAAAAGCACACTGAAATGGGCTGCTATGCTGTTAAGAATCCCTGACACATGTGCCAGCCATTTCACCTCTGGGAGCAAAGACAGCTTCTGTGAAATGCCCGCTAGGAGGGGCACAGAATTTGCCAATACTCAGAAAGATAGGATTGGACCAGGTAGATATTGGGCTGGTTCGGACACCAGGCCCCTCCGTGGGATAAGGATGTGTGTGCTCCATGAGCTTGCATGTCCCTCCTCCCTCTGCCTCTCCATAGTTCAAAGAGACGGGTGGTGTGGACTCACTGCCTCCCTCAAGTGTTTGGAGAGAGGGACCCCTGTTTGTGGAGGTGGGGAGGGCATGCATGTTCAAGATGCATGCACAGCCTCATCACGTTTGGTGGGCAGAGTGAATAAAGTATAGTTTGAACTGGCTGAATGATGGTTTCTCAAACTAGGGTTAAGCTACTGAATTCTGAAAACATTTTAGCACCATTTCAGATGAATAGGAAATGCTATTTTTGAAAGCCTCTCTGTATAAAATAGGGGGGGGGCACAAGCAATAATACAAAACAAACAAACAAATAAAATAATGCACAACTAGTTCATCAGGGAAAAGGTTCTATTCCACTCTTGTCCCTGCCATGCTAATTTTCAACTTTTACAGAGCTGCATATGTAGAGGAGCATTCTGTGTGATCCCCTACCTGCAAGGTGAAGTAGTACAATCCATACTACGACCCTCGAACGCTGCTACCCCATGCTCACCCCCATTTGGTTGCATGTGTGGATCTAGCCAGAAGCACTTCCAGAATCTCAGATCAATCTTTGATGCTGTTCATATGAGAAAGGCAGTCATTTCTCTCCCCATGCACTTTAGCTGATTTAAAGCCCATCTCATGTTCCCACTACGATGGTCCTTACTGTGCTACTGCCTACTACACTGGCACTACCTAATCAGCCATCTCTCCTGACTCTGCAGCAGCTCAGCCAACACAACACAATTACAACAGCGACATCAGCCACAGCGATAATGTTGGTCACAGACAGCTCTTTGAGCAAATGTGCACCCAAAGCATCAGTCACTGTACAGCAACATCTCACTGGCAACAACTCATTCCTCCTTCTCCAGACTGTGGACAGGGAGGGCTGCAAATATAGGAACAGCTGTCTTCCCAGCATGCACCCCCCCCCCAAGGAGGCAGGCATGAGACCTATACAGGATCTTGCAGTGGCCTGTAGAGACAAACTAATCAGGCTGTTCTTACGATCAGCCTAAACCGGGCTAGGAAAGCCAAGCCCTTGCTTTATTATTATTATTATTACATTTATATCCCGCTCTTCCTCCAAGGAGCCCAGAGCGGTGTACTACATACTTAAGTTTCTCTTTCACAACAACCCTGTGAAGTAGGTTAGGCTGAGAGAGAAGTGACTGGCCCAGAGTCACCCAGCTAGTTTCATGGCTGAATGGGGATTTGAACTCGGGTCTCCCTGGTCCTAGTCCAGCACTCTAACCACTACACCATGAAGGCTCCTTTACTCATCATAAGAACTGCTGGGAGCCATGAGGCTCTCGGAGGCAGCATGGCAGTAAACCCCGCAAAGTGGCCAGCCTCTTAAATGAGGTTAAGAGAGCAAGTGCTCCAATTTTTAAATCAGCTGGAGCTGGGGCTGGGAGACTGAGGGGCTCCCAGCCACCACTGGGGGAAAATCCCCATAATCCCCCACCACTTGCTCAAGGCATTATGGGAGTTCCGGGGGGTGGGGAGATGCTCCCAGCTCCCTGACACCGCCCCCCCCCCCGCCACGGTGCCTGAGGAGGCAGCTGCATGTCTAGGCACGCCCAGATTCTTTGAGGGGATCATCTGCAGGGGAGATAAGTTTTTAAAGGCTTCCTCCCCTCGCCACTTTTGAGCCTGTTCTCCAATCGTGAGAAAGGGCTCAATGTTTCAGCCCTCTCCCAGTCTTTACCTTTTCACTTGGCTGTGGCAACCCATGAGTGCATTAGCTGCCTCTCTTCCTTGGATGCGGTGGACGGAAATTACATTTCACACCACTGCGTGGCTGCTGGTTATATGTTGTTAATGCTGCAATACTGCCTAGAGTTACATGTAGTTATTAAAAGGAATGGGGTTTATGGACAAGAATAGGTTTATACTTCAGATCTGAGCTGTCTGAGGTGGGTTTGAAGTTAGATTTTGCAGATGCATTAGTCAGTCTTTTGCAAAGCATAACACAGACTCTGCAAATGGGAACCAGAAGTGGCCAGACAGGAGTTTTGTTTAGGAATCATGTGCCCCCTAGTGGTGCAATAGTGAATATCATGTACAGTTGTGACCCGTCTGAATCTCTTTATAGAGCACTGTCAACCAAAAGGCAACTGAGAAGTCCCAAAGAACTTACACTCTGAAAATTGCCAGGAGGGAGGGAATGAAAAGAAAGAGGAAAGAATGATAGATGACTCTGCAGTTACAAGTATTTAGACTGTGTTTCAGCTGAGGAGGAAGACGAAGGTTACAATCTTATGAATACTTACTTGAAAGCAAGTCATATCAGTGTGACTTACTTCTGATTCAAAATGGATAAGGCTGCACTGTAAGGGTTTAAGCCAAGGGCTTTGTGGAAAAGAGAGGTTTGAAGAAACAGAGAGAGGCTGTGTTCTCACAATCCCCGGAATCCAGGTTACAAAGTTAATCAGGATCACACAGAGCTGATTGTGAGAACTCAGAATTTCAGGCCATACTGGTCAAACCATTCCAGTTAGTAAGCATTTAACCAGGTTATCTAGCACCTCTTGGCCTCACCCACCCCACCTTTGAGTTTACCAGTCATAACACTCCCTGCCTTTCAGTCTGGACTGAACGCCAAAAGGATCTCTCCAAACTGGGTGAGTGGGTGACAAAATGGCAAATGCAGTTCAATGTTGGCAAGTGTAAAGTGATGCACATTGGGATGAAAAACCCCAGATTCAAGAATACGTTGATGGGATCTGAGCTGTCAGTGACTGACCAGGATAGGGATCTTGGGGTCATGGTGGACTGCTCGTTGAAAGTGTCAACTCAATGTGCGGCAGCTGTGAAAAGGCCAAATCCATGCTAGGGAGCATTAGGAAGGGGATTGAAAATAAAATGCCTAATATTATAATACACTTATACAAAACTATGGTGTGGCCACACCTGCAGTACTGCATACAATTCTGGTCACCACATCTAAAAAAGGACATCGTAGAACTGGGAAAGGTGCAGAAGAGGGCAAACAAGATGATCAAGGGCCTAGAGCACCTTTCTTATGAGGCAAGGTTACAACACTTGGGGCTATTGAGTTTAGAAAAAAGATGAGTGCAGGGAGACATGACAGAAGTCTATAAAATCATGCATGGTGTGGAGAAAGAGGATAGAGAGAAATTCTTCTCCCTATCACATAACACTAGAACCAGGGGTCATCCCATGAAATTGATTGCCAGGAAATTTAGGACCAGCAAATGGAGGTACTTTTTCACACAATGCATATCAACTTGTGGAATTATCTGCCACAAGATGTGGTGACAGCCAACAACCGGGATGGCTTTAAGAGGGGTTTGGATAACTTCATGGAGGAGAGGTCTATCAATGGCTAATAGTCGGAGGGCTGTGGGCCACCTCCAGCCTCAAAGGCAGGATGCCTCTGAATATCAGTTGCAGGGGAGTAACAGCAGGAGAGAGGGCATGCCCTCAACCCCTCCCTGTAGGCTTTCAGCGGCATCTGGTGGGCCACTGTGTGAAACAGGATGCTGGACTAGATGGGTCTTGGGCCATCCAGCAGGGCTGTTCTTATGTTCTTAACTAGTGCCAGAAATTTTGCAATTCAAATAAATTTGAAATATTTCTTAGTTTCTGCCATGGAGAAATTTCAGAATTTTTTTCCAGATTATTTCCCCACAACACAATAAAATTGACCAAGAAACCTCACCCCTTTGGTACACCCCACCCAAGCATCAAGCCCCTAGGCCCAGGGGCCTAAATCATACCATAAAAATACTGAAAAGGACTCTTACACTTGGAAAAAACTTCTTACTTCTTGGTGGAAAGGCATTCGGTCTTCATAAGGACTTTGGCTCACTGTAAGTCTACTTTGACTATTCAAGGATACATTTTTTAAAATATTCCTTTATGTGATTTTGTATTGTATTGTTTGCACAGGAATGTTTTAATGGTATGATTTTAAATGTGTGTAGTTGTTCTATGTAGAACTTGTAAATTATATTAATATATGCATTTTCAGTTACATTCTGAATTTTTGGCAGCCTATTAAACTAGTTTCTTGTTCTGGTCTTTCCCCCCCTTTTTTCTTTGGCATCTACATTATTTTTGGATCAGCAATACACCCTATTTTGTGTTGTGCTGACCTTGTACTTAATTGTGAGTGGTGCCCAGGACCTGGTGCAAGATGTCAGGGTTGTATTGTTTACTTTTATTGCAGCCATAGGCCAAACGGAAGCAGAAATGACAATAACACAGCCATTCAGAATTACAATAAATAGAGTAAATATAACAGTATGCATACAAATGAAACTAAAACTACCATAAAATCAAACTTATAAAAGACCATGGCAGGATGTCTGTCTCATCACCCCATAAATAAATTTGGCTACCACTTTGGCGACTTCATTGTTAGTATCAGCTAAACAATAGTTAAGATGAAAGAAATCACACCTACCAGGAAATTGCTCTAGTAATGGATGCAGTAATTCACTCCTAGATTCACAATAGAGGAGCAATATAGTAGAATATGAGTGACTGTTTCCAAGCTGCCCTCCCCACATGGACCCAATCCCAAAACAGGGAGTTCTTTAGAGAACCTCCTTTGAAGCAAAGCTGAAGGAAGTACATTCAGCCTAGCCCTAGCAAAGGCTGACCTAAATTTAACAAAGTGAAGAGTGGTTAGCTATCTAGCAGCCTGTTTCCCAGCTGGAAGAGAAATGCCAAGGTATAAAGGGGAACAACATCTATTACCAAGGTCAACTAGGTGTTAATACTCAACATCCTTTAGGCGCTGAATGACAATAGCCTTTGCCTTTGCAAATCCCAAGGAAAAAATGTAAGACAGAGAAAGCCCCATGCCCAACAATTTATTGGTGACAACAGACAACCATGGGTTAGGGAAGGTATCTCTCCACATATATTGAACATATGAAGTTCCCTGAGGGTCCAAACAGAGTTTAAGCCAGCGTATCAATGAGGCCTCCCAAGCTAGACAGGAGATTGGATAAGAACCGGTCTCCAAACATAATACAGCATAAGATACACATTTAGATATAGCTCTAAGGAATCTAGACTGGATCGATTCGATATCCGAATGGGCCTTGGATCCAGATAGTGACTCCAAAGAGCATTCGAGCCACAATCTTGGCTTGAAACACTCGCAGGGCCATAGGTATAAATTGGCCACCTTTCCCATTAAAAAAGCGCAAAAAGCATATACAGTGCTACAGGCCAGGGAAATAACGTGTAACCGCTGTGATTTCCAGTTCAAATTGGATTGAAAATAAATCCCAAGGTATTTGAACTTGGTGCCCTGTTCTATACTGATCTGGTTAATCCTCCATTTATAAACTTTCCTAGAATTCAAAAATACCAAAACCTTTGATTTATCAAAGTTAATGGAAAGTTTGTTTGTATTACAGTACTGAGCAAACACCTCCAAAAGTCTCATTAAACCAAGCTGAGACTGAGATAAAAGCGCTGTGTCATCAGCGTATAGCAAGCTTATTCCTAGCTTAGCTGAATCCTTTCCTACCAAAACAGGATGGAAGGTAAATTGGTCATCTGATGTGGAAAGGGCATTGAATACTCTGTATTCTTCTGCAGTTGGCATTGAGCTATATAACTCTGTCGTGCAGGCCCTGCCAGGAGTGCTAGTAATCTCCTGTTATGAGAAGCTTGAGGCTGAAGTCTCGCAAAAGATCTTGACTACAGGTCAACTGCTCTCTTCTAAGAGAGGTAGGATGAACGACTCTAATGAGTGGTTCAACTTTCAGTGCAGGGATTTGCTTGCCAAGCTGAGGGGCATATATGGGGAATATAGAGCTGGTTCCAATCAAGTGCTACCTCCAGAATATTTTACAACCAAGAAAGCTTACAAAAAATGTGCGAGGTCCGTCAAGTCCCAGGCACAGGAAAATATCTGGAGGAGATTAATCTTGGCTACTCACAACAAGGATAGTGGTGCCTTTTGGCACATTATTTCAGGTTCTACCTACCCTAGGGTGCTTTCTGCGGTTCCTGCTCATGCTTGGGTAGCCCATTTTCATGCTCTTTTTAATGGAGCCTCGGCCCTTTTGGGTAATGCTCCCTTCACTCCTGAGAGGTTGCCTTTGTGGCCACCTCTTACATGGGATGATATAGTTAATCTAGTTAAGGGTCTAAATAAAAGGAAAGTGCCTGGTTCTGATCTCATCTTCCCGGAGGTAGTATTAGATGTCAGAGTTGTAGAACCATTGAGGAACAGTGACCATAGTGTGATTCAATTCAGCTTATATGCAAGTGGAGCATTGCCAAGATGCATCCAAAAAAGATGTGATGGATTTCAGAAGAGGAAACTTCTCCAAAATGAGGGGCTGGTAAAAAGGAAGATGAAAGGGAAAGTCAGGAGGGTCAAATCACTCCAGAAAGCATGGAACTTATTTAAAACTACAATAATAGAAGCTCAGTTGGAATGTATACCAAGAAGAAGGAAATGTACCACCAAATTCAGGAGGATGCCAGAGTGGCTAACAAGTAGAGTCAGGGAAGCTATAAAAAGGAAAAGGACTTCCTTCAGATAATATTGATTGATTGATTGATTGATTGATTGATTGATTTTTTGATTTCTATACCGCCCTTCCAAAAATGGCTCAGGGCAGTTAATAGAAGTCCTGTCCAAATGAAGAGAACAGAAAGGAACATACACTCTGGCAAAAGAAATGCAAGGAGACAATAAGGGCAAAAAGAGAGTCTGAGGAGCATATAGCTATGAGTGTCAAGGGGGATAACAAAAACTTCTTTAAATATCTCAGAAGCAGAACACCTGCCAGGGAGACAGTTAGACCCTTAGATGATGAGGGCATGAAAGGGATTTTTAAGGAGCATAAGGAGGATGACCAGCAGCAAAATGAATGGACTCAGTTATGACAGCAATGAATGCACCACTGAGAGACCTTAAAGGCCAAGTTTAAGACAGATCATCCTGGAGATAATCTATCTATGTGGTCACTAAGAGTCGATACCGACTTGACAACACTCACTCAATCAATCAATCAATCAATCAATCAATCAATCAATCAAGGAGACTGCGGAGAAACTGAATTAGTTCTTTGCATCTGTTTTCATGGCAGAGGATACTAACCATATACCCTCTCCGGAACTGAGCTTCTCAGGCTTGGGGGCTGAAGAAATGGGCCAATCTGAGGTGACGAGAGAGAATGTCCTAAACTAGGGCTGCTCAGCTTCAGTCATCCTGCAGATGTTGGCCTACAACTCCCATAATACCTGGCTATTGGCCACTGTGGCTAGGTATTATGAGAGTTGTAGTCCAAAAAGAGATGGTGGCCAAAGTTGAGCAGGCTTGTTCTAAACTCTTTTGAAAATCTAAAAATTAACCTGGGCCAGATGGCATCCACCCAAGAGTTCTGAAGGAACTCAAATGTGAAATTGCTGATCTCCTAGCAAAAATATGTAACTTGTTCCTTCAATCAGGCTCTGTACCAGAGGACTGGAAAGCAGCTAATGTAACACAGATTGTCAAAAAGGGATCCGTGGGCGGAGGGGATCTAGGAAACTTCAGGCCAATTAGCTTAACTTCCGTGTTGAGCAAATTGATGGAAAGCATACCTAAGGACAAAATTGTTAAATATATAAACAGGCCTTACTGAAGAAGAACCAGCGTGGCTTGTGCAAGGGCAAGTCTTACCTCACTAACCTATTGGAGTTCTGGATAGTGTCAACAGGTGTGTTGATAAAGGTCAACTGATTGACATAGCATACTTGGACTTCCAAAAAGCTTTTGACAAATTTCCCCACCAAAGGCTCCTGAGTAAACTTAGCTGACATGGGATAAGGGGACAGGTTCATGTGTGGATTGGTAACTGGTTGAAGGACAGGAAACAGAGGATAGGAATAAATGTACAGTTTCCACAACAGAGAGAAGTAAGAACTGGGGTCTCCCAGTGATCTGTACTGGGACCGGTGTTTTTTAACTTGTTATTAAATGATCTAGAAGTTGAGTTAACAAACAAAGTGGCCAAATTTGCAGATGACACTAAACTATTTGGGATAGCAAAATCCACAGCAGATTGTGAGAAGCTGCAAAAGGATCCCTCCAAACTGGGTGAGTGGGCAACGAAATAGCAAAAGTGGTTCAATGTAAGCAAGTGTAAAGTATTGGGGCAAAACCCCCCCAACTTCACATAGACACTGATGGTGTCTGAGCTGTCAGTGACTGACCTGGAGAGAGACCTTGGGGTCATGGTGGACAGCTCGTTGAAAGTTAGCTTTCAAAAGGCCAATTCCATTCTAGGGATCATTAGGAAGGGGACTGAAAATAATAATGCTAATACTATAATACCCTTATGCAAATCTATGGTATGGCCACATTTGGAGTATTGCATACAGTTCTGGCCACCATATATTAAGAAGGACATTGTAGAACTGGAAAAGGTGCAGAAGAAGGCAACCAGGATTATCAGGGGCCTGGAGCACCTTCCTTATGAGGCACGGATACAACATCTAGGGCTTTTATTTTGGGAAAGAGGCAACTATATGGAGTAGAGAGAGTGGGAAGTAGCATGGAGTAGCATAGCAAATATCTTAGAAATGGAAGTAGCATGGAGTAGCATAGAGTGGGAAGTAGCATGGAGTAGAGAGAGTGGGAAGAGAGAAATTTTTCTCCCTCTCTCACAGCACTAGAACCATGGATCATCCCATGAAACTGAAGGTTAGGAAATTTAGGACCATCAAAAGGAATTAATTTTTCACATAGCGCTTAATTAATCTATGGAATTCTCTGCCACAGGATGCGGTGGAGGCCAATAGCTTGGATGGCTTTAAAAGGGTGTTAGACAAATTCATAGAGGACAGGTCTATCAATTGCTACTAGTAGTCTGGTGGCTATAGGCCACCTCCAGCCTCAGAGGTAAGATGCCTCCAAATACCAGTTGCAGGGGAGCAACAGCAAGAGAGAGGGCATGCCCTCACCTCTTGCTTGTGGGCTTCTCAGAAGCATCTGATGTGCCACTGTGAAGAACAGGATGCTGGACTGGCTAGGCCTTGGGCCTGATCCAGCAGAGCTGTTCTTGTGTTAACAGTGAAAGCTTTGGAGCATGGCTGCATATTTCCCATAGCTACAAGATACCAATATCATAGTATATAGTGATCACAAGATTATAGTGTATAGTGATCACTGACAAAGGAATACCCTTCCCTACAAATGCTAGAGAACAATGCTAAACTTTCTTTATCAAGCACAATGCTCAATGCACAATAAAAAGAATCATTAAACTTCTCCACAGTACTATGTTATAGCACATATATATTAGCAATTGGGGTGAGTTGCTGTCATGTCTTGTGACTGATCATTGTCTTAAGTCAAACCAAAGAGGTTAAAATGATAAAATTGGAGAGAGAGAGAGAGAGAGAGAGAGATTGTTTTGTCTTATATCCCAAAGGGCTCTCCAGGCATCTCACACATTTAAAAGCCATACAATGAGGCGGTCCCCACGATCAGTGAGAGCCGCCTGGGGAGGGTTTGCGGCTTAGCCCGCTCTCCCCGCACATGAGCAGCCAGTCTGCTCCGGACGGCTGAAGCGGCCGCCCATACAACTCCTGGTTCTGTTATGGGGCCAGCAGGGGCTGGGGAGATCGGGGACCACGTGGCCCCCGGAAGCTCCAGCATGCCCTAGGTGAGTGTGCAGGGCATGCTGGAGAGACCTCTGAGCTGGGAGGCTGCTTGTGAGTTGCCACGCTGTGGAGCTGCGCTGCGGCAACTCACAATTGCAAAAACTGGGTTTGCGGAGCGCTCGCTCTGCAAACACAGTTTATGCACCGGGCTGCTTAAGCGGGTGACCTGCTTAAGAACCACCAGGCTTGCAGCCGATCCCGGTGGTTCTCACAATGGTAGAAAATCGGGCTAGCCTCTGCTAGCCCAATTTTACCATCATGCGAATAGCCTCAATAAATGCCCAAAAGACAAACAATCCACATAATCCTGAGAAACCATGCAAAGTAATGATCAGCAACTGGAAATCCCTTGGTCAAATCTGGCCCTTGGCACTGCATGACTCCCACAGTTGCAAACCAGAGTCAAAAAGTATATTAAAGAAGTAGCATTTGTTGCAACAGGGCCTGCCAATCAGCTGTTTTGCAGGAGGAATTTAGCTGTGGCTTTGGCTCTCCTATCTGACTCCATTCACAAAGCAGCCCTCCAAGATATGCAGTTGCTAACCAGGGTCCTAAAGCTAGTCCTATACGAACTCCTATTCCCACCATTTAAGACTGGCAAGTAGGGCTCTGCTCAACATTCCACCATCTAGGGAAATTGGAGTGGGGAGGAGTCCTTCTGAAAAGCTGGGGAGGAGCCTTTTCAGAATAATCCTGAGGCTTAGGCATGAATTTATTTATTATGTATTTTATTGATTGATTCAGTTTTTATACTGCCCTTCCAAAATGGCTCAGGGCGGTTTGGAGGAGGTTTGCTGGCGGCCCCCCTCCTAGAGATGTAAGAATCTTCTAGTACTCAGGCCAGCCTTTGGGACTGAGTGGCTGTCTGTTTTATGCTGTTTAGAATGATTTGATAGTGCTGCTTGAGATGATAAATTACACTGCAGGCAGATGTCTTTTTCCTTAATCTATTTGTTGGGCCTTTTGTGATTGTCATGTTGTGTTGTGGTTATTTTATTATGTTTATAAGCACCTTGTGCAAAGGGAGAGGCAGAGCAGAACTGCTGTAAACAAAAGGAGACAGTAAATAATTGAGGCGATTCCCATGACCAGCCAAAACCAGGCTAAGGGAGCCCAGCCTGGTTTTGGCTGGTCATGTGCTGTAACAGGAGCTTTGCAGCTCCCAGCAGGCAGCCCTCTTAAAAGCCTCCCCATTAAACAAGGCTAGTGGTGGGCATGCTCAGCTAACCCTGTTTTCAAGATCACATGTCACTGTTGTGTGCCTCCGCACCGTGGTCACTCACAAGTAGACCCCCAACAGGGAGGATACAACAAGGCTCCCGGCAATGGTGGGGCTTCCCAGCATGCCCTGCACTCTCATGTCAGGCATGCTGGGACTTCTGGGGGCTGGGAGGCCCTTGATCCCCACCGCCCCAACTGGCTCCGTGATGGAGCCAGTAATCATGTGGGCGAGCTGCCTGCTTGTGTGTGGGGAGAGCGGGTCAAGCCCGCTCCCCCTGCAACCCTCCTTATGGTGCTTCACACTGCTCATGTGAAGCACCTCATTGTCTCAATTTATGTCTTCAGTATCAATCTTGACATTTTTGCAGGATATTCCATACATGAAAAACTGCTCCCTCACTATGGCCTGCCCTTCAGCAGAAAGAACAGTCCTCCCTGCCACAGACTACCCTTCTCAGAATGGCCTCCCCCCACCAGTGGGGCCCCCACTGTCATGACAAACTAAACAGCGAGACTATCCAAGGTTCCTTAGGCTGTGTGAGATTCAGGAGGGCAGGTCTACGTAAAGTCCACTAAATGTTTAGGTAGAAGACATAAGGAGCCTTCCCCTGCTGTGCTGTGTGGATGGACAGGAATGTGCCCCACATGGCTATGATATTGTGAGGTGGGGGCTCCACTCAAATGGTGCTTGGGAGGGGCTGGATGTGGGTGCTGGTGGCACAGCATACCTGGTCCTTAGGGTCACTGTCCACATGGAAGCCTCTGAACCCTGCTGCATGTGTGCATTGGTCAGGAACTGCTTTGGGCCATTCCTATCAGAATCTACAAATGTGTGAAAATTGATAGCAAGCACTTTCCCAGTCCCTTAAGGTAATTGATAACACCCCTATCTGCCATGACACATTTATATCTGTGCTGATAGAGCTGTACAACTCATTGTTGGTTTGAACGCAGAGAGATTACAAGGCCTGGGAGGAAGAAAGAAAACCAAATGAAAGAAGAGGGCTATATGAAAGCGGAGCTACAAAATGCATGTGTTGTTAAGTCTTACACATAATGAAAAAGCTTATCGTGTTTGTGGAGTGGCTAATCCAACCGAAGGTCTTGCTAAGGCATTCTTAATAAAATTTTAGGCAGAGAACTAGAAGAAAAAATGACAGACTAGCAATTTAGATGAACTCATTTATACATGAACATCCAATAAATTTATCAGTGACTGACATTATGAGGAATTGCCTAAATTGTTTAATTTCAATGGGACTACTTTGAGTAATTTAACTTACCACATCAGCCATTAGGTATGCTGAAAAGCACTTTTGTAAGACAGCCTTAACGGTTCTTTCAAATAGGCAAAGAAACTTCCCCAGAACATCCAATATGTAAAATCCTCATTTAATAATATTACAAGGTTATATAACAGAACATTTTGTTTAGATAATCTAGACTGAACATGCTGAGGTAGGAGAGGATAGAAGGAGTGCTTCCTTAATTATGTATTTGTTTGGCATAAATGAAATAGTCCATTTTCATCTATGGTACAGGTTGTGCAAGATGCCAAACTTATGCCAACATGTTCCTCTGTTCCCTAGTAATTATATTATATGGAGATTTCAAAAGCAGCAAAAAATAAATAAATCTGCCAGCAATTTTAACTGATCTTCCAACTATTCAATTCAAATGTTGTGAGATTCAGATGTACCTTCTCTAACTGATGTACATCTGATGTATTCAGATGTACCTTCTCTAACTGATTCAGATGTACCTTCTCAGTTAGATGGGCCAGCCTAACACTTTGCATATATTAGCAGCTGGCTTCACAAAACACATGAAGAACATTTCCTCTCAGATGCCCAGCACTGTGAAGTGACTCCTGTAGCACTATGAAGTGACAAGCTACAATTGTTATATAGAGCCTATAAAGAGCATTGTATGCCTTAATGAGGCAAGTCTGGCAATCAGTAAGCCACTTACCACAGCCACGACACTCTCCAGTTCTCTTACGGTGGCGACAATGCTCACCAGAGCAGCAGTGGCCAAAATACTGCTCAGACAGATTCCAGTGAAAACAGCTAGGGAGCAGAAAAAGTATACAAGTAAGTGTATAAAGCACTGGCATTCATTCAGTGACAATTATCCTGTTGAGGGCTGTATTCTTCCCAAATATGAAATTTCATTATGGAGCAGTGGGGAAATGACTTGATTAGCAAGCCAGAGATTGCCTGTTCGAATCCCCGCTGGTATGTTTCCCAGACTTTGGGAAACACCTATATCGGGCAGCAGCGATATAGGAAGATGCTGAAAGGCAGCATCTCATACATGCCACTGGAGATGGCAGTGGTAAACCCCTCCTGTATTCTAGCAAAGACAACCACAGGGTTCTGGAGTCATCAGGAGTCAACACCAACTTGATGGCACACTTTATTTTACAGGACTTCCCTTAAGCAGAAGTATTGCAAGAAAGGCTGTTCTGCAGTATATGCCTTGTGCTAATCGCCAACACAATTCCCTCAGCAGCTGAATTCCAGCAGTTGTGTAGGGTGTGTGTGTGTGTGTGTAATATAAACAAACACACACACCCTGCTTTTTTGTATGAAGAAGGACACAGGCAGCTTGTTGTAACCCTAATGTAACCAATGAAATTATCAAGTTTCCAGTGAAAAGATGAGAAACTAGTCCATTCCACTTGTGTACAGCAGAGATGCTTGATAACCAATGATCTCATCATGGGATATGTGGGAGAGTATGTTCCATTTCCAGTTCTGCCTTGAGGAATAGTACCTTTCCAAACTGCCTTTGCAGCAGGCACTACAGACAGGGGCGTAACTACCATTAGGCAAGGGGAGACAGTTGTCTTGGGGCCCCACTGCCTCAAGGGGCCCCCCAGAGGCACGTCACATGACTCCCCACCCACCCGTGTTGCATCCCCTGGATCTTTTAAGTACCTAGCAACACCTTTGTAAGGGAGAAAGGAAGAGTGATAGGATTTTCCATGCAAAAAGCTGGTATTAGCAGGTATGTTCCAAATTTCTTCTAAAAATAAAAAAGCAATCTTTCCCTGAGTGTATTTTAGTGTAAAAAGTAGGGAATTCAGCTAATTTGGGGGGAGAGGGAGAAAAGGAATGAGAGAAAGGGCAGAGAGGAGGAGGAGGAAGATAGGTGGTGTGAGGTGGACGCAAGGCTATGTGTGGATCAGAATCTAATCTGGCCCAACACCAAATTTTAGTTTGACACCCTCTGGCATAGTGCATTTGCAAGAGAGAAAAAATCCAAGCCTCAATATTTATATGGGGGGGGGAATCTTTTATCGGGGAGAATTACACCCCCTGTAATTTCCTGCTGGATCTGCCCCTGTGAACTAGATATTCACTGTATTCATAATGGGGATGTGAGTGTGAGTGCACTATATATTGTGAAGTGTGTTTGTGTGTGTATATCAGCGAGGGGCCCATTTTAAAATCTTGTCTCTGGGCCCACTCCAACATTGCTACGCCCCGGACTACAGTTCTTACCTCTAGCTACATATGGGTCCCTCCCCACTTTCTGCACTTGGATGGTCCTTAGTAGGGATGTGCAAAAAAATTCGGGCACAGATCGATCTGTGCCCGAAACGAGCAATTTCGGGTGATTCAGGGCTGAACCGAATCACCCCTGATGCCCCCCCCGATATTTTTCAGGGCCGAGCCGAATCACCCGAATTTCGGGGCCAAAAAATTCGGGTGATTCAGCTCATGACCGATTTTTTGGGAATATTTGAAGTTTTAGTGACTTTGGGGCAATTCAGGGGCATAGCATGGGATTTGGGCAAAAAGAGTGGGGTGGGGTGGTAGTGCCCAATGGGTGCAGGCTACCACCCCAATTTCAGGGGGATTGGGCAAAGGGCTGATTTTTGCAGAATTTCTGAATTTTTTGTGTCTTTGGGGAAGATTGGGGCAGATTGGGGCAGAAAGTGGGGGCTGGGGAAGAAGAGTGGGGTGGGGTGGTAGTGCCTAATGGGTGGAGGCTACCACCCCAATTTCAGGGGGATTGGACAAAGGGCTGATTTTTTGAGAATTTTTGAAGTTTTAGTGACTTTGGGGCAGTTTGGGGGCAGAAAGTGGATCTGCCCCAAAAGAGTGGGGTGAGCTTGTAGTGCCTAATGGGTGGAGGCTACCAGCCCAATTTCAGGGGGATTGGGCAGAGGGCTGATTTTTTGGGAATTTTTGAAGTTTTTGTGTCTTTGGGGCAGGTTGGGGGCAGAAAGTGGATCTGCCCCAAAAGAGTGGGGTGGGCTGGTAGATAGTGCCTAATGGGTGGAGGCTACCACCCATCCCCAATTTCAGAGTGATTGGGCAGAGGGGTGAATTTTGGGGAATTTCTGAGGTTTTTCTTCATAAGGTGCAGTGTGCTAGATTGATCCATTCATCATAGTCTTAGTAAATGAGAGTGTGAAAAAGTGAAAGTGGGGTCATGAGAGTTGTTTAATTGAAAAAAATCTCATTTGCTATCATAGAATGAGAATTCACACCTCAGAAAATAAGGGAATAACATCCCTTCAGAAAAACTTCTGAGGGGACGTGTGAAATTGGGGATGGGTGGTAGCCTCCACCCATTAGGCACTATCTACCAGCCCACCCCACTCTTTTGGGGCAGATCCACTTTCTGCCCCCAATCTGCCCCAAAGACACCAAAACTTCAAAAATTCCCAAAAAATCAGCCCTCTGCCCAATCACACTGAAATTGGGGTGATAGCCTCTACCCAATAGGCACTACCACCCCACCCCACTCTTTTGGGGCAGATCCACTTTCTGCCCCCAAACTGCTCCAAAGACACAAAAACTTCAAAAATTCCCAAAAAATCAGCCCTTCGTCCAATCCCCCTTAAATTGGGGTGGTAGCCTCCACCCATTAGGAACTACCACTCCACACCACTATTCTGCCCCAGGCCCCACTTTCTGCCCCAATCTGCCCCAAAGATACAAAAACTTCAGAAATTCCGCAAAAATCAGCCCTTTGCCCAATCCCCCTGAAATTGGGGTGGTAGCTTCCACTCATTGGGCACTACCACCCCACCCCAATATTTTGCCCCTGGGCCCCTTTTCCCCCCAAATTGATTCAGATTCGGATTCGGATTAAATCCGAACCCGAACTGAATCAAGGGTGATTCGGGTGGCCCATATTCGGGCACAAAACAGAACAGGGGTGATTCGGTTCAGGTCCTGAACCGAATCACCGAAAATCCGAATTGCACACCCATAGTCCTTAGACCTATTATGGTTAGCAGATTAGATTTAAAAATGATTAGGGCTGCCTATGGTCAAACGATTTTAGTTGATTACTTGTCTATCTTCCAATGAATAAATGTACTGTAAATATATTTTCAAATTACCAAAATATCAGGTATTTATATATAGTCTATCTTACAATGAATAAGTGTAAATATATTTTCAAATTACCAAAATATCAGCTTTTGAGCTATTATATTTTACAAAGCTCCCACTCATTAGAAAGGAAGGCAATCTTTAGTATTTTTTTAAATTCTATATTACAGTAACATATCAGAAACAAAATAGCCTCAAAAACCAAAAACAACCAACCAAACAAACAAGAATATGGCCTTAAAACTCAGGTCCGCCAATTAAGATTTGCCCTTAAGGATTAAACTTGGTATCATTGATTGAGCCACCAAAGTTTTAGTAGATCAATCTATGATTAGAATGATTAAAACTGTAGCTTAAAAAATGAGATAAAATACACAGCATCCAGAATTACTTTTACTTCAGGAACATGGGCCCAGGAAATCCAATTAAGCAAAGTCATAAGATCAGGATTAACAAATGGAAAAGAGCAGGAAATACAACAAAATACAAGACATTCCACCAGCCAAATTCCTCAGCAGTCAGGAAGGATAGTTTTAGCTCTGTACTGTGACACAAAACCGTAATCTTACTTGAAGTTTACTATTTTCTAGAGCCCCCAGGACTTACCAATATTGTGAAAAATCCTGTAGGGGTTTGTCTCCAAAGAGACATCAGTTATGACTGTGAAGTGCTTTCCATAGTAGAGAATAATGGTCAGTATGGTTATCGCTATTGCAAGCAGCTGAAAAGAGAGAGGAAGTCAAGGGGGAAAAACACAAGAAAAGCACTATATATCACAAGCAGCAGGGCTATAAATGATAGGGTATTGTTTGTTATTGTGTTGGTATATGGTTCTAAAACATGCTTTAGTTTGCGATTGTAAAAGTCGCAAATACACATATAGTTAAAGAGCAATATCAACCAACCAGACAAAGCTATACAGGCTGTGCTCAGGAGCAGTATTCCTATGAGGCAAAGGGAAGCTATGGCCTCAGGTGACAACTGTACAATTGGACGGCAAGTGTGGGGCTCTTACTCTCCACACCCACCCACCCCTGCAGTGGGCAATGCTTCACCTACGTCCTGCTGCCCCCACCACCTCATCTCCATTGCAGCAAGAGGCACTCTTACCCCTGGACTTTGGGGCCTCCACACCCCCTGGGGCCCCCCAAATCCTCTTTAGTCTGTCTTGGGTGGTGTGGTTTGTGCCCTCAAGGACTTACATGTTAAAAATGGTCCTTAACTTGCAGCCGGGGGGGGGGCTCCAAACACCTCTGATTGCAGTCATCACTCCCACCCCCCGAATATGGACTCCATCCTCAGCCACCCAGCTCACTGGCAGTCCAGCACTTATTGCCAGCTCTCTCCTTTTCAGCGGCATGCAGTGCTGTTCTGCAGCCCGGCAATACCCATTTCTCTTGCTCACCCCCTCTCTCCCTTCCAGGAAACTTGCCTGCTTTGTCTCTTCCACTTTGGGAGCACACAAGGGAGGGGAGAAAGAGAGCACGAGGGAGACACAGCCAGTGTCTCTCTATCCCCCCACCCCACCCCAATGCAAAAAACGCATGCGTCCCCAAAATGGAGAAGACAAAGCAGACAAGTTTGCGGAAGGAGAGAAGGATAAAAAGGGTGAACAAGAGAGACCGGCGGTGCTATCACTGGGCTGGAGAACAGCACTGCACACTTCCCAGGAGGAGAGGCGGTAATGGGGCTTCCAGCCCGGATGCAGAACATCAGGTTACTGGGGGTGGGGCTAATGACATGGGGCACTGCCAGCATCTGACTCATGCAGGGAACGGGGTCAAAGAGGAGAGTGAGGTGGCAATGCTTGTATCATCTTGAGTGGCGGTCTACCTTGAGCAGCCACTGGCTGTGCCCCTTCCCCCTGAAATCTTAAAATATGAAGGTGGAGCTCAGGACACTGATACACAGCAAGCAATGGCTGTCTGCCTTCTCTTACTGGGTTCTTTGCAAATCTAACTCACTCATGTCCAGTCTCTTAACATATGGAGAACAAATGGATTACACAATCTACAGAAGTCGTCATCAGAGGGCCAGTTTTTCAAGAAATTCTATCCACTCCAGATGCATTACACAGGAGAAACATTTGTTTTTCAGTAATTATTCAAAAATTCATTCATCCAAAGTTCCATCTCCCCAGGTATCAGATAAACGGATGATTTTAGAAATGATTGATGTCCTATGCTTTCTCCATTTTAAAAAACAAATGCCTTTAAATATATTATTATTATTATTATTATTATTAAACCATTAATTTTCTCAGCAAACCACTGACACTTTCACAATCTTTAGTTGAAAGTTGCAACAGCTAGTTTTAAGTCTCTCAAGGACTTCCTTGAAACATTTGGAACTGCAGATAGAGAAGCCACAAGGCTGCAGAGAAGCAAAGGCACAGAGCTGCGAAAGAGTGATAACAGCCCAAGACCCATGAGTAAGGCCTGCAGTTTAACTAGACTCTGCCTATATTTATTAAAAATATGCTTCTCTTCAATGAAAACAACACATATTAACAAACAAGATTAATCTGTTTAGTCAAGACAGTTTCTGCATCTCCCCTGACTTCATTACCATGACAAAGAGGCTGGCCACCAGCAGCTGGCACTTCGTAGTCCGAACCCAGTGTCCCATGCCTTCCTCTTCTTACCCGTAACTGGAAATCAGCCTTCTGAGAACTTGCTAAAGAAGGACCGGCTTACAGGAAATAATTGCACTGCCTCTTGGGAAGTGTAGTCCTACTGACCAGTTGTTCCTGAAGATAGTTTCTCATGGTTGTACCAATAATCTCTGTCCGTGCTTCTTCAAGAGTTTCACTTTTATAACTCACAAAACCCTATAATTTTTGTTTTATCACAATCTATTAACACAGGGGCCAGATTGGCATAGCATCTTTTCCCCATTGCCAAAAAATATCTCACAAGCATTTCTGCTTTTTTTTTTTTTAAAAAAAACCCCACAACATTTCAAGTGCAACCTCACAGCACAAACTTTACGTAGATACCTATCAGTAAGTAGTTTTGTTAATGTTAATGCCTGTGGGCAGTATAAGGACCTATAAGGTCCTGGCAGCAGGACAGGACTCATTGGGCGGAAAGAAATCTTGATAGACCTTCAGGAAGAATTCTATCAAATTCTTGACAGAATCTTCAAGAAAGCAGGGCACTCTCTTCCTAGAAGGTAAAGTGTGCCGTCAAGTCGATTTCAACTGCTGGTGCCCACAGAACCCTGTGGTTTTCTTTGATAGAATACAGGAGGGGTTTACCATTGCCTCCTCCCATGCACTATGAGATAATGCCTTTCAGAATCTTCCTAAATCGTTGCTGCCCGATATAGTACCAGCAGGGATTCGAACCAGCAAACTTCTGCTTGTTAGTCAATAATTTCCCCTCTGTTCCATTAGGTGGTTTAGCCTGGGGCAAATCCTGCAGTCATAGCTTGGGATGTAAGCCCCAAAAGAAACTAGAACTGGGGAGACCTGAGTTCAAATCCCAACTCAGTCATGAAACTCACTGGGTGATCCTGCGCCAGTCACTTATCTCTCAGCTTAACCTACCTCACAGGGTTGTTGTGAGGATAAACATAACCATGTACACCACTTTGGAATCCTTGGAGAAAGAGCAGGATATAAATATAAGAAACAAACAGAAACAAACAAACAAATAAAAGGAATGAGGAACTGGATAACGAATTCAGAGCCAAGATGAAATCAGAAACAGGCAGCAAAGTGAGTTCTCTGGATTAATACTGCAGTTCTAATATATCCTACTAAATACACTGCTTTGTTATAAACAGAACAATGAAGAAGCAGGAACAATAAGTTAAATGGCATGCAACATAGTAGAAACAGTAAACAAAGACAGATTGCACAACAGGCACCACATATGGGAAAGCCTCTTACACCATATTCAAATTTGCATCCTGCAGCCGTGAGAGATATACTTGGTTCCTAACCACAGCATTTTTTTAAACAGTGGGAATTACTGCTGCACAAAAATAAGAATATTTAATGGACACATATTTGCCAAATTACAAAAAGGCCAAACCATGGTAGGTAAATCAGTACCATTACCCCAGTCTTTTTACCTCTAATGACAACTTCATGGGAACAGAGGACTTCTAAGAGTCCAGCTCAATTATATTTTTCTTGACATTTTGGGGGTGGGGGTGGGGTGGGGGGTGGGGGAGGAAATAGAGTTTCCAGTTCCTACCATAACTGCAGATTGTCTCAGAGTAACATATAGCAATACTGGGAGGAGAATAGGTTACCTGTATCTTTGGCCCATGTTTGTTTGTTTGTTTGTTTATTTATTTAATCACATATTTGTACTGCCTCATATGTACATCTCTAGGCAGTGTACAAAATGCAACACAGTCAACACAGATTAAAATACACGAGACACAATAAAAACAATAGCATAAAACAGTTATTAAAACAAATTATTAACCATCTAATTAAAAGCCTGCAAGAACAGGTGAGTCTTGAGGGTCTTCTTGAAAACAAACAGAGAAGGAGATGCTCTTATTTCAGCAGGGAGCATATTCTAAAGCCCTAGGGCAGCCATAGAGAAAGCCCGGTCCCAAGCTGGTGGCAACCTCTCCAGAAGATCGTAAAAGGCGGGAGGGTTCATGACAAAGGAGGCGTTCTCTTAAATACCCTGGACCCAAGCTGTTAAGGGCTTTATAGGTAATAACCAGCACTTTGCATTTTATCCGGAAACCTATCGGCAGCCAGTGCAGTTATTTTAAAACTGGTGTTATGTGGTCCCTTCGTGGTGTCCCAGAGACTGATAAAAAGTGCTCCTGGACACTTTTCCATTGCAAAGCAATGAACAACTCAGGAGAGGTATTTTTTAAAGCATAAAAATTGCCTGAGTGGAAGCGTTGAGAACATCCCTCCCCTCCCAGTGCCCATCTTCCACTTCAGTTTTCAGCATCCAGAAAATTTTGTAAAACAAACTAGACAAACCATGCATGGACTGAGCATCATATGTAATTTAGCTCTTAATGACAACTATGATTAAGTCATTTGCTTTGTATGTATTAAAAATAAAGAACTTTGTTCAGTTTTAAGGTATAGTAGTTGCAATATCAGAATTCCAATATCATCATCAGAATGATATCAAAATTATGAAATTAATTCCAAAACAATGAGTTCTCAATATCATATCAAAATTAATATCAGAATTATGGGAATTTGAAAATGGTGTCTGCACTATGCTTTGGACTTATTTTCCAAATAAAGCAAAGATAAGAGTTAAAAAATCATAGCAGTTATACAGTTCCTAAAGTGGCTGGGGTTCAGGGAGGGTTGGCGATATATCTATATTATTAATTCTCCAAGACAGGCCATGCGTGGTGATGTGGTAGAAAGGAGGCGATTGGCTGACAGAGTTTGCAAGCAGAAGCACCTGATTGGGCAGTGGGGATTCCATATGCAGATAGGGAGAAGGAGCCCGTGAGAGCAAAAGCACCATGGTGATTGGGCAGTGGAGATTCCATATGCAGATAAGGAGGAGGAGCCTGTGATGGTTAAGGTCAGTTGGAATGCAACTGTTACTGGTTGGAAGATGCTCTTGATTGTAGAGGAGAGGAATCTATATATAAAAAAGGATAGCAGGCAGGGGTCTGCAGAAATACAGGTCGTGAGGGAGGAAGGATCCCCTTCAGGAGAAGGAGGCTGCCGTTATATGAATTATTATTTATTTATTATTTTATTTATTTATTCAGTTTCGATGAGGAAACAAGATGAACAAAATCTGTTGACTCAGGGAGGGAGGGAGGGAGAGAGAGAAAAAACATGAAGGGAGGGGGAAGGAAGAGTGGGGAAGAGCGAGTGGAGGAGAGAGAAAGAGAAAAAGAAGGGAGGGGGAAGTGAGACAGAAGGAAGGGCAGGGGATGGGCCTGAGCCTGTTAGCAGCCTGAGGGGAATGAGTGGCCATGGCAGCACTAGCAGCAAGGAAGGGCCCAGTCAACCACTGCTGCTGTTTGGGGCTACCGAGGCCATTGTCAGAGGGAGGCAGGCAGGCAAGGGACGGGCCCGGGCCTGTTAGCAGCCTGAGGGGAACAAGTGGCCATGGTGGTGGCAGCAGCGAGGAACAGCCCGGTCAACGACTGCTGTTTCTCCTGGAGGGAGGAGCAGGAGCGGGGTTCAGGTGAGGGTGGGGAGGTCTCTGGGGATAGAGGGCTGCAGCTTGGCCAATAGGCAGCAGCAATGCTGCAGCCACGACCAAGAAAAGTGAGGGGGATGGAAGCAACGGGATGGAGGAAGTGCAGGAGTGCAGCTCAGGTGAGGGTGGAGAGATCTCTGAGGAGAGGGGAGCAATCAAGTACTAACGCACAGATGCTCTAGAGTGTGCAAGAGTTCTAGCATTGAAGCAGAGAGAAATAATGGCGGCAGTCAGGATGCAGAGGTGGAGAGCCGGCAGGCGATGCCCTGCTGGCCAGGAAGAGGCGACAGTGGTGGGGAGAAATAATGACGGCAGTGAGGAGGTAGGCAGATGGCGGGCAAAGCTCTACCAGCTGGGAGGAGGAGGTGGGAGGCGGCGGTCGAATGGCCTGGCCCTGGCCCACCTAATGGGGAGAGCTGTGGGGGGGGAGAGCTGGGGGGGAGCAAGTGAGAGCGCTGCGGGGGGAGAGGGAGCGAGAGTGCTGTGGGGGGAGAGTGAGTGAGAGCGCTGTGGGGGGAGCGGACTGCGGAGGGGGAGAGCGAGTGATCTGTGTGGGGGGGAGCGAGCCATCTTCAGGGGGATGCCACAGGCTCAGTGCACAACTGCACAAATGCTCTGTGCAGGGTCAGCTAGTGTGTGTGTGTGTGTGTGTGTGTGTGTGTGTATATATATATATATATATATATATATATATTTGCTGTGCAAAGTTATAGCATGCTTTTTTTTTGGGCAACTTGTTTGCAACTTGAAAAATGCAGTTGCCATGATGATTACCTTTTTTGGAAGAGATTTCCAAGGGAAAGTGGGAGGAAGGACTCTTAAGCGGCAGCAAATTCAAAGACATTTCATCAAATGTCTCATGCTTGCCTTCCAATCACAGTGCTGTAGGGGAGGGAGACTGGTCCCTTTATTATCTTTGCCCAAGTGATTTTTTTCATCCTTCTGTTAATGTGGATCATAGGAGTAATATGCTTGGAAGGATTGTAGTGGAGTAAGTTTAGTGGAGGGCTTTATCTGGTCTTTCTTTTCTTGTTCTTTGTGTGTGCTTTAAGTTGCTTCTTTTGAGCTGCATGTGTGTATGTGGCTTCTCAATTTTTTTCAAACTTAATGTTAGTGATTCCCAACATCCCTCATTTCCTTAGTGTAGGTCTCTGTGTGTTTGTCTTTCCCCATACACCTCAATTGCTGTTATTCCTGCTTTATTTCTTATTCCTTTCTCTGTGTCTTACTGTACTATCTTACTGAGTTATGTCTTTGTGTGGTCATGTGTTTGTCTGCCTGTTGCCCAGTTCTGCACCAGTGCAGTAGTATGGTATCACCAAGTACCACATATAATAAACAATAAGTTCTGGTAAGAACTAATCTGACTACTTTCCTTGCACTATAACCTTAATAGATAATTACCATTTTCACAACTTAGCCCACTTCTGCCTCAAATGTTCACATATCCACCATCTTGAATTGGGGTGGATGACATCATTACAAACTACACTGTTGAGGTGTCCCTGTGTGCCACTACAAGTGTACCAAATTTGGTGCAAATCAGTTAGGCAGTTGTTCACAAGTTAGTCCACTTGTGCCTCAAACATTCATGCCTCTGCCATCTTGAACTGGGTTGGACAACATTATCACAAACTATGCCACTGAGGTGTCCCTATATGTCACTACAACTGCACCAAATTTGGTGTAAATCCGTCCAGGTGTTGATAGGGACACACACACACACACAGAGACACACACACTGTGTGATCTCATAAGCTTACTTTCCTTAAAGTAAAGTAAAGTAAAAGGTAAAGTTGTGCCGTCAAGTCGGTATCGACTCCTGGTGACTACAGAGCCATGTGGTTGTCTTTGTAGGCTAATAAAATACACACTGTCAGGAGATATTTTCTGTGAGGCAGTGCAAAATGCAAGTCACTGCAGCAATCAGTGAGACTGACAACAGGTGGACCTGATCAGCAAACCGTAACAGGGTCAAGTGAGCTGGTTAGACGCGATTGGTCAGGGCCCGCATATTACAGAAGCCCAAGCAAGAGGCATTTGTCCACAGTGGTCCACGCTGCTCCACTGTGGTCCATCCGGCTGCTGTGATCTATGTGCCTATTTGACTGTATCCATGTGTTTCTGGACTGACTAAGGACTGTATGTCATGTGAGTGTTTTCTTAACTCAATACAAGCTACCTGTGATTTTATCCTTGCCTCTGAGTGTTCTTACGACAGCCAGGCTGGGGTTAGCAACTAATACTCTGCTACAACGGTGAAGCACCAACACACACTTAATCATTTCACAGCTTTTGTGTAACAAAGCACCACACAAGTATTTCAATCAACAACAAAGAAGTCTGGTGTTCTGGCAGCAGCTGGCATGAGGGCAGGCAGGGGCAGAGTGTTTCTGCGGGGTCTTCTTTCCCATCTCCCCCCTAAAATAAAGCACAGCCTATTCCATGTTTCAGAGGAAGTGGGTAAAGGAGGCAGTTACCAGTCACCAGTGCCCTTGTCAGTTTCCAGCCACTCGGTCTTCCCTGGGACTACTGCAGAGGCAGGGGTAGTAGTTTCTGTGGAGGAGTTGAATGAGATTGGGGCATCTGTCCCCTGCTAACTGGGCAAAGAGGAACCTTTTTAATGTGGGGATTCTCTTTATTTAGCAGGGGGAGAATAACTGGCCCTATCCACCTCCAACACAGTACCTCCAGTGACTGTTGCTGGTGTTGCTGGTGCTGTTTCTTTTTAGACTGTGAGCCCTTTGGGGACAGGGAGCCATCTTATTTATTTATTATTTCTCTGTGTAAACAACTTTGGAAAAGCGGTAAATAAATGTTTTTGTTGTTTGTCGTCACTTTGGGGCAGGAAAGGGAGACTGTTGGCTCACCTGCTAGCTCCCCAAGCTATCACGATGCTTCTTCTGAGGATGAGGTGGAGGTGGTGCCTACACCCACTCTTCCTTCTCCTGATCCCTGGAGCATGCAGGCATCCCCTCATGGGAGGAGGCCTGGTGTGGGACCACCACCAGGTGGCATCTGAGGACCTCTCCTCCACCCTCTGTCACATTCGCAAGGCCAAGATAAGCCGTGGCAGGGAGAAGGGGCATTTCAACACCACTGGGTTGCATCTCCATCTCCATAAGCATCATGCTCAGGCTCTTGGGGCTGCAGGCAGGGCCTTAGGGCAAGGCTCCACCTCCAAGCTCCTCCCACTTCAAAAAAGCAACAGCAACACCCCAAGAGGAAACGGGCAACTCTTGCACAGTGGGGCAAAAGATACAGTGCTGCTCCAATGCTGGCTGAGATCACAGAGCGGAGATATGCTGGCTTTGGATGACCAGCCCTTTGTGCTGCTGGAGCATGCCAGGTCCAGGCACCTCATGAACCTGGTGGCTCCCCAGTGTCAGGTACCCTCACAGACCATATTTAGCCATTGTATGGTGCTGTCCCACTACCAGGGGTGCAGGGAGAAGGTGACCTGTCTGCAGGAGGCAGAACCACAGACCACCATGCACCTGACATATGGACCAGTTGGGGTGGAGAGCATGCCTACTTATCTCTGACTGCCCACTGGTGAGAAGTGAGGGTACTCCCATTCCTGCTGCTGCTTCTGGCACTGGCACTGCAAAGGTTGGACACTGGGGGGAAAGAGTACAGGTGGGCCCTCCTCCATGCCAAGGTATTCGACTGTGTCCACTTGGCAGCCTAGATTGATGCAACCATGACTGGCATGATCAATGAGTGGATGAGCAGGCACTCTCATCTGATCTGCTGCTTCATGGTCACCGATCAAGGGGCCAACATTGTGAAGGCACTGTGTGGCACCTGATTAGTTACCACCTAGAACTAATTGGCATCCGATGTGCAGCACATTCACTGAACCTGGTGGTCAATAGCACCACTGAGTTCAAGCCTTCCCCTTCCGGCTTTGCCATTGTCACCCACAACTGAGTGCTGCTGTAAGAACATAGGCTTTTTCAATCGGAGTATCAACAGGAGCAAGATGCTGCAGGAGAAACAGGTGGAAATTGCTGTCCGGGAGCATGGCCTGGGGCAAGATATTGGCACCTACATGCATCTCTGAGCAGCAGTGCGCTGTGCTTGAGATGGCCAGGGTCAAGGAGATTGGGTTAGGCAGACCACTCAACAGGCATGAGTGGGTTGCCATCTCTCAACTGGTGGTGGTCCTCAAGCCTTTCTGTGAGGCCACTGAGATCCTGAGCCGCCAGAAAGCCAGGTAATTCCTATCTTCAGGTACTTTAAGAGGCAGATGGCGGTGTTCCTGCAAGATGGGATTCCTGCACAGCTTAGGGGTAGTCACCCAGTTGAGGAAGGGCATAAGGGAGACATTGGAGGCACTGCTGGGAGACACAGCATACATGCTGGCATGTGTCCGTGATCCCCGTGTGAAGGGCAGCATACTCTTCCATGTGGGCAGCTGTTCTGGGTGCCTTGCCAAGGCAAAGGCAGGCACAGGGGCCATCAGGGAGTGCTGAGGCAGCAGTGCAATGCTACCTGGTGAAGCAGTGGAGGAGGAGACCTGAGACCTCCTGGTTTTCTGGGCAGATGTGGCAGGATCTGGCCACAGTCACCTGGGAACACCTGTCCTGTCTACCAACCAGTGTTCCTAGTGAGAGGGTCTTCTCCATGTCAGGCAATGTGGTAACATCTCATCACACAGCTGTCTGGATCCCGGTTTGGTGGAGCAGTTGATGTTCCTAAAAGTATATCTTCCAGAGCTGGGATACCCCCAAGTTGCCCATGGAGTAAGCAAGTTTCTCCCTACTCACTCTTGCCACCTTTCCCTCACCCTTTAATTTTTTTAAAATTCATTTTCAGTAAGGCTTGTGAGTTTTATAATGATTTTTTTGGGGGGGGGGAGGAGGGTATCTGTGTTTTGCAGCACAAGCCTTCATTTCACTTAGAGACTGAGCACACATGGGCCAATCTGCACACCAGCAGAGGGCCCTCAAGGCAATGTTGCTGAAGTGGCAGAGTTGAACATGTGTGTGCATCTACAGTATCTGCATAAACTAATCTTAGTTCTGTTACTACTTAAGTTCTGCTGTTTTCTCTGAGTTGAGTTCTGCCTCCACCAACTGCCATCTCCACCATCTGACAGCGTGCCAACTCCACCACCACCTACTATTATTACGACTACTACTATATAAGGAGTGGTATATAAATATGATGGATGGAGGGATGGATGGATAGATATAGATATATAGATATAGATATATTCAACACAAGTTCCCAATGCAGTTTACATAGAATAAATAAATGGGATGGTTCCCTGTCCCCAAGGGCTCACAATCTAAACAGAAACATAAGGCATATACCAGCAACAGCCACTGGAGGGATGCTGTGTGGGGTTGAATAGGGCTAGTTGCTCTCCCCCTGCTAAATATAAGAGAATCACCACATTAAAAGGTGCCTCTTTGCTCAGTTAGCAGGGGTTATCTGTCATCTGCCTTGGACACCACTATTGAACAACACCCTCTTGGTCCCTCCAACCTGGAGAATTACTGGGAGCTATACCATCTCCCCTTTGTGGAAATAATATATTTATATTCTTCCTTTTGTGGTTGCCTAGTTTCAGGGTGCTGAATGAGAAATCCTTTCTAGATCTCTTTCAATCTGTCTTCCATCCTGGATTTGGAACTGAAAAATGACTTGATTGCCCTGGTGAATCACCTACATTAGGAACTCGACAGGGAGATTGGTCCTGCTGGATCTTTCAGCAGCATTTAGTACTGTCAACCATGGTATTCTTTAAACCACCTACCAGGGGCAGAGATTGGAGGACTGGTTCCAGTCCTATCTTGATTGGAGGTTCCAGCAGGTGGTGCTGGTTGACTATTCCTTACCCCTATTCCACAGGGTTCATGTTGTCCATACTATTTAACATCTACATGAAGCCTCTGAGAGGTTGTCTGGAGATTTGGTCTGAAGTGCAACAATATGCTGATGTTTTGTCATCTGATCCCAGGGAGACTACCTGAGTCTACCCACACAGTTCTACCTGTTGAATAGCCTGCTTGCAAGCAGTATGGCTCTCGTTAACACTGGGGATGGAGAAACAGGCGCATTTGAGCATGTCGGGAACCAGAGCTGCGCCTCATGGACAAGGGAGCATCCTGCCAAGATGGGATCCCCTGAATCCTGGAGAGGGCAGTGGATGTCTCAAACTCCATTTCTTCAGTTGGGTTCTTCAATTCCATCTTAGTTAGGGAGAGGATGGGTTTAGAAGTCACGATGACACCTCCTTTATAGCTTGCTTGCACACAGCATCTTTTTACACAGCTGGATGTATGCAGCCTTCTGCTGTGTGTGACTGGGCTTTAATTAATTAATTTATTTTTATTTATTTTTTACATTTATATCCTGCTCTTTCCTCCAAGGAACCCTGAGCGGTGTACTACATACTTTCTTTTTCACAACAACCCTGTGAAGTAGGTTAGGCTGAGAGAGAAGTGACTGGCCCAGAGTCACCCAGCTAGTTTTATGGCTGAACGGGGATTTGAACTCGGGTCTCCCCGGTCCTAGTCCAGCACTCTAACCACTAAGTGGGGTGGTATTTCCTCTTTTACATGAAGACAAATAGTAGATTCCTCCAAATGAGGCTGGAATGATGTTCCGTTTTTGTAATTTTGTACCATGAAACAAGCCATTCATCAAACTTAAAATTATTTCTTTTTTCAAAAGTTCATTAAGCATCAATGGATGCACCAATTTACTTCAGATAAGATAGAGTCCTGTCATCCTGTATTACATGTGTGTCCAATTTCACAGCTCTCTGCCTAGCCATTCCCAATTTATTATTTTTTCCCATTTCCCCATTGACTTCAATGTTAAAAAATATCCAATATCCTTAAATCAGATTCGCATATATATTGGATTGGATCAGATATTTTCTGGGATGCACTGACCTAGTAGTTACCATTGTGATTGAATGAAATGAAGTGTTAAATTATAGTCAACAAATACTACTGAAATTAAGGTTTCAAAATGTGAGAATGTCAATCTGATTACTGAAAATGTTTCTGCATTTGAAAATCTTCTTTCCTTTGAATTAAATCAGTGCACACACATTCGAAAGGCATTGGCTAGACAAGGATGGAACAGCCCAGTAATAGGAAATATCTCATTGCCCATAACTAAAGACTGTTTTGATAACAATGGCTTAGAAGGCAACTTTCTTTATCCTTAGAAGAAAAGACAAAACATCTTTGCCCTTCCTTTTGCTCTTCCAACTTAGAACTCAAGGAATAACAAGAATAAAAGGAAACCAGGTGTGAATTCACATTGCCCACTAGAGGACCTCAGAGACTAAAAAACCTCAATTTACTTTCTCAGTAGCTGTATTATAGTTGAGATGCATCTGCATATAAATGTAACATGTGAAATGTGTTCTTGTGGGGTGAGTAGTCCTTACATAGTTATACCAGAGAAGGCACCAATACTATCACTATTTGTGTAAAATAGGTAAATTCAGCAGCTGCAGCTTGTCCTGGCAATGCAGGGGTTGAAAGGCTGCACATGCCAAAATTACCTTCTTTGTAGAATTATTAAAGATACAGGAGCTAATGGTAAGAGTTTGGCCACCCCTGGTGTAAGCAGTTGGTTGATGAGTTAAGAATGTTGATGAAACTGGAGAGATCATTATTGGCGGGGACCAGTGTTCACTCTGATTTTTTTCATCTGTGTGCAGAATGAATTTTGTTCTGGGTGGCAGTATCAAGGCAGTGTGTGCACACATATATTCAGAATGGAACCTTCCTGATTAAACCTGAGCGAGATCTAAAATTAACTGAGCAGACATCAAAAAACATGTGAGTGCGTGCACATGTGCATGCCTTAGAGGGAACACTGCTGGGGACAACATGAAAGAATATCGAGCAGCATTTGGACTAAGCTTTGTAAAATAAAACAAGTAGTTCTAGTAAGAACTAATCTACCTACTTGTCTCTCATTATGCGTATATCAGAACTAAATCTGGTCAAATTGCTTAGGCAGTTTATTTTTATTAATTTTATTTTCTATTTTCTTACATTTCTATACCATCCCATACAAAAAGGTCCCTCAGCGGTTCACAATCTAAAAAACCATGAAAACAATGACATAATTAAAACAATTTGAAATACAGATAAAGACGCTAAAACCTGAAGCTTTAAAACTATAAACTAAAAGCCTGGCTAAACAGGTATGTTTCAGGTCCTTCTTAAAAACATTTAGAGGAGGGAAGACTCTAATTTCATTAGGAAGTATGTTCCAGAGTCCTGGGGCAACTCTAGAAAAGGTCCGGTTCACAAATTAGCTCACTAGTGCCTCAAATGTTCATACGCCCACCATCTTGAATTGGGTGGATAACATCATCTCAGACTATGCCTTTGAAGTGTCCCTATGTGTCCCTAAATTTGGACCAAATTGGTTCCCACTTGCGCCTCAAATGTCCATCTTGAATTGTGGTGGATGACCTCATCAGAAACTATGCCATTGAGGTGTCCCTTTATGTCACTACAGCTGCACCAAATTTGGTCCAAATCGGTTAGGTAATCCATAAGTTAGCTGTCACGCCCTCAATCTCAGATAGCGAGGAGGAAGGGGAAGCTGGCAGTCTTTCAGCCAATGCAGGGGTGCCTGAGGGGCAGAGCCCAGCTGTCAGTTCCCAAGAGATGGCTGAGGAAGGTCCGGCTGATGTTTCAGAGCAGGCACAGCAGTCAGAGCAGGCACAGCAGTCTGAGGCAGCAGAGACAGCGATGGACAGACTAGAAGATGAGCTGTGCAGGCAACGCCCACTGACTCCACAGCAACGGTGTGTCACAAGGCGGAGAGCACAGCTGGAAACTATCAGGAGGAGTAAACGCCTCTTGCAGAGGGCTGATAAGCCTTGAATCCCTGCCAGCTGAGAGTTATCAGCTTGGACTATAAAGCACATCAGCAGCTTTCTGTTAGCTGCTGGAAGACAACATTTGTCAACCCTCGTGTCGACAGCTTTGAGCCCGAGCCTGATATAAAGAACTATTCTGAGCCGTGTTTCGTTTCTGCAGCCCAGTTTGTATTGTGGATTATCTTCCTGGACTTCCCTTCTGGGTGGCCAAATTGCTGACATTAGCCCACTTGCGGCTCAAATGTTCACACGTCCACCTTCTTGAATTGGCAAGGATGGCATCATTACAAACTATGCCCTTGAGCTGTCCCTATGTGTCCCTACAGGTGTAGCAAATTTGGTTCAAATCAATTAGGCAGTTCATAAGTTAGCATCCGCCATCTTGAATGGGGTGGATGACATAATCACAAACTATGCCATTAAGGTGTCCCTATGTGTCCATACAACTGTACCCAATTTGGTTCATTTTGGTCCAGGCATTGCAAAGTTGATGGGGGACACACACATATGGACACACTGATGGATACACACACATGCATACAATGTCAATTTATCTAATTAAGTTACTTTCCTTAAGGAAAGTAGACTAAAAAAAGAAAGGTGGGAGGGAACTATGTAGGGCTGCTGGGAGGGAATCTATGTAGGGCTGCAAATTACAGCAAGTTGTTGAAAGCTAGGAAAGAACTGAGTGTCAGCCAGGCTAATGGTTTGGTTAACTGATAGAAAGATAGATATGAGAACTAGGGGTGTGCAATTCAGTATTTTCGGTGTTTTTGTTCGGATCCTAACCGAAACACCCGTTCTGTTCTGTGCCCGAATTTTGCTCACCCGAATCACCCCCGATTCGGTTCGGATTCGGATTTACCCGAATCCGAATCTGAATCGATTCAGGTTAGAAAAATGGGTCTTGGGGACAAAAGAGTGGGGTGTGGTGGTAGTGCCCAATGGGTGGAGGCTACCACCCAAATTTCAGGGGGATTGGGCAAAGGGCTGGTTTTTGGTGATTTTTTGACGTTTTAGTGTCTTTGGGGCAGATCGGGGGCAGAAGAGTGGGGTGGTAGTGCCTAATGGGTGGAGGCTACCACCCCAATTGCAAAGTGATTGGGCAGAGGGCTGATTTTTGGTGAATTTCTGAAGTTTACGCGTTTTTAAGGTTTTCCCCCATTAGGTAGGGTGTATCGCTTCACGTCGAAGGAATGGGGAGTGTATCGCTTCACGTCGGGGGGAAAGGGGTGGCTTAGAGCTGTGTGGGGTTGGTGGTAGTGCCGGGTAGGGGCAAGGAAGCTACCTGAATTTTTTCAAAGGATTTGGGCAGAGGGCTGATTTTTGGTTAATTGTTGAAGTTCATGTCTTCAAGGTTTAGATTCTATGATAGCAAATTAAAGTGGATTCATGATGTGTCATCGAAAATCTCATTTGCTATCATAGAATCCGCACTCAGAATACCTCAGAAACAACAGAACCCTGTACGCCATGGGTTAGAAACCCATGGGGGTGGTTGGCACCCTATTTGCACTACACCACCACTCGCTCTGGGCCACCCCAGCACCCCCCAAATGCACTTATGGGGCTGCTGAAAGCTCCATTCTATTATAATTTATGAGGAAAAACCTTAAAGATGCGTAAACTTCAACAATTAACCAAAAATCAGTCCTCTGCCCAAATCCTTTGAAAAAATTCAGGTAGCTTCCTTGACCCTATCCGGCAGTACCACCAACCCCACACCACTCTAGGCCACCCCTTTCCCCCCCGACGTGAAGCGGTACACCCTCCATTATACTTAATGGGGGAAAACCTTAAAGACGTGTAAACTTCAGAAATTCACCAAAAATCAGCCCTCTGCCCAATCACTCTGCAATTTGGGTGGTAACCTCCACCCATTAGGCACTACCACCCCACCCCACTCTTTTGGCCCCAGGGCCTTTTCAATTAAAATAAAAGAAATAAAAAAATAAAAAATAAAAATAAAAATAAAAAAATAAAAAAAAATAAAAATTTTATTGAATTGAATAAAAGGCCCTTTTATTCAATTGAATAAAATTCAATTTTATTGAATTTTCAATTCAATAAAAGGAAAGCAATTTCTGCATTGAAATCAATGGAGGCAAAAAGGCAGGAAATTCAAAGAGACGTCAAACTGAAAACGGAGTGGGAAGAAGAAGACAGAAGAAGACACTTTTCTAGGGCACAAAAAGGAGACCCGAAACACCCGAAAAATTCAGACCCGAAACAGGGGTGATTCATTTCGGGTCCGAAAATTAACGGGTCTCATCATGGGTGATTCGGTTCGGCTCCAAATCACCCGAAATTGGTCGTTTCGGGCACAGATCGTTCTGTGCCCGAAACGGTTTGCACATCCCTAATGAGAACACCATAGAAGAGAGACAATGGCAAAGGTTCTAAGATGGGAGACAATGGCAAAGGATGAAAGGTAGGACAACAACATGCCTGCAGGATTTCCAGCATCATGAAACATGTATAGAAACAGCCATTCATAGCATTAAGTGTATATCAATCAATCAATCAATCAATCAATCAATCATCTTTATTATGGTCAAAGACCAGCACAGAATATAATACAGATACAGTAGAAGAGAAGATCATGTGGCAATAAAATCATATTACATTAAAATTATTATAATCTGAGTGATCATGAAATTGTTACAACTAGTTTACTTAAAATTCATATTTATAAAACATTCGTATTTAACAAATATGTTAAATAAAAATATGTTAAATAAATATGCTATAGACTATAAAGTTATAATTTATAAAATACAACTCTAAAAATTGTGGGGAGACTAATAAAAAAATAGAGATACAACTATCTATAGGAGTAAAAACATCTAAGTATAAAATATGTAATATAAAATATAAAATGTGAAGTAAAACCGCTAACTAAAATAGGGCAAACGTGAAATAGTGGTAAAATCTGCTATATGTGTTATGGGCTGGCAGTCAGGGTTTGATGGATCTTGCACGCTGCCATGCAGAACCTGGCAGCATTGTATGTGAAGGTCTGATTTTCATCTGAAAGCAGCATCTTGGTATAGTCTTGGCTAGAGCGACCAGGGTATCTGAGGAATAGGGGGAGTATGAGCTTGTCTCGGCTGTCTTTATAAAAGGGGCAAGAGAGGAGTACAAGTTCAGTGCATTCCACCTCCCCAGAGTCACAGGGGCAAAGCCTTTCTGTGAATGTGATCTTCCTGTATTTGCCTTTCAGAACAGCGGAAGGTAGGGCATGACAAAAGGCAAGGGTGAACACCCTTCTGTGTCTCGGTATTTCCAACTGTGTCAAATATGCAGCGAGGGAGACAGTGAATCTAAGACTATCCGAGGCCACGAAGCCAGGTGCCCTACTTAGATCCACCTGGCGTTCTGTGTCCAGGATTCTCTGTTTGATGGTCGTTTTCACCTTGTCACAGCCCATAGCAAGCAGGGAGAAGCCCAGTAGCGCCACTTTGTTGTAAACTGCCCATTTCCAAGAGGATTGGAAATTGTTCTGTGGGGTTAGTGGGGCTAGGCCCAGTGGGCAAATGGCTAGTTTGAGCCAGTGGTTGAGAACAGTCATCCAAATTCTAGCCTCAACTTTTATTATACCAGTTTCCAAATGTAGAGTGGCATTGGAGACACAGCCAAGCACTTGTAGGGCCGCTCCTAGGAATCTAGATCAGACACGTTCCAGTGCAACAGGATTTGAGGGAGAATTGGGTGGGTGCCATATAGTAATTGTGCCAGTGGCTTGGCCTCATATAGTTTGAGCGCTGCAGGTACGTAATGGCCGTCTCTAGTCCGAAGGAACCTCAAGATGGCAGCGGAACTCTTCTGTGCCACTAGGGCAACGTGGTCACAGTGGGCCTTTCTTGAGCCAGAGGCATGAAGGTATGTAAAACAGGCAACCTGCTCAATTCTGTGTCCATCAATATTCCAGTGTCAGGTCTTAGGTCTTCTGGAGAAGGCTATGACCTTAGTTTTTTGGTAGATCAAGTATACATTTTTACACTTGTACATTTACCTGGAAATGAAGACCATTGAACTCAGTGGGCATGGTTCTGGCCATTTGCATAACCTTCGCACATCCATTGAGGCCATTGGCATGACCATACAAATTTGGATTGTCACACAAATGGCCTCCATGCATCTGCAGAGGCCGGAACCACACCATCACTGTTCAGGTGGTGCTGGAGGGAACACTGGGCTTTAGAGGAACTGCTGCCACTGGGGGTAAGGTGCCCTCTCCCCCCAGATCTCCCTTATAACCCCTTTAAAGGCAGGATTCCGCTTTGCTTGTAAAGGGGAATCCTCACCGGATTCCCCTTTACAAGCATAGCCCCTCAAACTGGTTCAATCCAGCAGTTGAGTTCATGGACTGGCAGTTCAGTTTGGATTTGAACCAATCTGCCAAAAACAGTTCTGTCCACATCCCTATGAACAAGCTACCCATAATATATAAGCTAAGATAAATCATGAAGTTGTCTTGCCAATTCAGACATTAAGTTGTATGAGTGTACAGCTGTCTGTAATGCGCTCTACGTGGGGCTGCCCTTGAAGAATATCCGGAAACTGCAGCTAGTGCAAAATGCAGCAGCTAGGGTTTTATCTGGAGCTGCCCGATGGGAGCACATCACACCCATTTTGAAAGAGCTGCACTGGCTACCAGTTTGTTTCCGGGTCCAATTCAAGGTGCTGGTTTTGACCTTTAAAGCCCTTAATGGTTTGGAGCTGGGATACCTGAGGGACCGCCTGCTCCCAAGGGTTACTGCCCACTTGATGAGGTCAACTGAGGGGGCTCTGCTCCGGGTGCCAACAATGAGGGAGGCTCAATTGTCATGCACACGGGACAGGGCCTTCTCTGTTGCTGCCCCCAGACTCTGGAATGCTCTCCCAGTGACTATTTGCTCCTCCATCTCCATCACAGCTTTTAGAAAGAGTGTAAAATCTTGGATTTTTGCCCAGGCATTTATTTGATTCTCTGCTGCTCCTCTTTATACTCTGTATTGCTTTTATACTTTTGTTTAAAAATTTTAATTAGATTTGTTCAATATTTTTCACTTAATATTTTAATTGTGTCTTTTTACCATCTTGTGTTTAAATTTTTGCTGTAAACCGCCTTGGGATTGTTTTAATGAAAGGTGGTATATAAATTTAACAATAAATAAATACATACATACATACATATGTTTGTGCAAATCACTATACCTGTGTTTAAAAGTGAACTTGGACACAGGGGTTCAAATGCATGGTGTAGATAAGAAGTGAACTGTACCTGTATTCAGCATAACATTTGAGTGACTGTATCTGTACAAGTGTTCAGTGTACACTTGTTATATGAGTGTTGAACATAATGTGTGAATGGGCTACAGTCATCATTTGATAAGTGAATCATCATGTTATTACTATTAAACAGTCATTGCAGTTTAAAAACACACATAGCCATTATATTCATGTCACCTGACATCACCTCAAAAAAGATTTGTGGAGGCAGATCACATATGTTGGCATGAGTTATTAAGCATCATGTTTTTCAGTGCTAAGATGTAGGGTGATGGCTTTACATGGGTGTGTGAATCAATCACATGTTTCAGCATGCTTGACAAAATATGTAACTATTATCACAGATATGGAACCACCACTATGTTTCTCTTTCTCCCTCTTTATCGCATTGTCTAGATCAGGCATCCCCAAACTGCGGCCCTCCAGATGTTGCCGAACTACAACTTCCAGCATACCCAGCCACAAAAAATTGTATCTAGGGATGCTGGGAGTTGTAGTTCAGCAACATCTGGAGGGCCACAATTTGGGGATGCCTGGTGTAGATAAACACAGTGTGGTGTGGTGTGCCATGTTACATATTTCCGGCTCCTACCTCAAATCGTTGGCTGTGGAGCAGAGGAACGTGCAGAGCGATGGCATCACATGTTATGCATTGTCTGGGTTATAGCAAGATTGGAGTGGGCCCTGCGATAAAAAGTGAAGAGGAGCCCTAGCCCACTTTCTTCTTCAGAAAGGCAGTAAACGTAGAGCAACGAGCAAGCTATCACCCAGCTAGCAGGTCTCTCTCCCTTCAGGATCCAAAGAAATTTGTCCCCCATTGTTCAACTGCAACTATGGCCCTATGTTTTACCTGGATTACAAGGAAGAGGCAAATAAAGTTCTTTGCCTCATCTTTCTTGTAATCCAGGTAAAAAACAGAACTGTGGTGGCTCCGTTTCTCTTGTAACACGTTGTTATGTTCAAACTGTCCCATTTCTAACTTGTCCTCTTGCCTTTCTGTAGAAGGCCTGCAGGTGGCAACAGTTACATTTTGGAAATCAGGTTTACTCAACAAATCTATCAAGTGAGGTACTTTATTTAACAGGCCAGCTTGAGCTGCCTGATGCTGCAATCAAATTAGTTAGAAACACATGCCTTAATATAAAATTAAGAGCTGAGCTGATAATTTTCAAAGGTGTCTAGTCTTAACTCTCAACAAAACTCAGTGCCCCATGGGCTGCTTGGTTTTTTGGGGGGGGGGCACCCTATGTGCACTACACCACAACCCGCTCTTGGTCACCCTGGTGCCCCCAAGTGGAGTTATGGGGCTTCTGAAATTCCCCATTATCTCCTATGGCGGAAAAGCTTAAAGACGTGCAAACTTCATAAAAAAAATAAAAACCACCCCTTTCACCAATTTCTTTGAAATCTCAGTGGTAGCTTCCTTGCACCCATTAGGCACTACCACCCAAAACAACCTGCTCTGGGCCACCCTGGTGCCCCTCCCCCCACTGAGCAATAAGGCTGCTGAAATCCCCATTATTCCCTATGGAGAAAAGCTTAAAGACACACCAACTTCAAAACATTTTTTAAAACCACCCCTTTGCCCAATTTCTTTGAAATTTGGGTGGTAGCTTCCACCCATTGGGCACTACCACCCACTCCACTCTTTTGCCCCCAGAACCCCTTTTTTGCTCCAAATTGATTCATATTCTGAAAATTCAGGTACAAATAGAATCTGGGGTGATTCAGGGTGGGGAGATTCGTACCCAAAACAAATCAGGGGTGATTTGATTCGAGTATAAATCAAATAAAAAAAATCAATTCGTGCACATCCCTAGATCTGTTCCACAATCGGCCCCCAGCCACGTCTTTGCTGTTACAACTGAGTTCTTCCACCTCTTTGCACTAATAATGTAATCAATTTGATTTCTGTGTACTACATCTGGTGATGTCCATGTGTGTAGGCACCGCTTTGGTTGTTTGAAGAATGTGTTAGCAATGAAGAGATCATTGGCTTGGCAGAAACTAATAAGTTGTTCTCCTGCTTCATTTCTGTTTCCTAGGCCATACAGACTGACTGTGTTTTCCTCTTTACCATTTCCAACTTTGGCATTCCTGTCTCCGACCACCAGCATCACATCTTGCTTGCATGTTCTATCAATTTCAGAGTGAACTTGAGCATAAAACTCATCAACTTGCTCTTCTTCTGTGTCAGTCAATGGGGCATAGACTTGAAGAACTGTCATGTTAAATGGTTGTCCACGAAATCTAATTGATATTAGTCAGTCAGTGACCACAGGGTACCCAAGTACTGTCATTGCTATATCCTTCCTGACCATGAAAGTAACACCGTTCCTCCTTTGTTTCTCGTGTCCTGAGTAGTAAACGGTATGATTTTCTGACTGAAAGTGTCCCATTCCAGTCCATTTTAATTCACTGATGCCCAAGATGTCAGTCTGTAGTCGATTCATTTCATCTTTCACTGTGTCAAACTTTCCCATATTCATGCGTCTAACATTCCACGTTCCCACTGTGATTCTGTCTTTGCAGCTTTGGATTTTCTTCTCCCACATGTCAACATCAGCTGCTAGATGTCTAAAAGGCTTTAGTCTAACCGTGTCATAAACACCATCAGTACCCTTCTCAGCGCAGCACAGCTCTTCCTCAGTAGCATGGTAAGCAGTAGCATGTTGGGTGCTATAGACCTGAGGGGCCTATCATCCGGCACTACATTGACAATCATTCTATTTTGTCTATCCATGTGGTTTTCTTGGTAAAATACAGGAGTGGTTGCAATTCTTTCCGATCAACTGCTTAACTTAAGGGCCTTTGTGTAAAGTTACCACCTCAGTCTCTTCATCTATCAGCCAGGTGCTGCCTCCTGGCAGTATAGAATCTAGCAAATCAGAGCCATGAAGTTAAAGAGTGGGAGCTGTTCACATTTTCAATGCATACGTATGAAGATTCTACATGATATTAATCATGAGGAATCCAGAAGACTAGGAGATGGCAATATTATTATTATTATTATTACATTTATATCCCGCTCTTCCTCCAAAGAGCCCAGAGCGGTGTACTACATACTTGAGTTTCTCTTTCACAACAACCCTGTGAAGTAGGTTAGGCTGAGAGAGAAGTGACTGGCCCAGAGTCACCCAGCTAGTTTCATGGATGAATGGGGATTTGAACTCGGGTCTCCCCGGTCCTTGTCCAACACTCTAACCACTACACCACACTGGCTCAATAACTCTGCATTAATTTACACCAAGCTAAAGGTTGAGATATTACATGCATGCCATTCATCTTTAGCTTGAAGAACCCATTCTTATGTACTGTTTTAATTCAGATTCTCAGAATCTCACACACATGCTGATTTCACATGGGAGATTCACATGATGATTCCCGAAAGGAGGAAGGCCATGCCCTAAATCAAAGGTGGGCACACTTGGCCCACAGCCCATCATCTCCAGTCACAATTGTGGCTGGGGATGATGGGAATTCAACACCAGTTGGAGGGCCGTTTGCCCATCCATGCCCTAAATCCTTGCTAACATTCACAGAAGTGAAAGGACTTTTAGCCTTTGGTGGTTATCAGGAGACCCAAGAACTCAGTCACACTCAGTGGCTCATTTCCACAGAAATGAGTGGGCTCTTGGGCAAATCCTTTCCTATCTATATAACTGCCACAATCCTGCTCTGTTTTTAAATTAACCGTCTGTGTTCTGCTCTGTTTTTTTCTTGCCTCAGCCATATTCTACAATGTGTTTTGTTCGTTTTACTGTTCAAAATTTTTATATTACTTTTATTGTTTTACAGTTGTGAGCTAGCCCGGGCAGTATTGTACTGGAGGGGTGAGAGAGAAATATTTTAAAATAAATAAATCTCAAGCCGTACTATATGCCCAAGAGTCCTCACTTAATAGGAACTAATGGATGTGTCTAGATACAGCATGAATGGACACATCCACTCAAATGATCTCTCAGCACATGCAGTTGGGTGCATATTAAAGTAGTCATGTGGTTGCTGTGGCCCCTACACACAGCTTAATTACTTTTAAAAACACTTCAACCACTTTTTGTAACCACAATTGGGATGGCTGAGGAGTGATAATTTCCTGTACTTTTTTCTTCCACAACTTTGAGTGAAGTATAATATGAACGCCATACTGAATGTCATGTTGGGTGGGCAGGTGGTAGAGTAGTTAGCTTGGATTAATTGTTCTGGTATAAAAACTTGTGTATGACCTCAAGAAATGGATGGATCTGTACAGCACATCTTTGAGAACAAGCCTTGTGGGGATCAAGTGGGAGGTTTGTTGGGATGGTGAGATAACATCATCACCAGCAAGCAACCCTGCCTTCTGGGTGTTTTACTTTATCCTCAGCCCTCCATTTGTGATATGTGAAGCCAGCAGCATCAAGATAGGAATGAGATGAATCCTTACCCTTGTGCTTGCCTTAGAAGAGCTCATCTGGTTTTTTTCCTCCACCCCAACCTCAAATTCATAGTTCATTAGGCTATAGGATTCATTTTTTTTGTTTTTTTTAAAAAAGGCTTTCATTTACAGATCCATATTTTCATTTTATTTCTGTGGATGGACATTATGTAGGACAAAATTTTACATACACACACACTCTCTCTCTCACTCTCTCTCTCTCTCACACACACACACAGAGGGGTGTGCACGGAACCATCTGGCCCGGTTCGGTTCGAGGCCGGACCGGCCTTGAACGGAACCAGGCCAGTTCCGTCCAGCCCCCATCGAAACGCCCCCCCCGGTCCGGTCCTGGACCGGCCCACAATTTTTTAAAAAACATTAAGCAAGAACCTGTAGCCCCTTCAGCTGGGGGGGGGGCTTGCTGTAGCTGCGGGGAGTGTGTATGTCTGCGTGGGTTACCTCCCCCACCGCCTTCCTCATCACCACTGCAGCAGGGTAACTGAAGCCTTTTTGGCCCTTCCGGGCCTCCGTAAGAGCGAGCAGCTCCCCTTTTGGTGGCTGCTGCGCATGCACAAATGCCCTCTTTGAGGCCATGGCCTCGCAGAGGGCATTTGCACATGTGCAGCAGCCACCAAAATGGTGGCCACTTGCTCTTATGGAGGCCCGAAAGGGCCAAAAAGGCTTCAGTTACCCAGCTGCGGCAGTGATGAGAAAGGCTGGAGGAGGGAGAGGGAACCCATGCGGACCCCTCCCCCATGGCTACAGCAAGCCCCCCGGAGGGGCTACAGGTACTTGCTTAATGTTTAATATATATATATTTTTTAAAAAATAAAATTCGCGGACTTGCCAGACTGGACCTAGTGGTCCAATTCTGGTCCGACGGAACCGGGGGGGGGGGTGTGATTCAGTTTGACTCCGAACCCCTGGACCAGTTCCGCACATCCCTACACACACACGCTTAGCACCAGCCATGCTACATCTTGTGTAAGATAGTGTTAAGGACGGGTTAGGAATGACAAGAATATTACTGATTGTCTCTTCCTTTGAAATATTCATTGTAATTCATGTTTCTTTAAAGAAGGAGCTCTGTCTCTTGTTGAATAAAAAAATACAGTATTTTGGCACCACCTCATAAAATACTATGGAAACACTTAAAATGGATTTGGGAAAAATAAGTTTACCCAGCTCAGGAATCTCTTGAAGTACACTATTCATTCCTAAAGTTAGTAACACTCAGACAATTAGCAGATATCTCTTTTCATGTTTGTTTCCATCTTACCTATTTATTATTTCTTTGTGTAAACCGCCCTGAGCCATTTTTGGAAGGGCGGTATAGAAATTGAATTATTATTATTATTATTATTATTATTATTATTATTATTATTAATGTCTATAAACCAGATATTCAAAAGCAGCCACCTCCCTCAAAGTATTATAGTTCCTTGTTTGCTGAGAAAGAAGCTAGTGTCTTTGTAAATACTGATAGAAAGGGAAATTCACATTAACATAGGTTGCCATTTGATCATATGATTTTATTATATCATCAGTCATCTGATCTCAGGAGGTAAGCATTCTAACCAAGTGTAGGATTGTAGCCCAAATGCTCAAATTTTGCTTGTTCATAGGAACATTCAGGAACGTTCAGGACTGAATAACTGCACGTTTAAGTTAGACATCTCAGTTCAAAATGTGGATATCTAGTTGGTTTCAGATGTTGACTATTCATGGCATGATAGTTGTCCAATAGAGATTATTAAGCGGAAGCCTAGTAAACCTTGGAATTCTGCTGTTAAATGATTGAGTGACCTAGAGGAAACCATTCCGTTCTGGTTGTCAGCTCCCTGTCTGTAAAATGGGAATATAACATGATGAGAGACCTTTAAAAACAAACAAACAAAAGTATTGCTAATTTCACTTCCTTGTTTAGCAAAAGTGAAAAATCTTGACAAGCCAGGATAGCCCCACCGACCCCACCACCTCAAAACCCAAAGGGATTGTGAAAGAAACAGATGCAGGGAAGGTGCACTTTGCAAGTAGACAGCTAAGAACATAAGAACATAAGAACATCCTTGCTGGATCAGGCCCAAGGCCCATTTAGTCCAGCACCCTGTTTCACACAGTGGCCCAACAGATGCCACTGGAAGCCTACAGGCAGGAGTTGAGGGCATGGAAAGGGCCCAATAATTAAAGTACCAAATCCAGTCAATAACATCTGGTAGACTGTGTGTAAATAGCATCATCATCATCATCATCATCATCATCATCATCATCATCTGTCTAAGTAAAGCCTGAGAGATTGATTGATTGATTGCTGTCAAGTTGGTGTTGACTCTTAGCGACCACCTAGATGATGATGATGATGACTACGACAATGACGATTAATTCGATTTCTATACCGCCCTTCCAAAAATGGCTAAGGGTGGTTTACACAGAGAAATAATACATAAATAAGATGGTTCCCTACCCCAAAGGGTTCACAATCTAAAAAATAATATAAGATAGACACCAGCAACAATCACTGGAAGTACTGTGCTGGGGGTGGATAGGGCCAGTCACTCTCCCCCTGCTAAATAAAGAGAATCACCACTTTAAAAGGCGCCTCTTTGCCAAGTAAGCAGGGATGATCTGTCTTCAACTTGGCCTTTAAGGTATCTCAGTGGTGCCTCAGTAGCACGTTGAGTGCCATCTGACCCAAGGGAACCATCATCCAGCACTACATTGACAATCATTCTATTTTGTCTATCCATGTGGTTTTCTTGGTAAAATACAGGAGTGGTTTACCACTGCCTCCTTCCACGCAGTATGAAATGATGCCTTTGTCATTGTCACTGAAGTGATTGTCTGCTTCCAGGAATTTCCTATATCGGTGCTGCCCAATATAGGTGCCTGCTTGCTTTAGCTGGACATCTGGGATGACCTTCGCACTTTGGGTGACGCTACAGAGCATATACCCCCTGGCATACAACACACATCCCTCCCAAGAACACCCCACCACCACGACGAGGAAGCATAGCAGGACTTGGGTGTGGGGGCTTGAGAGATTAGATGTGCCATTATACAACGTAATATCTAGTGGTTCTTAGCTCTTTCCCAATAACGTGCCCTCTAGTAACCTCTATAATGAATATGATGACATGGGAATTATTTATATCTGTTTCTTCTTGTGATTCATAGTGAGAAGCAACTCTGTGTATCTATGCCAGATTTACAAGTGGACCGAGATATAAATCCCACACCACCCTAGCCTGTCCCTAACTTCCCACCCCTATATACTAATCTACTCTGAGTAAAAGCCAGTGCTTAATCCCTAAAAAGGGAGACTGAAGTCTGGTTGTTATTCATGTTCTTGTGTGTGTTCCCCACTTCACCAAATGGTGAGATGTTCTGGGGTGTAGGGCTGCCATATGGATAATAAGAAAGGTCTTCTGTACTGTTAGTAGATACACAGAAGAGGGAATTGCAGCAAAACCAGCAGGTGTAGCTTTTCTTTCCCCTGCATGACAAACTGCACTTGCTGAAATTTCTTCTTCTGTGCATCTCTTAAATGTACATGAGACTGGACCTCTTTTGCACATGGCTTTCTTTAGGAAATAGATCACTGGAGGTTTATGGTGTATTTGTAATATCTGATTTATTTACAACATACAAGTTTGTAAATGGAGCTGAAACAGCAGTGTACTCCTACAAGCTATAACAGGTTACATCAGATCCTCAGAGAAAAAACATTGCATTCTAATGCATTTTAACTCTTTGCCTAGCTTTTCCAACTCAGCTGCTCCAAACCTCTATCTGTTTCTCCCTCTCACCTTCCACTCTCATATCAATACCTCCTATCAGAAACATACGTGAAGTTTTACCAAGCCTTTGTGATTCCCCCCACGAGGGTACATGGAATGTTAGCTCTCATTCAGACATCCATTGGCCTCCTGAACTATTAACCAACATTTTGCCAAACAAACAGATGGGCAAAATATCCTCCACATTATATCATATCATACAGCCTAATTCTAAGTGCTTGGAAGCATTACTACATAGTACTGATACTGTGCACAGATCAGTGACCTTCTCTTCTTCTAATCTTGCTCCAGATATTTCAGAGCTGAGGCACAGAAACGTGAACCTGACAAATAAAACGGATTCCAGGGCTAAATCCTGGTGACCTCTGACTCAAACTGAGGCTATAATCTTATGAACAGATTGTATAGAATGCCTTATAAAGGGACATACTTAAGCCTGACAATGTTTCTCTCCTTTTTTTAAACTAAAAAGTAGCTGCAGGAAGGAAGACCCCTAATACAGACTGGGATCGTAGAATATGGTGGAAGAGTGGTTCACCCTTTTGCCTCTGCCATTTTCCCATTGCCAGAGTAAGCGAAAGCTGGACTTGGAAGAAGCAAGATAGAAAAAGTATTGATGCATTTGAACTTTGGTGCTAGAGAAGACTTTTGAGGATACCATGGACAGCCAGGAAAACAAACAAATGGATCATAGAACAAATCAATCCAGAATTTTCACTCGAGGCACAAATGACCAGGCTCAAACTATCATACTTTGGAAACATTATACAAAGAACCAGCTGGGAAAAGTTGAAGGAAAGAAAACAAGAGGATAACCATCAGCAAGGTGGATGGGCTAGATTATGACAACAATGAATGCACCACTGGGAGACCTTAAAGGCCAAGTTGAAGACAGATCATCCTGGAGAGAATCTATCTATGTGGTCACTAAGAGTCACTATGTAATCAGTTAATCAGGGTGTGGCAGTATGAGGCTTCTTGGTGTATCAGAACTGGGACAGGGTTGCACAGACACAGGATACTGTATGCAAGTACAGCGCTACCCTTTTTTGGCACTACCCTTTAGAAGACTTTAGCACTACCCTTTAGAAAACTTTAGTTTAGCCCTGTTACAATGCTATTGAACTCTGTGTGATCTCTGAGTAATTGGGCTGTTAGTCCTGATAAAAGCCAGTGCAACCTAACAGTTTTCCAACATTTGGGGAAGATGGTTTGGTGGTCAAATTGTTTAGAATTTGCCTCTCAAATTTGAGAGGTTGTCCAAGGATGTGGTGATGGGGGAAAATATGGTCTTTTAATTAGGTAGGACTGATGCCTTCCATTGTGCCAGGGAATAAGAACATAAGATCAGCCCTGCTAGATCAAGCCCAAGGCCCATCCAATCTAGCATCCTGTTTCACATAGTGGACCTCCAGATGCCTCTGAGAAGCCCACAGGCAAGAGCTGAGGGCACCTCCCTCTTGCTGTTGCTCCTTAAGCAGGGTCTGCCCTAATTGCACATGAATGGGAGACTAGAAGTGTAAGCACTGTAAGATATTCCCCTCAGGGGATGAATCCACTCTGGGAAGAGCAGAAGGTTCAAAGTTCCCTCCCTGGCAGCATCTCCAAGATAGGTTTGAGAGATTCCTGCCTGCAACCTTGGAGAAGCCACTGCCAGTCTGTGAAGACAATACTGGGCTAGATAGACCAATGGTCTGACTCAGTATATGGCAGCTTCCTGTGTTCCTATGTTAACTGGTATTTGGAGGCATCTTGCCTCTGAGGCTGGAGGTGGTCTATAGCCACCAGACTAGTAGTCATTGATAGACATATCCTCTGTGAATTTGTCTAAGCTCCTTTTAAATCCAAGTAAGTGGCCACCACCACATCCTGTGGCAGAGAATTCCACAGATTAATTATGCACTGTGAGAAAAAGTACTTCCTTTTGTTGGTCATAAATTTCCTGGCCTCCAGTTTCATGGGATGATCCCTGGTTATAAGAACATAAGAGCCTCAACAACAGTTTGTGCAAATATGTGTTTACAGTCAAAGGAGCCACAGGACTCTTTTAAGTCCTGGGACTCTGTGGTCACCAGGAGTCAACACCGACTCGACGGCACAACTTTACTTTAAGGTGGAATTCAGCCATTTGATCCACTAAGGACCCACTCAGCAGCTCACAAGACTTGTCCCACATCTCTTGCTAACTGTGCAAAGAGGGACCTTTCAAAGTGCTGGCTCTCTTTCACTTCCCAGGGGGCGGGCAACTGTCCCTGTTATTCATTCCAGCATAGCATCTCTCCAGTGGCTGATGCTGGTGTCTATTTTTAGACTGTGGGCTCCTTTGGGAGAAGGAGCCATTTTCTCATTCTTTTTGCTACATAAACCACTTTGTGAACTTTTTGTTGAGAGGTTGTGTGTACACATACATATTCTAATTTCTCTGTCCTTTGCTACTATGGACTTTCTGTTCTATATTATGCTACCAAGAGGATTGGAAGCTATGATTGTCAATGACATTTGTGTCTAAGACTTTCACCTTAATCTAAAACATTGCAACTGAATGAGTTTATCTTCTGATAGAAGAGTGTTGTTTTAAAACAGTTGATCTGGTAAGTTCATGTGAGACTACTACAGTGGTTTTGAATCAGTTGGGCATTTGTTTGGGATTGAGACAAAGCAAGAAGAAAAATAGTTTCACGGTCATTCAGACACTCATTGCATGCACTATGGTAGGCAGTCAAAAAGGCTGGATATTGAAAATAGTGCTCTCTCTTCCTGTAGAAACCAGTCTCAGAATAGGACAGAAAATTACAGGGGGTGTTGGCTCTGGCTCCGTGCATTCAATCTCTCACCTACTGGCTATAATATGGTTATATGCACTTTGGAACTTTCTTGTTAAAGAGAATAAAAGCACGGTGCTATAAATCAGCAGCCCCCTTTTCCTTCACCAAAACATACACTAACTAAATTAATTAGAGCAAGCTCCCTTTCCCCATCACAATTACCTGAGAACAAAAAGCCCCCACAGCCCAAGTCTGCATTCTCTGGTGCCTCACAAGGATGCATTGTGAAAGCTGATTAACATGCATTAGCAGAGACACACAATCAAAGCTAAAATAAACTTTTAAACCCAGGCCTGTCTCCTTTTCAAGAAGGGAAGAAGCGGAAGAGGTTGCGGAGGGAGGGGAGGAGAGCTGTTGGGTTTGCCAGGCTTAAAATTCATGATGCGACTCCACCGTGAATGGAAACAAAGTTTGACTGTAGCTGGCTTAAAAGAAACAAGACAAAACCAAGAGAAAACCGACAAAACCCTTCCAATAAGAGGGGGTTTCTATAAAAAAAGTTTTGAAAATGCGCCTTAGAAACCCAAGTGGAGTTCCAGGCATTTTCAAATGAATTTAAAGTGAGTGAATAGGATGCTGAGGGAAATGGCTAGAAAAGCCTGCTCACCTTTAGAAAACATTGCATATGAAAAGAGCACCAGGCGGGGAGTTCTCCAGCACCCCCCCCTCTTGAGTTTCAACAGGCACGTATATTTATCTAGTAGACAAGGAAAAAATGGAATATGTGAAGGAATATTAAGGTCATTTTAAATGAACAAATAATAACATAGAAGTCAAGCAAAACCAGAAGAGAGAACTGTCTAAATACCAACCAGGAACAAGAGTTTGTGTTTTCAGAATGCAAGTTGCATTGACTATTATAGGTGGCCCTTGCTATCTGCGGTTGCATGGATCGTGGTTTCATGTTTCTGCGGTTGGGTCTGAGAGACTGTTTCTTTATCCACGGTTTTAAAAATAGGAAAATATTTGCCTATCTGTGGTTCTTGGTAGTGGTGTGCCCGAACCGGTCCGGCGGCCATTCCAAAGAATGGCCGAACTGCCGGACCGGTTCGGACTGGGCTGGTTCGGGTCCGGGTGGGGGGTATATCTTTAAGGGCGGGGAGGGCTTGCTTAGCCCTCCCGCCTCCTTGCCCCCGCCAGCGCCCGTATTTAACATTATAGGGGCGCTGGAAACCAGCCGCCCCCCCCCCGCCGCCGCCACCGCCGCCGCGAAATCACTCTTAAAAACATCCAGCCCTCCCTCCCTCCCAGCTAGCTGCCCCCCCGCCCCCCCACCCACCCACCCAGTCGCTCACCCGGTCGGTAGATACTAAGCGAGAGGAGCTCCGGCACAGAGCTCCTCTCGCTAGGAAGGCCTCCGGGAGAATGGTGGCTTGCGCGCGCGCGCATGCGCGCGCCGCAAACCACGCCGTTCTCCGGAGGCCCGGTCTACCTGCCGGGAAAGGGCCGGGTAGACCGGGCCTCCGATCGCTGGGTAGACCGGGCCTCCGATCGCCGGAGGCCCGGTCTACCCAGCGATCGGAGGCCCGGTCTACCCGGCCCTTTCCCGGCGGGTAGACCGGGCCTCCGGAGAACGGCGTGGTTTGCGGCGCGCGCATGCGCGCGCAAGCCACCATTCTCCCGGAGGCCTTCCTAGCGAGAGGAGCTCTGTGCCGGAGCTCCTCTCGCTTAGTATCTACCGACCGGGTGAGCGACTGGGTGGGTGGGGGGGCGGGCGGGCAGCTAGCTGGGAGGGAGGGAGGGCTGGATGTTTTTAAGAGTGATTTCGCGGCGGCGGCGGTGGTGGCGGCGGGGGGGGGGGGCGGCTGGTTTCCAGCGCCCCTATAATGTTAAATACGGGCGCTGGCGGGGGCAAGGAGGCGGGAGGGCTAAGCAAGCCCTCCCCGCCCTAAAAACAAGGCCCCCCTTCGGTGCCGGTCCGGACTTCTCCGGACTGTGCACATCCCTAGTTCTTGGGTGGCTGGAAATGACTTCTGATGTTGTTTATGGCTGCCATTTTGCAGCACAGAGCCATTTTGTGGCTCTTTAAAAATTCTGAGAGTTTTCACAAAAATTTGGAGGGGGGTGGCTTGCTGGAGGCCTGGAGAGCAAGGTACTGAGCTTTATTCCCTTTATTTTTGCCTTTTGGGCCCCTTTTGTAGCCTAAAGAACCTAACCCCTGGATTCCCATAGAGGTAAGGTTTTGTTATTCACGGTTTCCATATTCACTGTTATAGGTGAGAAGGAACCCCTGCAAATAACGAGGGACACCTGTATATCATAAGGCTGATATGACGACTGTTGGTTGCTGAGCAAAGACCTGTAATCACCACTTATGATGCTTGTTAAGGAAGCACCCTTAACTGAATGTCATCCATAGATTCAGTGTTGTCAAAGTATCTACTGTTGAAATAATGCAGTGGATCTCAGAATGTGTGTGTGCGTGTGTGTGGTGGTGATGGGGAGGTTGGGGTTGGTCCTTATGTGGGATACAAGAATCGTAAAGCTCTAGAAGAGGAGACGATCCAGCACACAGGCAGAACCTAGGGTACGCCCCCTACTGCCAGTGTTACAGCCATCCAAACTGGTCTGCTTCTCATGGAAGCTGCAGAGAAGCAGTAAACCTTATAGGAGTTCCTGGCCAGAGCAGCAGTTTCTCTGAACCTCCGCCTTTTCCATGGCTAGCTGGCATTGAGAAGGAGCTTGAGATGCCCTGTTCTAGTTTTCTTCTAATGCTAATGTTTCATTAGAGAGCCAGCGTGGTGTAGTAGTTAGAGTGCTGGACTAGGACCGAGGAGACCCGAGTTCAAATCCCCATTCAGCCATGAAACTAGCTGGATGACTCTGGGCCAGTCACTTCTCTCTCAGCCTAACCTACTTCACAGGGTTGTTGTGAAAAAGAAACTCAAGTATGTAGTACACAGCTCTGGGCTCCTTGGAGGAAAGAGCGGGATATAAATGTAAAAAATAAATAAAAATAAATAAATTAATTAAAGCCCAGTCACACACAGCAGAAGGCTGCATACATCCAGCTGTGTAAAAAGATGCTGTGTGCAAGCAAGCTATAAAGGAGGTATCATCGTGACTTCTAAACCCATCCTCTCCCTAACTAAGATGGAATTGAAGAACCCAACTGAAGAAATGGAGTTTGAGACATCCACTGCCCTCTCCAGGATTCAGGGGATCCCATCTTGGCAGGATGCTCCCTTGTCCATGAGGCGCAGCTCTGGTTCCCGACATGCTCGAATGTGCCTGTTTCTCCCATCCCCAGTGTTAACGAGAGCCATACTGCTTGCAAGCAGGCTATTCAACAGGTAGAACTGTGTGGGTAGACTCAGGTAGTCTCCCTGGGATCAGATGACAAAACATCAGCATATTGTTGCACTTCAGACCAAATCTCCAGACAACCTCTCAGAGGCTTTATGTAGATGTTAAATAGTATGGACAACATGAACCCTGTGGAATAGGGGTAAGGAATAGTCAACCAGCACCACCTGCTGGAACCTCCTATCAAGATAGGACTGGAACCAGTCCTCCAATCTCTGCCCCTGGTAGGTGGTTTAAAGAATACCATGGTTGACAGTACTAAATGCTGCTGAGAGATCCAGCAGGACCAATCTCCCTGTCGAGTTCCTAATGTAGGTGATTCACCAGGGCAATCAAGTCATTTTTCAGTTCCAAATCCAGGATGGAAGACAGATTGAAAGAGATCTAGAAAGGATTTCTCATTCAGCACCCTGAAACTAGGCAACCACAAAAGGAAGAATATAAATATATTATTTCCACAAAGGGGAGATTGTATAGCTTCCAGTAATTCTCCAGGTTGGAGGGACCGAGAGGATGTTTCTTCAAAAGAGGTAGCACCACCACATCCTCCAGGCATGGTGGTATCCTGCCCTCCCTCAATGCAGTATTAACAATCACCTCCAGACTTTTGATGAATCATTGGGAGTTAATGAATCCCATTGGGACAGAACTCAGAGGGGTCCTTGAACTGTTAAGTCATCTGTGAACTAAAGCCATAATAGGAAAGCACTGTAGAACCACACACTGGTGGCATTTCCACCACAGGCTATTCGTTTTACCCTGCATACCACAGGCTTTACAAGACAATACAGGTCACTCTCAAGTACTTGAACAGTGGCTTTGAACTCCAAGCCTCATATCAAAGAGCATGAACCAGCAAACAGGAAAACTCAAAGTAGGCACTCTTGTCATCTGTGGATGCACACTACAGTCTCAGGTATCCTGGTCTCCATTCCATTTGGCCTTCTTAACACTACTTGCAGTTAACTCAATGGCCCATGAAGTTTTGGATGTAAGCAAACTTCCATGGAAAAGCATACTAATTGTCAATTGATCAATCAAGTTATTGAAAGATAACTTGATCACACAGTCTTTTTCTCTTCCCTCTTCCACCAAATTTGTTTGCTTTGTCTGCTCCACTTCGGGAGCAGAGAAAATGGAGAAATATGTTGGTGGAAGGGGAAGAGAAAGAGGGAGCTATCAAGCTGCTAAGAGAGGCTGCCACTCCATTCAAGACTCTCTGTCCTCATCACTGCTGACCTACAATTTCAAACCATGGTGCACCCAGAAGGTGAGGCGACCCAGTGGAAAAGAAGATAGGGGGTCTATTCTCACAATCAGCCAAAATCGGGCTAGGAGAGCCTAGGAGAGGGCTCCCGCTGGGATCGTCTGCGGGGTGAGCGGCCTTAGCCCACTCTCCCAGCAAAAGCGGGTCTCACTGATTGTGAGACCCGCCTCATGGATGTGTAGAACATTTTGCTGGTGAAATATTCTGACTCAAAAGGGGTCATTTTGAGTGTTACAAGCTCAAAACAGAACACCCTTTAAATAAAGGGCCTGTTTTGAGCTCAGAGCAGAACAACCTCAATTTTGATTAAAAGGTTTCAATGTTCTGAGTGCCATTTTGGAGGTCTGTTTTTCCCTTGCTGATTGGTTTTCCGGTACTGGCTTTCAATCTCCTTGCTTCTTGGTTGGCCTTTTATCATAGAAATCAAGTGTTGTCATGGGCAACTGGTCCCCCATTGGCACTGGAGGGGAGGGAGAGGGACAATTTCGGATGGAATTTCAAAATGTATTCAAAAGGACTGAGAGGCTGAGAAAACCTTTATGCCTCTCCTGAAGAGGATACATCAGGAGAGGAGGAAGGTAGGTTTGATTTTGTAGTTTTCTTTTCCCAGCACTGAGTATAATATGCTGTGATATTGCTGCTATAACTATCTGGTTTTGCTGGATCTCAGATTGACAAACGTAGAACTTTGGCCTGTCTTGAACCTTCCTTGAGTTGTGTTTTGTTTTGTTTGTGAGATGGTGTTGTGGTGAGAAGTGGCAGCGCTCTTTCTCTCTGACTGCTGTGATGGTGAGACCCATATCTGGACTTGAGAGTAACTGATGCATCTGTTCATCAATCTGCATTGCAAGGTGTACTCAGTCAAAATGTGGCTGAAGTTGCATTAGTTGAGCTTATGAATATGCTTACTGCTAAGTAAGGGTGCTGCTGTGGCAGCTGTTGCAATGCAAGCAAGTAACGTAAGGAGTCATAATTGTGTGTGAGAGAGCAACATGTACTAATGAAGTTACTGCAGCACAGGAATTTTGGCTGGCAGAGGATTCTAGGTCAGTGATTCTTTTTTGGCCATTTTTGGACTGTGTTTGAAATGCGTGTTCTGTGTTGGGAAGGTTAGATTCACTTTTGCTGTGTGCTTCTGCAATGGTCCCCCCCCCCCAAGACACGGTTGCAAAATGCATTGCAAATTGCAATGCAAAACTTGTGTGCAGTTAACTCTATGAGTGCAGCTTGTTCTGGCCATAGGGAACAATGGGGAACTTGAAAAATCCCATTGTTCCCCATGGGTTGCTCCTAGGGGCACCCTAGAGGGTTGGGTGGTAGGGCATAATGGGTGCTACCTACCACCCAACTCATAAAAGAAATGAGCAAGTGAGCAATTTTAAATGATTTCTAACTCCCCCCCCAACCCCCATAGGATCCTATAAGGGTTTGGGGGAAAGGTTAATAATTTATTTCAAACTGCCCATTTATTTTGTGGGTTGAGTGGTAGGTAGCACACATCATGCCCTACCACCCAACCCACTTTGGTGTCCCTAGGATCTACCCATGGGGAACAATGGGGTGTTTCAAGTTCCCCATTGTTCCCTATGGCCAAAACACTCAGAATGTTTTGAGTTGTTCCATTGAAACAGCCGACTCGATCACTGTTTCAACAGAATGTTTTGGCTGTTTTGCGTTTTATTTCAGGCTCGAAACAGAACACAAAATCCTATTTGTGCACATCCCAAGAAGAGGATGGAACCAGAATCAAGGGATAGAGCTGGCAGCTAATTGCCTTTTGCCTAAAGTGGCAAAAGGCAATTCGCCAGCACTGCCCAGGCAAACTGATAAAAGCTCCAAAAAGATCACTCTAAACCAAGCCTGCTCAACTGTTTTTGGACTACAACTCCCATAATTCCTCACTACACTGGCCAATAGTCAGGGGTTATAGGAGTTGTAGGTCAACATCTGCAGGAGGGCCGAAGTTGAGCAGCCCTGCCACTTTGGACACCAAAGTGGGTTGGGTGGTAGGGCACGATAGGTGCTACCTACCACCCAACCCACAAAAGAAATGGGCAAGCGGGCGATGAATGGGCAACAAAAGGGCTCCACTTCCAAGCTTTACTGTACGGAATTCAGAACTTGCTGGGGTTTCTGTGAGTTGAATGATCCTTTGAACAAGCCTTTGGGTTTCACTAGTTGTTCAGTGAGCCTCTGAATCAGGCACAAGAAAAACAGATACAATAAGACTACTTATCACTGTATCTTGTGCTGAAAGTGGAGAGCACCAGAAGATTCAAATCTGGATTAAAGGAGTGGTACTTATTATTATTTAAAATATTTATACCCTGCCCCCTCCAGTACACTACAGCTCGGGGCGGCTCACAACATCAACAAAACACATACAGTGTAAAATAAAACATTAATAAAGTTAACAAGTTAATAGACCACATACACTGGAGAACCATGGAGGACAATATTTCCTTCCTTGTTTAGCCTTATTTTGAAAATGTATTTTAAACTCTGAAATACAAAGCATTCTATTTTGGCAACAAATGACCTTTTAAAATTCTTTTTGGTGACTTTTCAAAACTAGCACTCAGCCTAGAGTTGATCTATTGGTGAAAGGTTTGTATGTGGCAATTAAATAAATGTTGCATAGAGGTATTGTTATTATATAAACAACTCTAGAGTAGCATTGGCAATTTATGGTGTTTGCAGGGGAACAGAAGGCAAAGTTTTATTGTGTATTACTTGCAAGTACAGCCAGAGATTTTTTTTCTTCAGTTGCATTAAATTGATTCTGAGAAGACAGGTTACTCAATCCTTTCCACACATCTCCTTCATTTCAAATTAAATAGGGGAGAAAGGACACTTGGTGTGTGTAAGGTCACACTAGGCATGCATGCAAACACATGCTAAAAAGGTATGCTTCCAACTGGAAGGGTCTCTTCTTCCAGCCGAAAATGCAGCACAGAGGGCTTATCTTGATTAGGAGGGACTGTAGCCTGCAGGGAGAGGGACGTTAACTCCCCTTGCATGGTTTTCCAGCTGATAATGGCACCCCGCCATCCATCAGCTATTTGCCAGACATGGATATTTGCAGAAAGATGGAAGCATGAAGGATTTGGTACTTTGCATGTCTCTTTTTCTGTAGATGAACAGCCAGTATTTTTCCAGTGTGTCCCAATTCCTTTCTCCTCATGCCAGCATACTGTGTGTGTGTTTTTTTAAAAGCACATGTCAATATGGCAAACTTGGAGCAATTGAAATATTGAGGTCATTCTCATGATCAGCCTTTTGTGGGCAGGAAGTTACCCCAGGTACAGAGGCTTGTCTGGAGCCATGAGAACCGATTCCATCTTGTGCCTGCCTAACTGGGCAGCCTAACTTTTGTACCTAGGCTTAAACCAAGGTAGGACAGAAACCCCTGCTGTCCTACCACAGCTTTTGATTGTGTGGGAGATCACTGCAACTTCTTCAGCTCCCAGGAGCCAGCAGCCATGTCGACAAATGAGTCCAGTGGAAAGTGGGGCCAGGGAGAGGTGTGCTGCTCCATTGCTGAGGGCTGCCTCTCCATTGCCTGTGTGATGCATTGTGGGATACTGGAGGACTCCCAGCTCCTGCATGCAGCCCTGAAGAATGCCGCTTGTTTGTGTGGGAGGAGTAGTGGGGTCCAATGGAGGCGCTGATCATGTGGGAGGAAGCAGGTAGGCTTCTGTCTTCCCTCCAGCTCATCACTGTTTGGTCATGTGAAAGGGCTGATTATATTTTTCTGTGCTAAATGGGATCAGCCACAAAAGTATGATTGGCTGAAGATTACAGCACACATCAGTACACTGAGGAAAAAATGCATTTTTAATGCCCACAGCCTCTCCACTGGCAAGCCCCAGGCACATCAACAGTAATGATGGTACACTCACACTCAACATGCAGGGCTGGAACTGGCAAATTGCAGGATTCAACTAAGCATTAATTTAATCTATATGAATTAGGGTTTGTGCAAGTGCTCAGCGGACAGAGTAAATGCTTGGTGATATACCAAAAAACCCCAAACCTTCCTTTAAATTAAATTTGTTTCAGAAGACCTTTCAGAAAGCTGACTCCCATTAATGCTATCTATCTATATAATTCTCTAAGGCGTGCATGGCAGCTCTTGTGAGAGTTCGTGAGCAGAAGCATCATGGTGATTTGGCAGTGGAGATTCCATATGCAGATAGTGAGGAGGAGCCTGTGAGAGCAGAAGCACCATGGTCATTGGGCATTGGGGATTCCATATGCAGATAGAGAGAAGGAACCTGTGATGGTTAAGGACAGTTGGAATGCAACTGTTACTGGTCGGAAGATGTTCTTGATTGTAGAGGAGAGAATTCTGTATAAAAGGATAGTGGGCAGGGGTCTGTGAAGTGAGGGGTTGTGAGGGAGGAAAGAGCCTCTTCAGGAGAAGGAGGCTGCTGTTAAGTGAATTAGATGAGAAAACAAGATAAACAAGATCTGTTAGCTCAGGAAGGGAGGGAGAAAAAATGGGGGGGGAGAAGGGAAGGAAAGAAAGAGGGGAAGAGCAAATGGAGGAGAGAGAAAGAGAGAGAAAGGGAGGGGAAGAGAGAGAGAAAGAAGGAAGGGTGAGGGACGGGCCCGAGCCTGTCAGAGGCCTGAGGGGAATGAGTGGCCATGGTGGTGCCTATTGGCAGCAACGCTGCAGCCACAACCAAGAGGGGTGAGGAAGATGGAAGCAATGAGATGGAGGAGGAGCAAGAGTGCGGCTCAGGTGAGAGTGGAAAGATCTTTGAGGTGAGGTGGGCTGTGGCAGGGGGAGAGGGGAGCAATCAAGTACTAGCATGCAGATGTTCTGCACGCGTTAAGCTAGTTTTTAATCCACATGGAATAAATTTGTTGTGCATCTGTACTCTTTAAATCTTTCTAACACAGGGAAGAGCTATTGGCTAAAATTAAGGAATGAGCAAAGACAATGTCTGCAATTTGCACTCCGAAGCTAAAAGATTTACACCATGAGAGAGACACTGGCCGAATTCACATGTAACACAGACCCCCAATGGACCCACAGGTCCTCACCTCTCCCCCCACCCCATCTCCATTTGGACATTCAGGATAGCCTCCTCTTTGCAATCAGAGAGACTGCAGAGAGGCGGCGGAGCTGGTTGTGCAGGCTTCCTCCTTGAAGACAGCCTGCACAGACAATCAGCAGGAGAGAAAAGGAGGCGGTTCCTCCCTCAACTCTAGTCCAGCCAAATGCAGCCTCCTGTCCTACATTCGGATGAAAAAGAGGCTCCCTAGACCCTCGGTTTGGAGCAGCAAACCTCACTACTACAAACCAGAGGTTGAAATCAGAGTCTTGTCAGCACAACCTCGGGTTGTGCTACAGATGGAACTGGAGTTGGCTGGGTTCAGACGTAATGGTAAGGAAACTGTGGGTTCCTTCAGCTCTGGTCCCCCATTATGTGCAAATGTGGCCACTGTTTCGTTAGCAAAAACATCTACTGCCTGTGATAAGAAAAATGTAATTGATAGAACTGAAGAATCTAGGCTGTGGGAACATCCCACATCAGCATATGGAAATTTATCAATTAATTGTAACATGTTCAAAGAAGATCGGTACAAGAAGGGGGCCACTGAGATGTAGGGGAGATCAGACAACCTCTGGGTGGAGATCCAGGGGAAGCGTTAGTCTCCTTGCTTTTTGCCAAGCCATGGGCTTCTGGAAGCGCCCATCCCCTTACTTTGGAACTCTATACTCAAAACTTAAATCAAGCTGACAGCTGCCTGCCTCTGGTATGTTCTGCAAAATGAACTCTGCTCTAATATATCCTCATTCCTTCCCCCCCACCCCGACCCCACTGGTCCTAGTTCTGGGTTGCTAGACTTGTTTGCTTACCATAATTGCTTCTCCCTTTTTCTTCTAAATAAAAGTTTAAGGGAACTTGTTGTGAGTTTCTTGCATTTGTCTCCACAAAATCCAACACAAATATGGAACCCAAGTGAGGTTACACCAGACTCCTAGTGCTTATGCTGAGTGTGCTGCAGAGCATGTGCACACACCCCTAGCAGGCCTGGAGCACAACAGGATCAAACTAGAAGTCCATGCAAATGCACTTTTCACAGGCATACTTCCAACTGGACATACCTCATCTTAAAACACACACACACCCAAAAGTACAGCTGCAGGGGTCTCTGATCCTGATTGGGACCGTGGTGCAGGTAAGAGAAGGCAAGCTCTTTCCCTGTGTGCCATCTTCCTGTTGAAAACTCCCCTGCCCTAGCTGCTCTTTGTCCCAGAAGTGATTAAACAGCCGCTGCAAGTGCACAGTGCAGTTTTATGAGGGGGTTGTTTTCTGTAGGGAAGTGCATGAACCAAGGTCAGCATGGTGCTGCTAACCACACAAATTGAGCCTGTGAATGCATGGATGCCATGTGCATGCCGGCACTACACATGGGTTCTTGCGATGAACACCACCGCAGCAGGAAGCTGTATGCGGCGGTGGAGAGCAGGTAAGGACCTGCTCTCCTTCTTTATAAAGAACTAGTATTTTTAAGCCCGTTATGATAACGGGCGCTAGCTTTCTATCCTGTCTTTTCTGTCTCTCTCTCTCTCTCTTTCTGTCTCTTTTTCCCCCTTGTCTCCTCTCTCTTTTTGTTTTTTGTTTTGTTGTTGTCTCTGTTTTTGTTCTTCCTTATTTTGCTTTTACTTTTTTGGGGGGGGGGGGTGGATGAATAACGGCCAAAATGGCCCATGAGAAGGTGGCCACCCCCGCCTATCGCCCTCCCGCGCACCCAGCTGCCGGAGCCCACCTTACCCGCTCCAGCCTGAAGGAGAAGAGAGGAACTCGGGAACAGAGCTATTCTCTGTGTTAAGCTGCTGCCCATACTGTCGCAAAGGACGCAATAGGCGTCCTTTGCGTCCATAGTGGCAGTTTGAGCAGTGACTTAGCACAGAGAGGAGCTCTGCTCGTGAGCTCCTCTCTTTTCCCTCGGGCTGGAGCGGGTAAGGTGGTCTTTGACAGCTGGGAGGGCGATAGGCGGGGGCGGCGGCCTTCTCATGGGCCATTTTCGCCCTTAATCTTTTTTTGGGGGGAGCGGGGAAGGTGATTTTGGGCAGCTGGGAGGGCGGGTGAGCAGGCGGCGGCGGCTGTGAGCGGGCGGGGGCCTCGTTGGCGGCTTCGCCGCCACCTCGCCCAGCTTCATTTTGGGCAGCTGGGAGGGCGGGTGAGCAGGCGGGGGCGACGGCTGTGAGCGGGCGGGGGCCTCGTTGTCGGCTTCGCCGCCACCTCGCCCAACTTCCCTGTCCCCCATCTCGGTCTTCCCCCGTCGCCATTGCCCTCGCCTTTTTCAGGGCGGCCGCTTCTGGTTGCCTCGGCCTCCTCTCGCCGTGCCGCAGCTCATGGCCGAGGCGGCGGCTCTGCCGCCACCTCGGCCACTTTCCCCCGCTGCCACACACCGGCTAATGGCCGCCCATGGCTGTGGGACACTGGTGTCTGAGATCCTGTGTCCCTTGGGCTCTTCTGGGCCTGCGCTTCGCGCAGGCCCAGAACAGCCCAGGGAGGCAGGGACGCAGATCCCCAACGTTCCAAAGCCACGGCCACTCACTTAGCCTTTTATTATATAGGATCCCGCTCGCTTCTCCCCTCCCCACAGCGCCAAACCAGTGTATGAATGTCAGTTCATGCACATCCCAAATTTTCTGTCGGAAAACATGATGTGATGAAGAACTGACTTCTCTGCCACAGCTTTGATTAAGAGTGACTTCTCTGCTAGTGCCACAGCCCTGTTCAAGATTGCACTCCCTTACAACAGGGTTTTTTGGGGGGGCGGAGGCTGGAACACCTTTTCAAAGCACTTTTGGGGCAAGTCTCACTTGATCCTTCTACTGGACCCCATTTCTTTTTTCCTGCGTTTGTATGGAATATCCAAGTCCATAGAGGAAACTTTTCAAATTAAATTCCTTGTTGTTGCATCTCAGATAGCAGGCTGGGACAACTTAATGAGAACCAGAATTGTGCAGACAATGTGATGAATACTGGTGACAGGGAGGGGGGTAACTGCACATCTCTGCTCCCAATCTTCTTGCCTTTGACTGAATGTCTGCATGGAGTCCAGGATTCCCAATGACCTGGAGAAAGCCCTACAACTGCATGCACGCAGACTATAACATACATTCAAGCAAACACATTGCAGTTAATAATGTGGACAGCACTATGAGCCTGCTCCAGTGCTCCCCTACATGGACACTGTAATGCCTGTTTATGTGGTCCTTGACGGATATGCTGCCAGACAGCAGGGACTGTATTAGGCATGGACTCTGTAGACTGCTTTCCCCAAACATCTACAGTTCCTTAGATTGAACACAGAAGATACAGGAGTCCTTTATAGCACCTGATGAAGTGGAGTCCCCACACTAAAGTTTATGCTAGCCTTATGATGCCCCAAGAAGTCTCCGTCCTAATTTGAAAACATTTTGGCAACCTTAACCTAGGTATAGGGAGGGAGGGAGAGTTCTCCGGGCTCTTGCAAAGTAGTTTACCAAAAGCCAATGTGTAACGCGGAGACTCGACAGCTCTTGCCCCACTTGCGCACTGCTTTCACAGGTACTACAACGGTCGAATAGAAACTTGCCCAGACCCCAGCCTGGCCGCATTCGGATGCAAATGAGCTCGAGCGCGTGCTCCTCGCAAGGAGGAGGGATTGTTTATGGAACCTCTGCCGGGAGCCACGCGCCGGGCGCACGAAGTTGCCAGGCGAGCTTCCCATTGGGTGGGAGGCGACTTGGGACCCAAGCGGGAGGTGGCGTGCGTGTGTGTGTCGGGGCGGGGGGAGTTGTATGTGTGGCGCACGGCGCGTCGCGTGCTGCTCCCGGGGGCTCGCGAGTGGCGGCAGCAGCAGCGCATGTTGATAAGGGGCAGAGCTGTGAGGAACCCTCTGCAGAGGTGCCTTGACCGTGCGCAAAGGAGCAAGGTTGCTTGCAAGAAAAGGCAAGGCGGGCTATTTCAAACGAAGTAGGGCTTTCGCTCGCAAGTTACGCTCCCAACGTTTGCTCCTGAAAGAAGCGAAGAGTCCGTCCTCCCCGAGCCACATTTTTCGTGCTGCTGCCGCCGAATTTGTCTGGCAGACCTTGGATCTTTGCAAAGTGCACCCCCGCCGCGGAGGCCGAGAGCAGGATAGATGCCCCAAGATGAACGGCGGGGCAATAGCAGCGGCCATGCAGCAGGCAGCCCATGCCACTTGCAAGAGTTACCCGTTGCATGGATGCAGCAGCACGAGCAACGGCTCCATGGGGATGAAGCTGCAGGCAGGGCAGAGCGCAGGAGCCTCTTCGTCTGGGCAGCAGCAGCAGCAGCTATGGAGTCCCAAGGGCTGTCCCGGCCCGGCTCAACAACAGTCCCTCGCGGCGCGCTGTAAAGGCTCCAAGCGGCGCTCCAGCTCGCCGGAGCTGCTGCGCTGCAAGAGGCGCTTGGCGTTCCCGGGCCTGGCGGGCCAGCAGTGCGGAGGCGGCGGGGCAGCAGCGGTGGCGCGGCGCAACGAGCGCGAGAGGAACCGGGTCAAGCTGGTCAACATGGGCTTCCAAACCTTGCGCCAGCACGTGCCCAACGGCGCCGCCGCCAAGAAGATGAGCAAAGTGGAGACGCTCCGCTCGGCCGTGGAATACATCCGAGCCTTACAGCAGCTGCTCGATGAGCACGACGCCGTCAGCGCCGCCTTCCAGGACGGTCTCTTGCCGCCTGCTCGAAGCTCCGCCACCGCCGCCTGCACAGGCGGAGGCAGCGGCAGCTCGTATTCCTCAGCCTCGCCCTCTTTCGACGGCCGCGAGGGCAGCTCGGTGGCTGGCTCGCCGCACTCGGCTTACTCCTCGGACGAGAGCGGCTACGAGGGGGCGCTCAGCCCCGAGGAGCAGGAGCTGCTCGATTTCACCAGCTGGTTCGGGAGCTACTGACAGTCCACCTCCCCACTCCTGAGCAGGTAAGGGGCGATCGCCGCTTGGAAGGACACGCCAGAAGCGAAACTTGCAATGCACGCTTTGCTGCCTTTCTCTGCTATTGTCTTTGGGTGCCTTCAAAATGACCGAGAGCGCCCCAGTTGCACTGCAAGGTGATAGGGTGATTTGAGCTCCCCATCCTATTGCGCACCTGCATGGATGGACCCCACTGAACATAGCATGACATACCATTAAATGTAGGCCCGTTGTAAAGTTATCTGTTCGACAGTTCTCCAGCATCTTGACTGTGATATTTTCATAGTAACTAATGGGGCCATTTGTGGACTAAAGTACAGTAAGGCCTTGTTGGCACAATCCTCTAAACTTGGGGCAGCTGAGGTTTTGAGTGATGCTATCCATGGGATCGCCATGCCACTGCCACACACTCATGTCTACCCAGAATCAGCTTTCAGTGTGATATCGCAAGTGCTGATTCTGGGCTGAGACCAGCCTGTGGCAGTGGCAGCATGCACACAATCGACTCAACCACTATGGCATGATGCACCAGCTTCTTGAAAACCACAGTTGCTGCAGGCTGTGAATCCGCTCTAAAATGGTTGAAAATTGCATCCTCCAAAGCTACCAGCCATGTAATATATTGAATTCTAAAGTGGCTTGTGGCTTGTATTGCATCATCAACTACACAATTTTGAAGTTTACTTGAAACTAGCAGGACTACCTTATACATGTGCTTGGGGCTGGTTTGTCAGTGGCCTTGGTGTTGAGATGAATATGCTTTTGTTCAAGAAACCCAAGTTGATTTCACTTCAAGATGTGTACTAGTTTGATTGCACAACTTTAAACATTGATTGCACAACTTTAAACGATTTGGATATGATTTGCTGTATTATTATTTCTCATCTTTTCAGTTAGTAGAGCTTTGCTTGTTGGACTTACTTGTGTCATGATTTGGAAAGAACAGAACTAGAGATAAAAATAATGCTTGCAGGCAAGTTTGCACTGCAAAGCAATTAATACTTCAGTCTTAAATCTATTCACTCTGAAGTAATGACTATTGATTTCAGTGGAACCTATTTCCTGATAAGTGCACTTAAGATTGTTGCTTATGTGTGCAAGGAATGTTTGATCAAAATACTGTTGGTTTTCTCCATCCCATCACAAATCCAGTCAGATCTTCCTAAAAATAGGAGGCCAAGAGACCCCCTTGCCCTTCTGAAACAGGATTGAACATATTGAAACAGCATATGGATCTAACTCTGCTTGGATTTTGTAGATGTTCATAAAATATAACATTTGAAAAGAAGTCTGTGGGTCAGATTTATAGAGCTCTAATTAGTCTAGATAGGTGACCAGGAAAGGAAACCCTGGTTGTCTCCCCTGAGCCCTGTTGGATATGTCAGTTACATGCTCCTAATGGCCTTTCTGTTTTCTTTTGTAGCAACGCTGAAATCAGTGCTGTGTAGAACCTCAGTACCTCATTGTCCCAGGCGCCTGTTAAGATGCAGCAGAAGAGCAACAAGGACTCTTAATTTAATATGCTTCTCCCTTTCCTCAAGCTTCGTTACAAAGGATTTTTGATAATAAGATCTCTGACATAGACATTCCAAGCTTCTTTCAGGGAACAAAGCCTGGTGGTTAGTGATAACTCTCTCTCCTTTTTACTTTTAAAAAAGTGCAATTATGTAAATAGATAATAGGGGCCAATGTTTTTACCTGCTGTTGTACAGTAGTTTATGGTGCCCTTTGACTTGAATTACCAATGAAATGGCTTTTTTCTGATTCCAGGGACATATGTGGAGATATACTGGGCTTCCACTTTTTAAATGAGTGTACTTTTTACTATGGGAAGGGGTGAAACAAAACTTGATGCTTCCTTTTTCTGAATGGGAAGGGGACTTTTGTAATGTCAATAATAGACTTTATATGTGTAACTTGAACTGCCTGTGGAAACACTGTTAATATGAAGACTTATTTTTGTACAAAATCTTTAGAAATTGCAAGAAGAATGGAAAGATTTGTAGAAGCCCACTCTACCCTCAACTTCCTAACACTGCCAGCTAGGATGTTTTGAGAAACTTACACAGCTTAGATAACAGTTTCCTAACATTTTCTACTAAAGGAGTGTACAACTGTTTATCTTAAATATGGTGTCCATGTTTTTGTTTGTTTGGGTCTGGTGTGAAGGTTCATTTATTTGTGTGTGTGTGGGGGGGAGAAACCCTGAAGTTTTATTTTTAATGTATTGAAGGTATTTTTGTATGCACTTGCTATGATTCATCAAGTTGTATATATGCAGTTTTTAAAAGAGTACCCTATTTTATGTAAATTGACTTTATAAATAAAATATATTTATAAATAGCTTTTGTTATCATACCTGCACACTTCTGCCCACCTGGGTGTGGGGAAAGAAGAAAGTGAAAGAAGAAGAACAAATGGTACTACTGCTTAAGTTTACTATTGCCCACAGTGCTATTCATAGATAGATACATTGATACATCGTTATGGATAGCATGCATGCATAGATAAATTGCTATCATAGATACATTTGTATGGATAACATTCTCTGTGAGTTTATTATATACGTGTACAAATACACACCATTTTAGGACTGAAAAGATTTCCAGGGTTTTAAAGTCCACTCCTTCAATAACTCTGAATTCTCTAACTAAAGCTACCCATGACAAATGTTTACCATGGCAAATGTTGACTTTCAGTAAGTAAAATGTTCCATGTGTGTGTAATGGAACAATGTGGGTCTTTTTTCATTTGTGTACAGAAAATGGAACACATCAGCTGATAACTGCTAGCATCAAGGTGGCAAGAAACAGTCACATGTACTCATGTGCACACTAGTGCCATTATTAGAAATAAAGGCCAAATAAAAATGACAATTATTTTGTTGACTATTGATAATGTTTATATCATAGCTGATACAACAGTTCTCAAGTAACAACTTTGGTGAGTAGGGCAGCATTTTTGTGACCAAGAACTTAATTACTATTGCTGATGAGAATTGTTTGGAGAAAGTGGATTATTCTGGTGATATTGCACTCTTACAATATTGTTACCTTACCATATTTATTTTCATCAGTAAATGGGGGAAACCTACTCTTGCTGTGAGATTTCTGTACAAGAAAACTGATCATCCAAGAAGAGGATGATATTCTCAAGTACTTATGATGATTTTGAGTCATTAGGAAATCTAAAAACAAAGGGATCATAAAGGGCTATTGAGCCATTAAAGGGTAGCTTAGGGTTTGCTTTCTTTGCTCAACATTCTGGCTGACAGCATGGTTGGTGTCAAGGCTGGCATGAGGTCTTTGCTGTGATATCTCTCCTATTATTCTGCTCCTATTCTGTGCTTTACTTGGTTCGGTTATGTTGGTTATATAGAGTTAATAAAGATGTCAGAATCTATCCCATTGTTAGCTCTGTAAAAGACTGATGAGTAGACAATTTCCTTTATATCCAGAGGTTGCAAGGAGACACCCTTACTTAGGAGCATTTCAAATGCATAAGCATCAGAGGATTGTCAAGAAACCTTTGCGTAAGAGTTATTTTACCTCTGGCTGTATTCTGAGGGCATGCTTAAGCAGCAGTTTGCCATAACCAAAAGGATCTGAGCGAAAAGGGGGTGGGGAGGGAGTGATGTACAATTTCCAGTACAAATATTCTTAATATTTTGCAAAAGCCTCATAACAACAAGCCAAGTTCATATCAACACAGAAACTTCCCAATGGGAAACTTGGGAACAGTATTCTTATATTGGCTGTCACTATATTCAGCCATTATTACCTTGCTAAACAGTTCCGGTTAAGATTTGGAGAGAGGGATTCAAATCTACTCTGTGTGCAGATCAAGCTGTCAATAATACAGACCACCTACAAGGCAGTAGGAAGCAGTACAAGCTTCCCCTTTTCATCCTAATTAACCCCTCCCATGTCAACAGTTTTTTTGGTAATCATGGCTGCAGTCTGCAAGCCACATACCGCAGTAGTAGTGGAAGTGCCCCATAGATTTCAGGTCAGGCCTTGCAGGGATTTACTTGTTAGCTGGAGCTTGCTAATTAGCAGGACCTTGCTAATTTGAACTCAGCAGGACTTGGTCTAGGATTGCAAGTGAAGGACAACAGCATCCATAACTGCCTTGCAGGGGGAAAAGGATAAAATCCAAGTATCTGAAGTTGAAAATGTGTACTGTAAACAATCCACATTTTGAACTTGTGTGCCTCAAAGAAGCTATATGTCTTGACTCCTGGAAGGTGTTCTTCATTGGCTCACAAGAAGGTTTCTTTAAGAAAGCAATTTCATTAGAACTCTTGCAAAATACAGTATCTTTGCCTGCAAACTGTTAAAAAGGAAGGCATGGCTTCTCTGTTTTGCTGGTAACCAGACTCCATTCTCCATACCAGACACATCCCAATGTGTATGTGATTATGTATACATGTGTGGATGGATAGATTTTATAAACTTCCTTTTCTTGTGCAATCCCAAGGTGGTGTACAGCATACATGCATAATAAAATACATAGTAAAAAAACAATGGCTGATATGATACACAGTGTTACCAAGTCACAGCGTTGCATCCCCAGGGCTGCTGTGGACTCCTAGGGTAGTGCTGTTAAGAATGGGTGGTAGTGCAAGCAGTGCTCCCACAGTTGTTGGGGGAAACTCGGGAAACGCTGCCTGTGCTGCCACCCATTCTTAACAGAACCAAGGCTGCCTTAGGAGTCTGCAGCAGCCCCACGGAACAGCATTACAGCTCTGTAACACTGTACATCATGCTGGCCATTTAACAAAATAGTGGCAGACATTCAAAATATGCTTGGCAGAACCTTTCACATGTGCAATAGAAAGGGGTGATTTTTGTAAAAAAAAAAAACCCTTCTTTCTACAGCCTGCTCTGTGCCTCCCAAAAACATGACTATGAGGATCTCACAATCCTCAGGACATTTTTGGGAGGGACAGAGGGTTGCAGGGGAAAGTGGGACTGGCAAAATGGCCTCATTGTGTGTGCACATTATTCCACATGTGCAATGTTTGGATGTCGGCCACTGAGCACAACCCAGCATAAATAAATATAGCTGCAGACCAAAGGTGCCAAGAGAGACCAAATCACCCCACTACTCAAAAACCTGCCTGAAAAGCAGTGTCTTTAGGAACTTGTGAAATGCTGACAACTGAGAAGGCCCTGTCCCATGAGCACAACCGCAGGGTTTCACCAAGTGTGGAGTAGCAGCAGTCATTGATGATCATGCACTGCCAGCTATTCCCTGCCTTGGTGGCCCCAAGTGTTGGTCACAGGGGCACTTACATGGGTCAGGAAAGGGTAGGGAGAGCAATGGGATGCCTCTATCACCTCTGTGGTTCTTAGGAGCTGAAAAAGCCCATCAAACTTGCTTTAGCAGTGCTGACAGGAACAAAGAGTTGAGACTACTGTCCCCCACTTGCTAGGAAAAACTGGATTTAGCTGCAAAAGTGCAACTCGGTGTAGGCGAGGAGCCAGCGAAATGGTGGCCTGTGTCCGGCCCCGCCTGGCGGCTCCTCTAGTAATGCCCTGTGTGCATGACATCACGGGGACGTGGCCCGGCTCCAGAGAGCCCCGAGTGAGTTCTCCCTCACCCACGCCCATCCATTTCAGGCAGCGTTTGCTGCCTGACAGCCTTTATTTCCCTTTCTCTCCCTCCAGCGAGGGAGAGAAAGAGAAATAAATGCTGTCAGGCAACAAGAGCTGCCTGGAATGGATGGGGAAAGCGCTCACTTGGGCTCTCTGGAGCCCGGGTATGGGCAGGGGAGAGCTTGCTTGGGGCTTTCTGGAGCCTAAGCCACATCCACATGATATCACACACATGGGGTATCACTAGAGGGGCCACTGGGTGGGGCTGGACACAGGCCGCTGTTCAGCTGACTCCGCACCTGTAGGTAGCACTGGAGCCCAAGGGAAGCATACTGGTTCAAGAATCCAGGGTCAGATAAAACTCAAAAAGTTTCCTGAGGGGACATACCAACTGACCTTCTTTCTTGACTAAGGCAATTCCAGGGAATCTCAAAAGATCCCATTAGAAAAATCCCATTAAAAGATCCCATAGGATGATGCAAATACAGTGGTTGAACATGCAAACACGGAAACTAGTTTCGGTTGGAAACACCTAGTAAACTAATCAGTGTTTTAGTGGGTACATCTCTGAGTTCCTATCACCCACTCCAGTCTTCTTTTGATAAAGAGGGAATGTGCATTTGTGAAACCTTATCTGACTTCTCTGCTGAGATAATGGGCTTTTAGCTCATTTGAGGCATCTATGGAGGGGAGGTAAACCAAAGGAGGGTCAGTTGTGCAGAGAGACCTTGAACAGAGAGTTAACTGCTGCGAGTTAACTTCGGGAGTCTACTCATGTGTCCCAGCATGGCGAAGCTGCGAGGTGAGCTCCCTTGCAATTTGGTTCTTTTGCAACTGCTAAATCTAGGGATAACTGTCCCACTGCCTACTGAGTGACTGTAATCATATGCCAACAGAGAGCTCATGATGCTGTGAGGCTCCTGAACATGTCAAAAGTGAGACCCATACATCTGCAGTCTCAAACATAGGCCGAGAGGCTTCTGGGAGCTGGCATGAGCAGCGCTAGCATTAGTGCAGTCATCCATGCAAACTCATGTATCACCGTACAGACATCTGTACATTTGAATAGCATAATGCCCGGATCAGACTAGAGAGTGTTAGATATAATCTGATATCACTGCCTTTGCATCTTCAAGAGTTGTAAGATGGTGTCAGAGATGCCAGATGTAAACACTCACCATCTTATTGAAAAATATTTGTTATTTCATATGAATACAGTATATTGGAAAGCTTGCATCCATGACCTGACCTCACTTTGGATGAAGCCCACATAGCTGGACTGCAGGGTTTGTGTAGGCTATTGTGCACCTAAAGAGACCAGAAATCTTTTGGAGCAGTAAACTTTACACTCTGTAAACACACCTAAAAACAGCAGTTATGATGGATGTTAGCCGGCTCCATGTGCCAGTGGGTCTCTCTGGATAATGAGCACTGTTGATCTATGATGAGAATTCTTGACATCTTTTTCTTTTCTGAAAAGCAGCCCCAGGATTGGAGAATGGGGCTTTGGCATGTGTGGGGAGCTTAATGCTTCTCCCATGTGGATTCCCTGATGCAAATTGAGCCTTGGTAGAGAAGACATAAGGCACTCATTATGTTGGTATGCCTTTCCCTCAGTAGCGAATACAGAAGCTCGGGGAGGGTGGGATTTGCATCAGTGAATCAGCACTGGGGAAAGAGTTAACCCACACCCCATGCTATGGTCTCAAACCAAATCATGCCCCCCACCCCACCCTGTGGCCACTTTTAGGATAAGAAAAAGACATTGGAAGATCCCATCACGGATCTCCTGTATCACGTCCAGTTTGATCCTCAGCTGAGATGGCTGATGGAAGCCTTTTTGGATTTATGCAACACTTTAAGGTATTGTGTTTATGTATTGTAAAGTATTTATGTAATACTTTAAGGTATTTCACTGCTAAGGCATGTTTAAGCATGATATTTAAATAACTCGTGATTGAGATGCTTTTTTGTAATGGGTGTTAGTGGACCAGCTTCCCACAGAGATTGCTCAGCCATGAAGATTTGGAACCTGAGGGCTCATTCTGAGCACAGGGAGTCCCCAAATTACAAATGGGTTGTGTTCCAAAAGTTTGTTTGTAAGTTGCATGTTCATAACTCAGAACGCATATAGTTCCTAAGAGGGATAACTTATTTGTATGTGAAGGTTAGTGTTTGTAAGTTGGGGACTTCATTAATTTAATATGGTATGGAGTTGCATTTGTAAGTATGGGTCATTTGTAAGTTGGATGTTTTTAAGTCAGGAAGTGCCTGTATTTGAACAGCAAAGCACAGCTTTGAGTTAGCTGTGATGTTACTGTTAAGTTAGATCAACTGCATCAACTTCAACAGCATGTAAAACTTTGAATTTTCATCAGTTATCAGAATCAGTTATCAGAATCAGTTATCACTGATGACACAATATTAAGCATTTTAGAGCAGGGTTTCTTAACCTTGGGCCCCCAGATGTTGTTGGACTACAACTCCCAACATTTCCAGACATGGCCTTTGTGGCTGAGGATGATGGGAGTTGTAGCCCAACAACATCTGGGTGTCCAAAGTTAAGAAACCCTGATTTAGAGGATTAATGTAATGCTTAAATATCACTTAATGGAGATGTTTCATTAATGGAAAAAATTCAAAACATATAATGTAAGCAGACACACACCAATGAAATATGAAATGGTTGTGTTTCTTTTAATAATAAAAGAATGCAAAGCAAAATACAGTTTATTCCTTCATTATTAAAAAGAAATGCAACCATTTCATATTTTATTCGTGTATGTGCTTACATCCCCTGCAAGTCCTGCTATGCTGCCTCATCGTGGCGGGAAACAGACCAAGAAACAGAAGAAAGCAAAATGGATGTCAGAATGGATGGCGGAAATTGCCAAGAAGAGGAGAGAAGCCAAAGACAAGAAAGATAAAGACCTCAGGAAAGAACTTAATATAGGGAATTTCAGAAAGCTGTTAGAAGAGACAAGAAGCACTACTACAGTGACATTTGTAAAGACCTTGAGGATGGATATAAATATGGAAAAACAAGGAAAGTATTCTAAAAGATCTCTGAACTCAGAAGGAGGTTCCAACCTTGAATTGGTAAGGGATGCCAAAGGACAGATAGTAACTGATTCAGAGAAGATCAAACACAGATGGAAGGAGTATACTGAAAATCTGTACAACAGGGACATCAATATCCAAGATACCCTAGAAGATATTCTCTATTTGGACTCTGGTCATTATCAAGTCAGAAGGCTACAGGAATGGATGAGAATAGCTACAGAAATATGGTAGGCAACGTAAGAAGAGCCACTCAAGGCTCTAACCAAACAATGCCAGAAAAATTGGAGAACGACACAGTGGCCAAGGGATTGGAAGAGGTCAGTCTACATCCCCATACCAATAAAAGGAGGCTTAACAGGAGGGATGTGCGAAACGTTTCGGGTACAGAACTATCTGTACCCAAATCTACCTGTTTCAGGCGATTTGTGCACAAAACAAATCACCCCTCTGCAAGTCCCAAAAGATTCGGCTCCAAAACAAAGTGCCTGAATTTTGGAGCCGAATGTTTTGTTGTTTCAGACCTCCATTTTGTGGTGATCTCTGTGTAGTCTCCATTTTGTGTTTGACATCTATTTGAATTTCCCATCCTTCCAAGGTTCAGATAGGTGAATGAAAGCACGGGCTGATCTGCTGACAATTCCCTCCTGGTTCCAGATTGGCTCTTTTGGCTTTTGCCACTCCTGATTGACCCCACATTGGCCAGAGGCAAGAAGGGAAATTGGCCAGGGTAGAAGAAGGGGCAAGGGTGGTGGTGGGGAGTTTAAGGAGGGATTTTCAATTAGATTTAAAGAGGCAGCAGCCTCCATTCTGCTTTTCTGCCTCGTGGGAGAAGAGAGAGAGAGAGAGAGAGAGAGAGAGAGAGAGAGAGAGAGAGAGAGAGAGAGAGAGCTTTGCTTTGCCTTGCCATGCCTATTGCCTTCTGCCTTGCCAGCCTGAGCCCAGCCTTCCTTGCCACCCAGGCTGCCTGCCCCTGCTGGCTGCTGCATGCCAGCCTTGGAATGGATTATCTGCTGCATTGTAGTTTTGTTCCTGAGAAGAAGAGAATTCTTTTTTCACCCCCTTCCTGCTGCTGAGAGAATCACGGCCTGCCTGTGCCTGAGGTGTCTATGCCAGCCACCAGCCACATCTCCTGTGGCCACTGGCCACCTGGCCAGCCACCCCCTTCCCCCTCATAAGCCTTCCAGGCTATTTCCCCAGCCCCCAGCCCCAAAATCTGAAGACAGAAGAAGGAGAAGAAGATTGAAGAAGAAAGAGTAGACTCAGAGACCAGACCACAGAAGTGGACAACTGGACACACAAAGTGGATGAAGCCCTAGATTGAGTGGGTGTACCCATTTTAACAAATTCTCTGGTAGCAAATGAGAGTGGATTCATTGTTTGTCATTGAAAATGAATCCACTCGCATTTGCTACCAGAGAATCTACTCTCAGAACACCTCAGAAACATGAAAACCCAGTACCCCATAGGCTTGTGGGTATGGGGGTGGCTGGCACTCTATGTGCACTACACCACCATTCACTCTGGGCCACCCTGGTACCCCCAAGTGGAGTTATGGGGCTGCCGAAATCCCCATTATTCCCTATAGGGGAAAAGCTTAAAGATGCACAAACTTCACAAATTCTTTTAAAATCACCTCTTTCACCAATTCCTTTGAAATCTGGAAGGTAGCAGGCACCCATTGGGGAACTACCACCTGACCTACTCTTCTGCCCCTAAAACCCCCTTTCTGCCCTGAATTTGCCCCAAAGACATGCCAACTAAAAGCTCCTTTAAAAAACAGCCCTTTGCCCAATTCCTTTGAAATCTGGGTGGTAGCTTCCTTGCACCCATTGGGCCCTACCACCCACCACAACCTGCTCTGGGCCACCTTGCTGCCACCCCCACCCCCCAGGGAGTTATAACTAAGGCTGCTGAAATCCCCATTATTCCCTATGGAAAAAATTTAGACACATAAACTTCAAAAATTCTTTAAACATCACCCGTTAGCCCAATTTCTTTGAAATTTGAGCGGTAGCGTCCACCCACTGGGCACTACCACACACACACCCCATTCTTTTGGCCCTGGGACCTTTTTTGATTCAAACTGATTCAGATTTGGATTTGGAAAATTTGGGTACAAATTGAATCTGTGGTGATTTGGGGAGTCAGATTCAGACCCAAAACAAATTGGGGGTGTTTCAATTTGGGTACAATTCAAAATGAAAAAATCGATTCGTGCACATCCCTGCTTGACAGATTGCGCAAACCATCACACAATATCCTTAATTTCACATGCTAGCAAAATAAAGCTCAGGATCATCCAACACAGATTAGAGCCCTATGTGGAAAGGGAAATGCCAGATGTTCTAGCTGGTTTCAGAAAAGGCCGAGGAACAAGAGGCACCATTGCTGATGCATGCTGGATAATTGAGAAAGCCAAAGAATACAAAAAAGAAGTCAATATGTGCTTCATTGACTACAGAAAAGCCTTTGATTGTGTCGGCCATGTCAAGTTGTGGAATGTCCTTAGGAAAATGGGCATACCAGAACATCTCATTGTTCTCATGAGAAACCTATACACAGGACAGGAAGCTAAAGTCCAGATGGATCACGGTGAAACAGACTGGTTCCAGATTGGCAAAGGAGTAAGACAAGGCTGTATATTTTCTCCTTCTTTATTCAATTTATATGCTGAACAGATACCGAGAGAAGCTGGATTGGAAGAAGATGAGCGTGGTTTTAAAGGTGGAGGAAGAAACATCAATAACCTGTGTTACGCTGATGACAGCACTCTGATAGCTGAGAATGTGGATGATCTGCAAGCTCTAGTAATGAAAGTCAAGGAACACAGTGAAAAAATGGGACTACGACTAAATGTAAAGAAGACAAAACTAATGATAATAGGTACAGCAACCAGCCTTACAATTGTTAATGAAGACATTGGTGTACAGCTTCTGCCCTTTAGGATCAACCATCAAAAGTAAAGGATTCAGCAGTCAAGAAACATGCCACAGACTAGCACTTGGTATGTTTGCAATGAAGGCCTTGGAAAGGATATTTAGAGGATGCCATGGACAGCCAGGAAAACAAACTAATGGATCATAGAACAAATCAATCCAGAATTTTCACTTGAGGTTCAAATGACCAGGCTCAAACTATCATACTTTGGACACATTATGCGAAGACCCAGCTCCCTTGAGAAGTCCATAATGCTGGGGAAAGTTTCCAGCATAATACAGTTCCCATCGGTGGTTCCCATATAGGAACCGCCCTGAGCCATTTTGGAAGGGCGGTATAAAAATAAAATAAATAAATAAAATAAAATAAAAGTTGAAGGAAAGAGAAGAAGAGGATGACCAGCTTCAAGGTGGATGGACTCAATTACAACAGGAATGAATGCACCACTGAGAGACCTTAAAGGCCAAGTTGAAGAAAGATCATCCTGGAGAGAATCTATCTATGTGATCACTAAGAGTTGACACTGACTTGACAACACTTAATCAATCAATCAATCAATCAATCAATCAATGTGCTTACATTATATGTTTTGAATTTTTTGTATCCCTATGATTTTTGTATCCCTATCATTTAGTTTGAATGTTATTGAGATGAGCTGAACATTTATTACTTCAGATTCTTTTACATTATTGAATTTTTAGATAGTCCTTAATGACCATCCCGTGTCTAAGCCATGGCCTATTAATGTTTAATGTGTTCTTGCTTACAATTAAGCACTTTGTGCTAACAGTCTGATCCTAACATTCTGTGGCTCAGGACTGAGAGCAAGCTGGGGATGGTGAAGGAAAATTTGACTCTTCCTAGTGATAGCTAATGGGCATGGAACTCCAGATGGCAACTTCCTGCCCTTTTGGTTTGCATGTATATGCTAAACTGAGAGCAAAAAGCCATGCTGCTCTCATTCTCTGTTTCACTAATGGCACCAATGGGTGAAAAAGAAGAGTCAAGGTGCCAGTGGGTGCAGGGGCGTAGCAAGGTTGGAGTAGGCCCAGAGACGAGATTTTAAAGTGCCCCCCCACTCAAAGTCCAGGGCCTCCGCACACCCCAGGCCCCCAAGGATTTAAGTCTGATATTTCAAAATAAGTATGCTGCCTAGAAATACATTTCACTGAATACACACACACACTTCACAATATATAGTGATATACATTGAGTACTATATATTTGTGCTACTTTTAATGCCTAGAACACACTAGAAACACTAATTATTGAAATGGGACCCTCGCTGCAGATTAGCAAAGGAGACTCTCAACCATGCAGTGTGAGCCTATGTATGTTTTCTCAGAATTTTGAACAAATTCAGTAACGTTTGATTGCAGGAGGTTTTTCACACGAGGCTTTTAAAGCGCTTTAACACACATCTCCTCTGGAATGGAGGAGCTGCATTCACATGTTGGCCAGATTGATCCTGAAGTCCCTGCAAGTTATTGGGGAGCAGTTCAGGCACAAGAAAAATAACATAAAATAAAATAAAAGCACCACACATGCTTCACAGTTCTCACTCAGACTTTCTGGGTTGCAAAACAACTTGAGCATAAGTGCATTTATGAATGAATGAATGAATATAATATAATATAATATTGTTTGTTCCAGAAGTTTTTATAATTTTCTGCCATGAAACAAGTCACTTATAGGACATTTTTTTAAGCCAGCAAATTTTCCAAGCTGTTTTAAATTAAATATTCAGAGACTTCTCAGGCTCTCCCCACCACCCATATCAAAGCCCTATGGCAAGCAGATCCCTATATATGGGCGGGGGTGTGTGTGTGTGTGACACCACAAAAAGGAGTTCACATTCTACCTGGCAAATGCTGGGCTGGGCAGAAGGTCTGCTGCAGAGAGCTGTGGGGGCCACTCTGCCTGCCTGCCTGCCTGCTTCCTTGCTTGCTTGGGGCCTCCCTGCAGGCCTACTCCAGTTCAGGCTTCACTGAGGCCTAATCGGAGGCCTCCCTGGAAGCACCGCCCACCCGCCGATCAGCTGAGAGGCGGGGAGAAAAGGAGCTCTTTGCAGGCAGCTTGTCTGCTGCTTAGATTGCCGGCCAGGAGGACAAGCAGGAGAGAGGGCGAACAGGGCAAGTGGCTGAGAGGACTTGGGGCTGGGCAGGGGGCAATGGGGAGTAGTGAGGTGTCCCTGGGGGGGCCCCCGAGGCAGTGGGGCCCCCAGGCAACCGCCTCCCCTTGCCTAATAGTAGTTACACCCCTGAGTGGGTGTGAACAAAGATGCATGGACATCTGTCACCTTCGAAATAGTCATCTTGCTGCATCAAGCACAAGATAGGAATCTCATATGCTTATGGCTAAGTTAAACACATTTTATAGTTAAAATGTGGGGTAAGAAGCTGCCAGATGAATACCTAGTAGTAGGCTACATTTCACTATTCCCCCCCCCCCCCCGGGGTTTGGTATGGCTAGTTTGTTGTCTTAATGTTTTGTGGCTCCTTGTGACAATTCTGAAGAATATTCCTTCCTTCCTTCCTTCCTTCCTTCCTGTGTCTCTTCTCACTTCTCTTCTGACCTGTCTTAACCTCCCGACTTTTCTTGCTTTTATCTTAGCAAAGGTTTGCCTAATTTCTCACAGTCTGAAATCTATATATGCATATTTGCATATGTACAAATGAATGCATGTACGCACACACTGTGCACAGTATACACTGTGCACAGATTGTATATGCATTGAACATAACATGTGAACAGGACCAATATCTAACATTCATACTTATGGGGAAATCAGACAGCCAACAAGCAAGTTCAATGGGTATGAACTGTGTCACACTTATCTGTGACTGTGTAAAGGCTTATTCACAATAATCAAGTCTTCAGCCTTTGTTTGAAAGACCCCCAGCAACAATACTTCTGCCTAGTTCATGTGGGAGAGAGCTCCCCTTTTATTGGCTCTCCTTTTTCCTCTCCATCATATATATATGGGCTTTCTGTCTCCCCTGGCAGTTCTAAACATTCACATCATATATCACAACCTTTCTTTCTTTCTTTCTTTCTTTAGTCAGGAGGGTAGAAAGAAATAAAGAAAATGGCAGCAGGAGCAAAAGGAGTGCGAGAGATAACGGCTTTGGAATGAAGAGTATAAAAGAGTTCAGAGCAACTTCTAGAACAATGCAAGTGGGTCAGTGTGCTCATTGTGCCTGGCTCTATCCATCTAAATAAAGGCAAGGTTATGACTTGTGTCCCAGCTGGGATAGTTTTTGTTTTGTGTTGTTTTGTTGTTGTCAGCCCCTCCTCCCTGTTTGCTCCTCCCTTCCTCCCCTCTGGTTCTCCTTCTCTAAGTGGTTTGCTTGCTCCCCACCCCAACTCTCTTTCAGCTCCGTCTTCTCTGGAGCATGGCACAATGCAGTCTTTTGTGGAGGCCATTGTGGAGGCCTTTTGCACCTCATTATCTTCATTGTGTGCACCTATTATCCTGTCCTACTCCTTGTAAATAAACTCTATAGTGAAAAGCTGAGAGAATGGCAATGGGTGGAGAGATGTGGGATAGTGCGGGGAGAGGGTGCAGAGATCGGGCGAGGTACCTTATCCCCCTTCACCTGTCACTTGGTGAATCTGTGCTGCGGCAGAGAGACAGGCACACATGGAATACAATGAACGGTGTACAGGCAGAAATAATTGGAGGACATATTATAATGAAAATTGTTTGAAAACAAACCTTGTGCCGTTGGTGTCCCCAGTATCAGTAGGGTGCAAGGCAGCCCCTGCAATTTGCGGAGGGTCATTGCTTGATCTCCCAACAATTGTGTTTGAAGGGGAAGGAAAAGGAGGCTAAGGGATAATGCTTTCTGGGAGGTGCTCAGCCAAAACAGATGTCCCAAACTTTAGTTCAAGTATATATATATTTTTGCCAGGATTCTGGTGAGTTTGTAAGTTGTTGATGGGCAAGTTTGTTTTAAATGTTTAATTTAAAGATTCCACCTCCCCTGCCCCACTCATTTCCAATCAGGATGAAACCTGTGGTAAAAACTCCCTCACCACATGATATCCAGAAGCTACTGGATCACTTGTGGTAAGTGACCACAGGGGAAATTGTTGTCAGAGAATGAGGTTAGCTATGGACTCGTGTGACCCTTAGGCAGCCACTGTTTCTGAGATTGGTTTCCATACCTTTAGAGTGCTGAAATTGTGTATATGCAACAAAAGGTTTGCTGTGTAAAATGTGCATTGTCCAAAGTCGTCCTTGATTTACAGCCATATCTATTTATGTGGGGAAGTGGACATTAGCAAAACCATTCTTATGCACTAGTAATTCCAAGCTCGTGTTACTAGCTGTCTATCCATTATCTATTTCTGAAAGAGCCAGAAATGTTATGAACATTATGGATGTATATACAGAGCACTTGCAGCAAGCAGGAGGTACTGGCAGCCTTGGGATGACTCACAGGTATGTTGGTTTCACAAAAGCCTGAAGAAAAAAACCAAAGGGGGCATCCCCCCCCCCAATCCCCAACATAACTCAATGGAGTGGAATATTCATGGATTTAGAGGGCAGTTAACCAGGTGGGGGGGGGATAGTGGAACTCAGAGGCAAGGTGGGGGAAGGAGGGCTCAGGCTTGAATAAAAAGAGCAGGAAATTTCTCAGGTCATGTAGACAATATCGAGCTTGATGGACTAATAGTCTGACTTGGTGGGCAGTTCTCACGATCCATTTGCCACTGAAAGATGGGAGGAGGAGGCGTGCATGTGCCCGTCAATCTTGGCTGGAGTGATCATGTGCCACATAAAAACAGGGCAGATCTGGGCTTGGCATGGTGCTGAGTCAACATTTAACCATTTAAATCAGATTCAAGATTCTGTTAGTGTTAGTGAAACTGCTCTGGAGTGATTGGCGAACACCCCAAAATCTACCTTTTGGGGCTCACGTGGGGAATTTAGCTCACAAAGGAACAGTTTCACGTAAGTTTTAATTTGCACAAAGTTGTGGATGCAGGAAATGAAGTGGACTGGGACAAGATTTAAGTTTAAAAGTGAAAAGATTAGATTTATCGTAGGGAGAGATAAAAAGGAGAGAAATGTGTGGTTAGAACAATATTACTATCAAAAATACATTTAACTACAATGAGGCGATTTAGCTTAGATTCCTGATTGTGTAAGTCATCAGGCGGGCAAGACAAAGAGGCTTTTTAGAGAAGGAGGGGGTTGGATTCAAGAAGGGGAAACAGAGATGGATTTGGGACCCAAGAAAGGGCGAAGGCTTATATCACCTGGTCTAGACAGCTCAGGCCAAGGCAGATGCAAGAAGGTTGGTGATTCCAAGAGGGTGCTTCTTCAATTGACTCAGCTTCCTGGGTTAGGGAAGCTGGTCAGATCAGGCTGTGCAAGAAAGCCAATCTGGAAAAAGGCACGAAATATGGAACACCGCCTTGCATGGTGACTGGTAGACAGTCAATTGCTCAAAAAGCTCATGGAACAGGTGATGGAATCCCAAGTGAAGCGTACAAAGGAGCATGTGATTGAGTCCCAAGTGAAAGACACAAGGGAGCACACTGGATCATGTCGATAGGGGTCCTTATACCCAACAACATATCCTGGGGACAAATTCCAATTGACTGTTGCTGTCTGACAGGTGTGTTGGGAGGGACTGGCAAGGATTCCATTGTTGCTGATCTTCCTTCCTGAGTGTAACAATGCAGGAATGGCCGAGGTGTGCCAAGGCTTTTGTCATGAAAACAGAGTGCATAGATGTGAGAAAGTAAATCTGCATAAATGGAAAGGTCCAGTAATCTAATCAGTACTTTTAATGGGTGCAACTCTTAGGTTCTTATAGTTTGCTCAACCTCCTTTGTGGAGGGATTTACCTCTGCAAGCTTTATCTGTGTTCTTCCTGTTGAGCTAATTGGCGCATTAGCTGACTGCTATGATTTTGCGGAAGGAGGTGAAAGACAAGGTGGTTCACTCTGAGGGCAGAGCAGCCTTGACAGAGAGTTAGCCTGCTTTTAGTTAACTTCTGGGGTCTACTCAGGATTAGGGAGGGCGTGCATCTGCTCTCCTTTACAATTTGCTTGTTAGGAGCCAAATATAGGAGCCAAATATATACTGTCACTAAGTGACCTGTTCCCATGTGTATAAATGAAGAGCTCACGATGCTGTGAGGGTCCTGAGCATATACAGAGTGAGATTTCCAGGTCTGGAGACTCAAACACAAATGAGGGTGCTCCTGGGAGCCAACCAACAGAAAATTTGCTAGTAACAATTCACTGTCTTGGTTAAAGATCAGCTCAGTCCCATGCCAAGCTGAGATCTGCCCTGTCTTTACAGACAGGGAGATCTGCCCTGTCTATCACTCCCGTCAAGATTCAAGAGAGTACACACACTTCTTCCTCCTGACTCGGTGCCACATGGATCTCAAGAACCCGCCCATCATAAAGCAGAATCATATGTCCACATGCTTGTCTCATAGCCTTATGAGAAGGAATTTCATAAGGATTTGCAAGCATGACATGCCGGAAGAAGTCTATAAGTGCACAGTAATTTCTTTACTAAATGTATTGTCTGAATCATGTTCAGAATTGTACAAAACCTAGTGTGACTCAGGGAACTTATTATTTCCCCAGTCTCTTTGGGGATGCCGAAAGGATTCATAGTAAGAATCTATACTTTAGAGGCCCCTACAAACTGAGCAAAGAAGAACCTTTTTAAAGTGGTGATTCCTTTATTGAGCAGGGTGAGAGCAACTAGCCCTATTCAAGACCAACACAACATCCCTCCAGTGGTTGTTGCTGGTGTATCTTATGTTTCTTTTTTAGACTGTGAGCGCTCTGAGGGACAGGGGGACATTTTTATTTTATTTATATCTATATAAACTGCTTTGTGAATTTTTGTTGAAAATAGGTATATAAATATTTGTAGTAGTAGTATTAGAAGTTTTATAATCCATTGAACTTAGACCCACAACATTCGCTATCTTCAGACACTTCTGGTTACACAATAACCTGGCTCATATTCTTAGCTAGCTTTTGAAATACCCTCATTTGCATGTGAATGCTGATTTTTATCTTTTCTGTACCAATCAAAGTTTAAAAAATGACAATAATGCTACAATCAAGGCATGGATCTAAAGTAGCGAAGGTTTCTAAGTTGCACCATCAAAACACAGGACTATCCCATTAACCTTTTTGTGATGAAAGCAGATGCAGGTTTTCCTTTGGAGTCCCTAGGCAGATATCAAAAGGAGGGCTATCCAAAAGAACAAAGCCAGCAATTACGATGGATGTCTCTGCCCTCGCTCCCAGACCTCCCAAGTTAGAACTGTAGCAGACAAACAGAAATGTGGGAAGTAGTTTCCTCCTCCAGAAGGAAGCTTGTTGCATAGGTTTTCACATGCCACTCCACTGTATGCTCTGAACTCCCAAGCCCCACATGCATTCTCCATCAGACCTGAGTAGGTCTGGCACCTACTTAGAATCTAGGATATTTCCAGGCAAAACGTGTGCTGTATGCGTAAAAGAAAACACAGCATAAGAATATGTGTATGTGAGATATAGTGGTTGACAGCTAGACTGAACTACTCCTGAGTAATCCTGTTGAAAAATAGCTCTTTAGTGTAACTCTGGAGTAGTATTATTGAGTAACTTAGTTGGCATTAGCCAGTGTGCTTATCGTGAGTCTGATCTGACTTACGTATTTCAGTACAATAAAACATAATTCCTTTTAAAACATTATATGTTATTAAAGTTATATTTAAAACACATTTAAAATTTTTACAGAGTGTGTCAAAATAACGATAGAGCAGATTTCCTCAATGGCACATTTCCATAAGATATTAACAGAAATTTTAAAAGGCCCTGATGAAAGCAAATGAATGTGTACACATTCTGTAAAAGTATGGAGCTCGGCACTATGAGGACCCATTGCTCAGGAGTAGCTAAGCACACATGCTTTGAGTACAGTAGGTCCCAGGTTCTATCCCTGGTATCTGCACTTAAAAAGGATTTCAAGTAGCAAGCTTGGGAAAGATCTCAGCCTCAACAACTTGAGAATCCTTGACAGAGTATATAACAATACAGTACTACCCTAGGATGAACCAATGATCTGGTTCAGTATGAAGCAGTTTCATAAGTTCATCAAATATTTTACAGGGATATCTTGAATCTGATACCTTGAATCTCTAGAAGCCTGCATTCCAGAAAATAAGGGTTGTGAGGGTGGGTATGTGAAGTAACATTCTAACATGTATAAGGCACACACAGAGACTAAGAACATATGCTTTGGTCCATAGCTGGCCATCATTCATACAGTTAAGTGAATCTGGCAAACCAGTTTGGATCTGGTTTGGTACTGGTGAAAATCTGGGGAGCAGCTCACATTAAGGACATGCCGATCTAACCACTGTGCAAGTATATTTTATGCCTGCTAACTTGACAAAGAGGCACCTTTTAACGTGGTGATTCTCTTTATTTAGCAGGGGGAGAGTAACTGGCCCTATCTGCCCCCAGCACAGTACCTCCAGTGACTGTTGCTGGTGTCTATCATGTTTCTTTTTAGATTGTGAGCCCTTTGAGGACAGGGATCCATCTTATTTGTTATTTCTCTGTGTAAACCGCCCTGAGCCATTTTTGGAAGGGCAGTATAGAAATGGAATGATAATAACTACTACTACTACTACTACTACTACTTGAAGAGCACCTCAGCACCTCAGGCCACAGAAATCATTATCAGCCAATTACAAAAAAATAGGAACAGCCTATATTTTGTGATGATATCTATAATAACCAACAGTATTGATGATAAAATTCAGCCATCCCAGGTCCTTGGGAAGGACTCGATGTCTGGATAAAACAAACCAGTCAATAACACCTGACTGACTGTGTAAACAAGAAATAATAATAATTATTAATAATAAGTATTATTATTAATATTTCACGTTGGGTGGATATTTCTCTCTCCATCACACCAAATATTAACCCAGGTCATAAAAGCTGAAAACCTGTTATTAGCTCACATGGAAATGTTGAATCACTAGCCCACACAGACCTCACTTGGGTGGGCTTTTACTGCTTTGATTATCTCCATAAAAATACAATTCCAAAGAGGTTTAATTCATTAATGAGAAATGGCCTGAAGGCTGACAAAGACAATAATCTCTTTCTTTCTTTCTTTCTTTCTTTCTTTCTTTCTTTCTTTCTTTCTTTCTTTCTTTCTTTCTTTCTTTCTTTCTTCTGTTATCCCTCTGCTATTGCTCTAGCAAAGCATGAGACCTTTCTCACAAACTGGAAAGCACAGCTTTCTTTCTCCTCCTCCTCTTTCTCTCTGCACTGCTGTATATATACAAATTCATATTGCTGGCACACACAGCCCCACCCCCCTCCCCCAAGAAAGCATGCCGCTCAAATGTCTCAGCACATCCAGCAGACAGCAGGTGTGCAAGCCACGTGTCTCACCATCAGCTACAGCTCAGATGCTCCCCTGATTGGGCCACGGCTCGCGTCTGAGCACCCTTGCCCTTCTTTCTTTACCTCACTCATGCCCCCCACCCTGGAGATTCAACATTACCTCTAGCCCTGTGGTCAGTGATTAATGGTGACCATCAATCTGCCATTCCAGCAATGAATGCAACAGGCAGTTTGCGATTAACCTTTAAAAACCCTCCCTCTTTCCCCTTTTAAACCCCATGCTGAGATTATCACATGAAATAAAACAGGACCTATTCAGGGTCTTTGGAGAACAGGTCTTCTGTTCTTTTCATATTGAAATGGAAGGGTATCAAAAGCTTCTTTGAAGTGTGTTTCCAGTGTGTGCGTTGCCTGAGATGAAGTAGAAAAGAATAATGTAGTTTGGGCAAGAGGGAATTGTTCTGTCAGAGAAGAACCTGTTAACCTGTTGAAAGATTCCCTTACCTGGAATAGGCTGCTTATTCTTGAATCTCTGCAGAGGGCTATTAAAGGGCTCAGAGTTTTATTTCAATAATTATTATCTGCTTGTGATACTGCTGAAGGCCCCAGACAAGATCCTCTTTGTGATATTTAGGCTTGCATTCTCTTATGGCATACTCATTTCATCTGAGTCAACTTGGGCTTAATTATATTGGCCCAGCCTACTCATGATAGTACAGTCACACTGCTAACAACAAGTAGTGCAATTTTACATAATCTCTGATGTTCAGTGTTGATAGTAAGCATTTCAGTGCAGGCATGAAACTGCATAATCCCTTAGTAGTGTGATTGTGCTCTCTTGAATAGCCAAAGTCACCAGAATTAAACCGAAGCAGGATTTAGAGGAGAGTTAGATGAAATATTCTCTTGCACTGTAACCAATGCTAGGCAAGATCGGCACCCTTTATATATCATGGCAGCAGCCAGAGAGCTACTTTTCCAGGGCTTCATCAGCTTAAATAAATATGGGTAGAGGTGCACCACCACAATTTTGTGGGATCCTTCCCCTTCATTCCTCACCAGCCTGAGATGGGGTGGGGGTGATGATCAGGTGGAAAGAACTTGCAAGGCTGACCTCATCCACATGATGCTGGGTTCAAGCAGTGATGCCTTTCAGCATCTTCCTATATTGCTGCTGGCCGATATAGGTGTTTCCCAAAGTCTGCGAAACATACCAGCGGGGATTCAAACCGGCAACCTCTGGCTTGATAATCAAGCGAAAGTAGTGAGCATATATTGTATGGTGAATGTCCTAAACCTGTTCATTCACTTCTGACTATTCTGCTTTATAAGGCACTACCCTCACAAAGTATCCAGAAATTTCAGGGAGTGCAGAATGCTGCAGCCAGGCTGTTTTTCAGGAGGCTTTTGTGTGGAGCATATTACTCCCATTTTTGTCTAAACTGTATTGGTTCCTTATTTGTTTCTGAGTCTAATTCAAGGTGGTAGTTATTACCTTTAAATCCAGCAATGGTTGGGTCCATTATATCTTAAGGTCTGTTGGCTTCTACATCAAACTGCCTGTCAACTAAGGTCTTCAAGAAAAGCTCTGCTGCATATGCCGATGCCATTGGGTGTTGGGTTGGGAAGCAGGCCAGTTAGGGCCCTCTCTGTAATGGTACACAGGCTTTGGAATGCCCTCCCCCAAGCTACTCCATCTCTTTTGATTTTTCAGTTACAGTTAAATATATGGTTGGTTCAACAGGCATAATACAGTCATCCCTCTCCAACTGCAGATTTGTCTACTGCACTTTTCTATATACTCAAGTGGATTATTGTGGGTGGGCTCACTTACTGTGCTCCAAGCATACGTGATTTCTCACGTGAGTTGAGTGTGTGAGACCTGCAAGACCAGGAGAGATAGAGAGAGATAGAGATCATGATATGGTCCCCAACCGTGACAGCAAGGGAGAGGAAGGTGCTGTGGCCAAACAGCCAAGACATGTGATGTCCCTGAAGGACAAGATCAAAGTCCTTGACTGCCTGAGGGAAAGACCAGAGCAACAGCGCAGTTGGAAGATTGTTCAGTGTCAATGAAACCATCATCCGCACCATCAAGAAAAATGAGGCCGCCATCAGAGGAAGTGTTGCTCATGGGACCCAGTCCTCTCTAAAAGTGTCCTACATGCCACAAGTCCCCTAAACTGCAAAGATGGAGAAGGCCCTGAATATTCAGGTGGAGGACCAGACACAGAAGAAAGTTCCTCTCAGCATCCGCATGAGCTGTGGCAAGGCAAGGCAAATCTACTAGCATCTGGTAGAGAGCTCCAGAGAGGGAGACCCAGAGAAGTTCCAAGCAAGCAAGGGCTGGTATGAGATCAACAAGAAGTGTTTCAGCTTCCACAATGTGAAACTGGTTGGGGAAATCACATCAGCAGACCAGGAAGCTGCAGCTGCTTTTCCTGCCTGGCTAAAGAAACTGATCCAGGAAAAATGCTATCTGCCAGATGAGGTATTCAATGCAGATGAGACTAGACTCTTTTTGAAGAGGCTTTCCAACTGCAATTTCATTGCCAAGGAGAAGAGACATGCTCAAGGCTACCAAGGACAGGCTGACCCTTCTTGGCAATGACCCCTCAGGGGTGATTTTCTGGGGTTCAGGAGTGATTTTTTCTATTTTTAACTATATTTTGCAGTCTTTTCACAACCGTGATTCCCCAACCCCTGTTTGTCATTGATTTCAATGGCTCATCTACTGAGAATTTGCCACCCATGAAGTTTTCGTGGAATGGAACCCTCACGGTTGGCAAGGGATGACTGTACTAACATGTGAATATCAATTTGTTAGCTATCATCTGGAACAGTGTTCTTTATTGTACAGTCTAGGTGTCAGTGTTTGCCCCCATCAAACCTAAGTGCAGCTCTCTGACTAATTGTTTACCGGGCCTGTGTAAAGCTTTGGCCGAAGCTGAATATTCTACACAGGCCCTCTGGCACCAAACAGAAGCAACCATTCCCACTGTGCAGTGCTGCACTTTGCTCAGTGCCAGGGAGCTCCTTTAAGGGAAATAGAGCCCTCTTCAGCCCCTGTGCCATCATGGGAGGCATGCACAGAGTGCTGGGAACTGTAGCCTTCTCAGTGCTTTCCTCCTAGAGCTCCATCATTCTTAAGGCCCCTCCCTGCACTGAGAAAAGTGCTGAATTGTGCAGAGGGCAGCCCAGTAGGAAATGGCTTTCACAATGAAGGTCCTGGCCTCCAACCCTGCCCCCCTCCCACCGCCCACCCCACCAAAGTGGCTCTTTCAAGAGGATTCTAACTTGAAAAATAGTTAGGACCACTGTATTAGAACATAAGAGGGTAGAGAGACCAGACTGGTGGCAACTAGGATAATGTCTTTTTCTGCAGTGGTGCCTTCCTTGTGACATTCTCTTCCTAGGAAAGGCAGGGCCATGCCAATAAGCATAAGATTTATTGACCTACTGATTTTCATGTGAGTCAGATTGGAAGAGAACAGTTTCTTTATGACTAGCTAACTTGAACAATTCTCCTGAGGAAGAACACAAATGTTAAAAACATGGCCGCAGATTGGAAATCTAGTTTATCAATAACTGTTCTTGTTCATTTGGCTGCTGTGTGATATGGCCCCTGGGAACCTACGGCCGGAGGGTAAACAGTTGAGAAGGGCTATTGCCCTGCTGGTGGGCTTTCCAGAAGCATATGGTCAGCCAGGATGTTGGACTAGATTGATTTCTGGTCTGATCTAGCTCTTTTTATGTTCCAGATGTTCTTTTAGACATCCATTAATTGATCTGGTGTACTTGTAAAGAAATAGGTAAGACTCAGATTCCAACTAAGAAGAATCTAATATGGTTTAATATGACATAAGCTTTTGTGGGTGACAACCCACTTTGTCAGATACTGCGATCATGCCTTGGGACCCATATAATGTTTTTTTTGTGAGCCACCCTGAGAATAAATAATCATCACCACCACCACCAACAACAACAACAATATGGTGAGACGTAACTTTAATAAATCTATACCGGATCGGTTGTCGCCCGGGTCAACAAAGACCGCGCCAGGTGCTATAGTCCCTGGACATCTGGTGGCAAGTGGGCAACAGGACCCAGGATCTTCAGCTGAGCAACCAGGGCTGGAGACTGCAAGGTTACTGGAAGAAACGTCACTTAACCAAAAAAAATATACGAATAATGCCAACAAGGAAATAATGATCTGCTATTACAAGTCTAGTCCAACTAGAAGAGGTTATTTAAAAAGAATGTACCAAATTTGGAAAGAGAAGCATCCAGATACAGAAATAACAGAACAAAGGCTAGCAGACCAGAGAAGATTCATAATAAGAACTAAAGTATTCACAGGAGTTGAGCTGAGAGAACTGCAAAGAGCAACACAGGCTCAAGATATGGAAGAAGAATTACCACCAATTGAAGAAGTTGTTCAGGCGCAGGTGGAGAAGGTGTTGGAACTCGAGGATGCCACTGTTGCTGAACTGTTTCAAAATCAAAACAAGGCAACTGCCCCTTTGCCTTCACCTCAAAAACCCGAATGCCGTTTAACAGAAAAGCAACAAGAACTAAAGCAAAAAATAACTGAGCACATGAACCAAACAACCACCAGGGTTCGACTTCCAGCTCTAAAAACAGTTGCCAAAAAACAACTTGCTCAGGTATTAAAAGATGTCAATGCTGCACTTGCAGAAATAACAACCAATAATTTGCAAGAAACAAACCAACTAATGTACAGTGCAGCAACAATAACAACACAAGAGCTCAGATATAAGATCAGTGGACCTGTAAAAAAAGAAAGCAGCACATCACCTAAATGGAAGATTAGATTAGAAAATAAAATCTCCAGCCTTAGATCAGATGCTAGTAAATTGAAAGATATGAAAGACAAGAAGCTGAAGAATGAAAACATCAAAGAGTATCTGATGCAAAAATACCACCTCGATTCAAGGAAAATTAGAGAAGTCCTGGAAATAATAAAGCAGCAAATAACAGCAGTGTCAAAGAAGATTAGCAGATATGAAGCCAGAATTACACAACACAGGCAGAATCTCCAATTCCAGTCGAATCAGAGACGTTTCTACCAAAGCATAGAAGGAAAAACTGCAAGAAACGTAGAAACACCAAATAAAGAAGAAACAGTGCAATTCTGGGGGAAATTATGGGACAATCCAATAGATTATAATAAAAAAGCAGGCCGGATGAAAGAGGTCAAAAAATGTAACCAACAAATGCAAGATCTAATAATAACACCAGAATTAATAAGTGAAAGAGCAAAGAAAATTGAAAATTGGACTGCTCCAGGCGACGATGAACTGCATGGCTTTTGGCTTAAACACCTAACAAGCCTTCATAAACAACTATCAAAACAGTTAAATTACATTATGCAAGGAGGTGATATTGAACAATGGCTAACAACTGGGAAAACTCATCTCATAATTAAAAACCCAGCAAAAGGTGAAGTTCCAAGTAATTTATAGACCGATAACCTGCCTGCCAACCATATTCAAATTATTAACTGGAATAATAGCAGATGAAGTGATGCAACACTTATTAACTAACAAACAGCTTCCAGTTGAACAAAAAGGAAATTGCCCGAACACCAGAGGCACAAAAGACCAGCTGCTGATTGACAAAATGATTTTAGAAAATTGCAAGAGAAGGAAAACAATTCTAAGTGTTGCATGGATTGACTACAAGAAAGCCTTCGACTCATTGCTTCACACATGGATACTAAAATGTTTAGAAATAACTGGTGTCAGCAAAAACATTCAGATATTTATAAAAAAAGCAATGAGCATGTGGAGTACACAGTTAACAATCAATGGCGAAACACTTGGACAGGTTAGCATTAGAAGTAGGGATGTGCAAAAAATTTCGGGCACAGATCGATCTGTGCCCGAAATGAGCAATTTCGGGTGATTCGGGGCCGAACTGAATCACCCCCGATGTCCCCCGATATTTATTGGGGCCGAGCCGAATCACCCGAATTTTGGGGCTGAAAAATTCGGGTGATTCGGCTCATGGCCAATTTTGGGGGATTTTTTGAAGTTTTAGTGACTTTGGGGCAGTTTGGGGGCATAGAATGGGATCTGGGCAAAAAGAGTGGGGTGGGGTGGTAGTGCCTAATGGGTGCAGGCTACCACCCCAATTTCAGGGGGATTAGGCAAAGGGGTGATTTTTGGGGAATTTCTGAAGTTTTCGTGTCTTTGGGGCAGTTTGGGGTAGATTGGGGCAGAAAGTGGGGCCTGGGGCAGAAGAGTGGGGTTGGGTGGTAGTGCCTAATGGGTGGAGGCTACCACCCCAATTTAAGGGGGATTGGACAAAGGGGTGATTTTTGGGGAATTTTTGAAGTTTGGGTGTCTTTGGGGCAGATTGGGGGCAGAAAGTATATCTGCCCCAAAAGGGTGGGGTGTAGTGGTAGTGCCTAATGGGTGGCAGCTAACAACCCAATTTCAGGGGGATTGGGCAGAGGGCTGATTTTTTGGGAATTTTTGAAGTTTTGGTGTCTTTGGGGCAGATTGGGAGCAGAAAGTGGATCTGCTCCAAAAGAGTGGGGTGGGCTGGTAGATAGTGCCTAATGGGTGGAGGCTACCACCCGTCCCCAATTTCAGAGTGATTGGCCAGAGGGCTGGATTTTGTTGATTTTCTGAGGTTTTTCTTCATAAAGTGCTTTGTGGTAGATTGATTCATTCATCATATTCATAGTAAATGCGAGTGTGAAAAAGTGAAAGTGGGGTCATTTTATTTATTTATTTATTTATTTTTGCATTTTTATACCGCCTTTCGTTAAAATATAGCCCCAAGGCGGTTTACAAAAGTTAGAAACATACAATAAAAACACAATAAAAACAACATGCTAAGAGTATAAAAACATATAAAAACAGGCATAAAACAATACAACAAATAAAAACACCCAGAAGCAGCAGTAAATGAGAGTTCTTTAATTGAAAAAAATCTCATTTGCTATCATTGAATGAGAATTCACACCTCAGAAAATAAGGGAATAACATCCCTTCAGAAAAACTTCTGAGGTGTGAATTCTCATTCAATGATAGCAAATGAGATTTTTTTCAATTAAAGAACTCTCATGACCCCACTTTCACTTTTTTCACACTCTCACTTACTATGAATATGATGAATGAATCAATCTACCACAAAGCGCGCAGAAGGCTTCACTTTCGCAGACGGCAGGGAAGGGGGCGGGCGGGAGTACGTCTTGCTGTCGCCTGCACCCTTATAGAGAGCGTGGCCGGTCCAGGCGAGATTTAAGGGGGCTTCAGCAGCAGCAGCAGGGGGCTTCAAGGGGGCGGCAGGGAAGTACCCTGCCGCCCGATTGTTTACACACAGAGGAGTGGCGCCGACGGAGCCATCGTAGTGGATAGAAGCAGGCGGCGAGGAATCCTGCCGCCCAGATTTTTTGGAATATTTACGGCGCAAAAAGTGGAAAGGGCGGGAGGGGTAAGTAAAGCCCCCCCACCCTTAGTGGAACCCCCCACCCTATCCCTCCCGAACCAAAACCACCCCATGTCCGGACCGGTTCGGAGGTCAGTAGAATGGTCTCCGAACCGGTCCGTGCACACTCCTACAAAATAATCCCAGTGGTAATTGGCGTCCTGGGTGCAGTTGCAAAAGACCTTGAAGAGCACCTCAACACCATAGGGGTCACAGAAATCACCATCAGCCAGTTACAAAAAGCAGCTTTACTGGGAACAGACTATATTCTGCAACGATATCTATGACAATAAAATTCAGCCATCCCAAGTCTTTGGGAAGGACTCGATGTCTGGATAAAACAAACCAGTCAATAACACCTGTCTGACTGTGTAAACAAGAAATAATAATAATAATATTTATATTATTATTATTATTATTCTCAGGGTGGCTCACCAAAAAAAATTATATGGGTTAGGAACATAGGAACATAGGAAACTGCCATATACTGAGTCAGACCATTGGTTTACCTAGCTCAGTATTGTCTTCACAGACTGGCAGCAGCTTCTCCAAGGTTGCAGGCAGGAATCTCTCTCAGCCCTATCTTGGAGAAGCCAGGGAGGGAACTTGAAACCTTCTGTTCTTCCCAGAGTGGCTTCATCCCCTGAGGGGAATATCTTGCAGTGCTCACACATCAAGTCTCCCATTCATATGCAACCTGGGCAGACTCTGCTTAGCTATGGGGACAAGTCATGCTTGCTACCACATTATTATTATTATTATTTATTATTTTACACAGTCAGACAGGTGTTATTGACTGGTTTGTTTTATCCAGACATTGAGTCCTTCCCAAGGACCTGGGATGCCAGAATTTTATTGTCAATGTTGTTGCTGTTATAGATATCGTTGCAGAATATAGGCTGTTCCCAGTAAAGCTGCTTTTTGTAATTGGCTGATGGTGATTTCTGTGGCCCCGGTGGTGTTGAGGTGCTCTTCAAGGTCTTTTGGAACTGCACCCAGGGCACCAATTACTACTGGGATTATTTTGATCTTTTTCTGCCACAGCCTTTCAATTTCAATTTGTAGATCTTTGTATTTGGTTATTTTTTCTATTTCTTTTTCTTCTATTCTGCTATCCCCTGGGATTGCTATGTCGATTATTTTGACTTGTTTTTCTTTCTTCTCGACTAGTTATATCTGGTGTATTGTGTGGCAGATGTTTGTCTGTTTGTAGTCAGAAGTCCCATAATATTTTTACATCTTCATTTTCGACCACTTTTATGGTCCTACCAATTTTTGGCTACAGGTAGCTTGTATTTTTTGCAGATGTTCCAGTGTATCATCCCTACTACCTTGTCATGCCTTTGTTTGTAGTCAGTCTGTGCGATCTTTTTACAACAGCTGATGAGGTGGTCCACGGTTTCATCTGCTTCTTTACAAAGGCGGCACTTGCTGTTGTGGATTTTTTGACTTTTGCTCTGATTGCATTTGTTCTTCGTGCCTGTTCTTGCGCAGCCAGTATTAAACCCTCTGTTTCTTCATCCCTGCTACCTTGTCATACCTTTGTTTGTAGTCATTCTATTATTATTATTATTATTATTATTATTATTACTACTACTACTACTACTACTACTACTACTACTACTACTACATTTATATCCTGCACTTCCTCCAAGGAGCCCAGAGCGGTGTACTACATACTTGAGTCTCTTTCACAACAACCCTGTGAAGTAGGATGTGAGGGGGCTAGTAGGGCCCCCTGCTCCCCTGAATTCAAATTTGGAACCATCAGTTGCCCACTGCGATGCTTTTAATGAGTTTTTGTGGACAAAGTCTCTCGTATTCAGGTCGATCTAGATCTAGATCTAGATTTTGACTCCACAATTATCACGGTGTCAGATGCAGAGGTATCCAGCAACTCCTCTTGTGTGGTTAGACTGGATCATTTTCAGTTTGTGACTCCTGAGGATGTGGACAAGCTGCTTGGAACAGTGCGTCCTACCACCTGTCTGCTTGATCCTTGCCCAACGTGGCTTATACTATCTGGCAAGGGGGTTGTTGTGGAGAGCCTGGTGGCAATTATAAATAGCTCTCTGAGAGAGGGCAGGATGCCTCCTTGTTTAAAGGAGGCAATTATTAGACCTATTTTTAAGAAGCCTGCCTTGGACCTCTCAGAGTTTAGTAGCTACAGGCTTGTCTCCAACCTCCCATAGTTGGACAAAGTGAGTGAGAGGGTGGTGGCCTCCCAGCTCCAGGCGGTCTTGGAGGAAACTGACTATCTAGACCCATTTCAAACTGGTTTTTGGACGGGCTATGGGGTGGAGACTGCCTTGGTCGGCTTGATGGATGATCTCCAATTGGGACTTGACAGAGGAAGTGTGACTATGTTGGTCCTTTTGGATCTCTTGGCGGCTTTCGATACTGTTGACCATAATATCCTTCTGGAACGTCTGAGGGAGCTGGGGGTGGGAGGCACTACTTTGCAGTAGTTCCGCTCCTACCTTTCTGGCAGATCCCAGATGGTGTCACTTGGAGACTGTTGCTTTTCAGAATCTGAGCTTTTATATGGGGTCCCTCAGGGCTCCAACTGTCTCAAATGCTTTTTAATATCTACATGAAACCGGAGATTTGGTGCTGGGTGTTATCAGTATGCTGATGACACCCAAATCTATTTCTCCATGTCAACATCATCAGGAGAAGGCATATCCTCCCTGAATGCCTGCTTGGAAGCAGTAATCGGCTGGATGAGGGATAACAAACTGAGACTGAATCCAGACAAGACGGAGGTACTTATTGTGCGGGGTCGTCACTCGGGAAGCGATATTGATCTACTTGTTCTAGATGGGGGTCACACTTCCTCAGAAGAAACAGGTACACAGTTTGGGAGTGCTTCTGGATCCACACCTTTCCCTGGTTCCCCAGGTTGAGGCAGTGGCCAGATGCGCTTTCTATCAGCTTCGGTTGATATGCCAGCTGCGTCCGTTTCTTGAGGTTCATGATCTTAAAACAGTAGTATGTTTGTTGGTAACCTCCAGACTTGCTTACTGCAATGCGCTCTATGTGGGGCTGTCTTTGTATGTAGTCCAGAAACTGCAATTAGTACAAAATGCGGCAGCCAGGTTGGACTACGGGTCATCTCGAAGAGACCATATTACTCCTATATTACAGGAGTTGCACTGGCTTCCAATAAGTTTTCGGGCAAAATACAAAGTGCTGGTTACTGTATAACCTATAAAGCCCTAAGCAGCGTAGGCTCACAGTATTTAAGAGAGCGTCGTCTTCTGCATGATCCCCATCGTCCACTGCGTACATCACGGGAGGCTCGTCTGTGGCTACCTTCATGTCGTCTGGTGGCCACCCAGGGACGGGCCTTCTCTGTTGTCGCCCTGAGACTTTGGAATGCGCTTCCGATGGGAATAAGCGTCTCCCCATCTCTAGCAGCTTTTAAAAAGTCTCTAAAGACTTATCTTTTTACCCAGGCCTTTTAGTTTTTTAACTTTGTAATTTTTTAACTTCTGGATTATTAATTGATTTGTTTTAAGCTTTTTTAAATATTTAATTGATTTTAATGTTTTGTTTTTATTTGTTGTACACTGCCCTGAGACCTTGGGTTAGGGCGGTATAAAAATGCATTAAATAAATAAGTAAGTAAGTAAGTAGGTTAGGCTGAGAGAGAAGTGAAAGGCCCAGAGTAATCCAGCTAGTTTCATGGCTGAATGGGGATTTGAACTCAGGTCTCCCCAGTCCTAGTCTAGCACTCTAACCACTACACCACGCTGGCTCTCATTTGCTGAAGGAGATATATTGTAGGCACACCAAGTGGATGAACCATATCATAATTCATGCAATATTCCCCCCCCCGCGCTTTATGATGGAGAGAATTGTATGAATCTGCACATAAAGTGTACATGTAGGTGCTCCCTACAAAAATCTTAATGAATGCTTGTAGGACAGAGCCTCCCATTGCAATGCTGCCCGCTTCATGTTTGTTCACTATACATTGATTAATGCCTTAATGTGTATCTTTTCTGTGCCTGTCTGTGTGTGTTTCATGTAAGTATAGGGGGAATGTATGGCAACATCACTGCAGGTCTCTTGCCTGGAAGGCTACAAAAATGTAGAGCTAAATCTGGAGTTGATGCTGGAGCATTTAAACAAGGGTTGGGGTTTCTCATCTCTGTTTCTAGGTAAGAGTGAATTGGGATAGTATATCTATCAGTCTTTTGCAAACACCAATTTATTCTTCTTTTGTGCTGTATTCTTTTTCAGGTTGTCTTTTTGAATCCTACAGGAACTTCATTGGCTGGGGCCAATAGAGCAAGAAGTTTGTGAGTGTCCAAATCGGAATGCAAAAGGAGCTTGAGAGAGTTTGCAAGTGCTTTCAGTGCTCACAGATGTCAGGATTATTTGAGGAGAAAAAAATCAATGCCACTCCCCATGAAGAGGGATTTTAAGAGGCCATCTTACTCTCTCTCCTGCACTACCAGCCTTTGCTCTCCTGTGCCTTTCATTTGCCTATAATCACTGGCAAGTTTTGTCTCATGACGAGAACAATGTTTTATTGGCTTGTATTGCGTGCCTGTAAGTGGCTGAGCTCTTGAGAGTCCTGAACCTCTATTGATAAGTATGCAAATCATCAAACAAAATCCAATTAATATTCAAATAAGCTCCAAGCACCACCTCAGTACCTCCAAACAGGCTTTCATTTTGTGTGTGACCTTTTATCAACCTCAAATATTTGTCTCTTATTTGAATACCTCTTGTGCTTTGTTGATTTTAAGAGCACAATACTGAACTGTATGAGACATGTTCTTATTTAGGACATGGTACATGCCACTGAGTTTCAGATTAATCTGAATAACACATTCCCATCAGGTCTAACTGTAATAGTTCTGTAATATATAGAACAATTATATAACAACTTCCATAATAAATGCAAAATACTAAAATAAAGCTTACCTTGGAAGTGGTGTAGAGTCTGTGGAAGTCTGGCAGCTATTGGCATGCCTGTTGTAGGCAATGGATGGCCCACCCACTAGTAACATTACCATGAGGAATAAGTATGTTAGGAACAAGTGATGTATCCCTTTCAGGGGCCCTCCCTACTCCTCCTCTGAGTGAAGAAGCCAGGCCAGAAAAATGGGCAGGCCATCTGTCAGAAATGAAACTAGCTAGGCATTGGCAACATGGACCAGTTTCTAAATTACCCTTAATAACTTGCATATTTTTGTTAAGTAGTTGTTAGTCCTCACAGTAAAGATACTGTACTTGGGGAAGGACCATCACTCAGTGAAGGAGCATCTGCTAGGGGTGTGCAGAAAACCACTGGACTGGTTCAGTTCGAGTTTGATCCAGACCCAAACTGGACAGGGCCAGTTTGGTTCTGCCCCCCATCCACCCCATTTGGTTTGGTTCAGGGGGATTCGTTGAACTTTTTTTTTTTTAAGTTTTTTTTTAAAACTTACCCTCTCCAGGGGATTTCTCCAAGGTGTCCGGGGTGGGTGAGGCCACAGAGGTTTCCCCTCCACGCACCGGCCTTCCTTTTTATAAAAATTGCATGGTTTGGGTGTCTTCAGCCCCTGCGTGGCCTGGGTCATGACCGAGGGTCCCACTGTGCAGGCACAGCAGCCTCCAAAATGGCCACTGCACTGGGGAATAGGCTTGGAAAGAGCCAAAGATGCCCAAACCAGGTGATTTTTCCAAAAAGGAAGGGCGGTGGGGGAAGGGGCACCTCCGCCGACCCCCCTGTCACCTCAGAGAAGCCCCCCTGGAGGGGGCAAGTCAAAAGAAAAAATAACATGTTTTAAAAGGCTGGATGAACACCTGAACTGGGGATGGGGTGGGGTGTTTGGTCCGTGGTCGAGCTGAACTGGGGGTGGTTCTGCTCAACCCTGAAACTTTGAACTGAACCAGTTTGATATAGAACCAGTTCAGATTCGAACCTGTTTGCACACCCCTAGCATCTGCTTTGCACACCGAAAACCCCTGGTTCCATCCCCGTATCTCCAGGCAGGGTTGAGAAACATCCATCTGAAAGCATAGAGGGCTTCTGTGAGTTAGTGTAGAAAATACTGACCTAGATGAACCAGACTCAGTATAGGGCAGCTTCCCTTGAAAGAGATGATAAAACACTACAATCTCTTTTGGAATTCCTATCCTTCCCTACCCCACCCCCTCACTCCCACCAGTGTTCTCAACTTATACAGTATACATATTCATCTGAATGAAAGATACAGTGGCTCTGTGCTGCAGAGCTGGCTGAGAAGGCAATGTCAGTTGTGGGGCCAGTGTGTGTGTGTGTGTGTGTGTGTGTGAGAGAGAGAGAGAGAGAGAGAGATATCACAACTGAGAATGAAAGAAGAAGAATGTAAATGTTGGTGGCTTCACTGAAAGTGGCTTTTTGCGCTGGGTGGAGGTTGTTGCAGATATAATAGGGAATAAAGGGTATAAATTGGGTTGGGGGGGTATAAATCAGTTTCATCATAGATGTTCCCTATATTGAAGGAAAATCCTCTGCTTTTAAGAGAAAAGACTAGGGCTGTGCAAAGCTTTGGAAGCTTATTTGGGTTTGGCCCACTTTAACTCACTTCAACACCTTTCAGCACGAAGCAAAGTACCATGGGGGGAGTGGGGGTGATGTGGGGTTGAAGTGAAGCAAACCATGCTGAATCCGTCTCCCTGCTCCACCTACCCACCCTCAAACTACTTTCTAGAGGCCAGAGAAAAGCCTCTACACATCCTCTCCACTCCATGGTGGCCTGACGTTTAAAATTACATTTCCCCTTTTCTTATCAAGTCCTGGAAATGGTGTTTCTGGGATTTCTAGACTCTTCTGAGGCTGTGGCTATTCCCAGGAGTCATTGGGGGTGGGGGGATGTTGTTTTAAAAGTCAAGCTGAAGAAAGTGGCTGCTTGCTCCATCATGGTGGGGAGTTAAGAGGGGATATAGAGGCTTTTTCTCTGGTCCTCCCAGTCTTGGTACACCGATTGAGGGGTAGAGGGTTAGGTGGGAAATGAAGTGAAGTTTTGAGTGGCTGAAGGATGTGGCATGAAGCAAAGCAGGCCACCTTGAACTGGGGCTGAAGGGGGCCGAGGTGAAGAGAGAGCCCTTTGGAAACTCCAAAGTGGTTCCTGAAGCAGAGTGGTCTGTTTCACATTGGCCTGGGAAACTGTTTTCCAGAAAATGCATGAAGAATCTTTTGTGACACAATTCCAACATGGTGTATGAATATGATGTTGGAACTTGTCATTACACCTCAAGGATCCACTCTGGGTCATGCTGCCCTTGTACTGGAAGCTGTGTTTAATCCTAATAGATGGATTGTTCTTGCCATGTACAGCATACACTTTAATCAGACCAGACAGAGGCAAGGTAGAGGGGCGGGGGTGTCAGTGTGCAAGGGGATGATTTAACATCCCCACAGTCAAACACCAAGTCAGTAGCAGAGGAGCCAGGAATAGCACCCAGTGCCTAAGGAGAGGCATATGTGACACTGGGTGCACTTGAAGCCCTGAAGCCAGATGCAAGGGAGCGCCCTCTGAAGAGCCAGCATCACGTGGCTGCATGTGCTCAGATGGCTTCCCCCATAAGAAGTCTCTAAAGAGCTGGTTGTGGGGAGTCCAATAACATGCAGTGGCCCTGCTTCACAGAGATGACATCTCTCTCTCTCTCTCTCTCTCCCTCTCTCTCTCTCTCTCTCTCTCGGAGAGTTGGTGTACTGACTCCGTCTTCTTAGGCCCTGAAAATTACAAACAGCTTAGTGCAAAGGATATCAGAGCCTTCTAAACAAGCTGCTCAAATAAACTATATTTACTACATTATCAGATGCTGAAATAACAAACTGGGCAGCCAGCAGATCCAGATAAATAATCCATTAAATCCAAACTCAAACTGAACTGAAATCATTGAGGTTACCCAGCAGCATATCAAGATTTCAGTTTGCATTATCATCTTTATGTTGCTGTCTGAAGTGCGCTTTGGTTTTCTTTTGCATCCTAAGCCCTAGCCAGACGTTGAGGCTCTTCTCATGATCGGTGAGAAGAGCCTAGATGGGGTTTGTGTGGAGAGTGGGCTTAGCCTGCTCTCCCCGCAGACGAGCAGGCAGTCTGCTCTGGGTGGCTAAAGCGGCCGCCCACATGACTGCCAGTTGCGTGGTGGAGCTGGCGGGGGCTGGGAGGATCAGGGGCTGCAATGCCGCCGGAAGCTCCAACATGCCCTGCGTGAGTGCGCAGGGCATGCTGGAGAAACCCCCGAGCCGGGAGGCTGCTTTTAAGCCGCCCGGTCGGGTGTCTACTTGTGAGTTGCCATGGTGTGGAGCCACACTGCGGCAACACACAATTAAAAAAACCAGGTTTGCAGAACGCTCGATCCGCAAACCTGGTTTTAAGGCAGGGGTAGTTTAGCAGGTTAACCACTTGGAGTCCACTGGGCTCGCCTGCGAGCCCGGTGGTTCTCACGGTCAGGCAAAATCGGGCTAGGACCCCTTAGCCCAATTTCACCTCATCGTGGGAATAGCCTCATTATGTTGTATGGTACAATTGCAGTTGTTGGTACACTTGTACATGTTTTTGTGTGAATGACTGTATCTGTGCTCATTTAAAAAGTGAACCAGGATACAGATAGGAAGCAAGGATGTGCACAAAACCGCTTTGCCCAGTTCATTTCAAATCCAAACTGGAGTAGAACCAAACCAGGCATGTTTGGTTTTGGTACCCACTTGAGCCAGGACCAGTTTGGTTTAAATTCGAGCTCTTTTGGGCCCTGTTTGAGGGTGGCATGGGGGTGATAAAATTGAGTTTAAAAAGTACTTACCACCATCAGGGGCTGCGGTGGCCTCGGAGGGTGCTGTGGCCATTTTTTTGGGCACCACACACGCACACTGGCCATCTGTGTGATCCAGGATGGCCTGGTAACTGTGGTTAACTCTTTAACCGTGCTCCTCATCATAGTGAGATTGTGGACATAGAATCATAGAATTTTAGAGCTGAGAGGGGACCTTGGAAGTATTTTAGTCCTATCCCCTGTTCACTGCAGGAATCTGCTATAACATCTTTGACAGATTACTGTACAGAAAATCTCTAGAAAAGGAGATCCCATTACTACACGTAGCAGTCTATTCCAATAGTTAGGAAATTCTTCCTAATGTCTAGTCTTAATCTACTTCCTTGTAATTTCAACCAGGGGTGTGCACGAAACCGGTTTCTGTGATTTGGTTTGAATTCAAACCAAATTCAAACTGAACCATGGGTACAAGAACTGGTTTGACCAAACCGACCACTGGTCCAGTTCAAATTCAGTTTGTACTCAAACCAGTTTGAACTGTTTTGCTCATAGGGAATAATGGGGAAAACAAACCACCCCATTATTCCCAATGGGTTGTGCCTAGGGACACCAAAGCAGGTTGGGTGGTAGCTCATGGTGGGTGCTATCTACCACCCAACCCACAAAAGATCCAGGCAATCAAACAATTTGTAATGGTTTTTTTAAAAAAAAAATTTCTGGGTCAGGAGATCAACCCTGACTGACCCATAAAAAATTCAAAAAACCATTAAAAATTGCTTAGTTTCCCAGTTGCTTTGCAGATTGGGTGGTAGGTAGCACCCACCAAGCCCTGCCACCCAACCTGCTTTGATGTCTCTAGGCATGGGGTGGTTTGATTTCCCCATTATTCCTAACAGTCACACTGTCACACAAGTGAAACACACACACAGTACAAAAAAAGGGAATCTCCGAAGTTGCAACACAGAACATGGTGCAATACACAAAAAAGAATCATTGACCCAGAATATGCCAGCCACAGTGCCAGGTGCCCATGCTGCATCACTGGCACAAATTCCTCTCCCATACACAATTATGGGAGATAATACAATTATACACACACAATTATGATTTTATTGCTGCTGCAACAGCAGCAGCCTTTTTGCAAGCATAGCTCAAGTAGAAGAACCACCTCTTCATCTTCAGCCACATTTTGACTGGGTGTACATCTTGCAATGCAGAATGCAGACAGAGCAGACCATCAGAGCAGTGAGTAGATCACCACTTAGTTTCAAAGACAGACACATAGAGCTCATCTCACAGCATATCACCAAGAAAATAATACCCACACTAGAGAGAGCTGAGCTCCACTGTCCACTGTCTCGCCACAACACCACCATCTCACAGACCAAACCTCAATAAGTCTCGGGCAACCAAGTTCTGCCTTTGTCCATCTGGGATCCAGCAAAAGCAGATAGTCATAATAAATCATAGCAGCAGCAATAGCACAGCAAACATATTAGACAGTGGGGGGGGGGGGGGAGAAAAACACATACTTGATAAGAAGTCTTCTTTCTTCTCTTTGTGTCTGGAATAAGTTGGCCTCTGGAGGACATCCCTTTCCCTGCTGGAGGACATCCCTTTCCCCAAACTAAGCCCTATTTAAAAGAAGGTACTCTATTCTTTAACCTAAAACTAAGGGGGTCACTCTGCGGTGGTGGAGGGGTGGGGGGGCTTACCAAGCTGACGTCTTCTTACTTTGGCATATTCCTTTGGAGTCTGACGAGGAGGAAGCTTGGGCAATCAGGCCAAGCAGCACACACTGGCACTCAACAGTCAGGGGTCCAGCAAGAAGGCCCAGCAGCAAGATAATGCAGCAGAGTGGGGGACCAGCAGCAGGGCAATCCAGCAGCAAGGGGGTCCAGCAGAGCAGGACGTCAGCAGCAGCAGAGCAAGGCAAAACAGACAGCAGCAATGCAAGACAGCTCTCTCTCTTTCTCCAGAATCCAGAGATTATTTATTTATTTGATTTCTATACCACCCTTCCAAAAATGGCTCAGGGCGGTTTACATTAAAACAAAACTAACATCAATTAACTATTAAAATCAAAAACTGTAAAAACAACATAAAACCATTATTAAAACTATTGAAACTGTTTTTAAAACCCTGGAAAACCAGGCCAACCCTTCATGGTTTAAAAACAGTTTAAAAACCCTGGAAGGCCAGGCCAAACAGATAGGTATTAAGGGCAATCCTGAAGGCCAATAATGATTACGGATTTCTGCCAGGAGTGCATTCCACAGCCCAGGAGTAGCTACAGAGAAGGCCCGCCTTGGAGTAGCCAGTATTTGTGGTAACTTAAGACGGATCTCCTCAGATGACCTTAACATGCAGTGAGGATCGTGCAGAAGAAGGAGCTGTCTAAATAACTTTAAATACACTTTGGAACTCCTTCCTTTTTGCTCCCCTCCCACATCCTTCCCACCCAGCCTAATGGGGGCAGAGTTGCCCTGACAACTCTCAGATTTGAATGATAACAAGCCAACCAGGAGAAAGGAGATCGCTAGTCAATCAGAAGGCAAGGGCAGAAAACCAATCAGCAAGGGAGAAAACTTGTAAACACACAGAGAAAGTGGCAGCTGCCATGCCATTCAAATAATCAAACTGGTTTGGACCGGTTCGATTCAATTAGGGCTCGATTCAGTTTGAATGTGGATTGGCTGCTTCTTTTTGAGGCTGATGCAGTTCATGTTTGAACCGGTCAAACTGGCCTGGTTCAAATCAAAAGAGGTTTTAATCAAGCCAGTTCCGCACACCCCTAATTGCAACCCTTTGGTTCTAGTCCTGCCATCAGGAGCAACAGAGAAGAAATTTGCTCTTTCTTTTATGTGACAGCCTTTCAAATATTTGAAGACAGCTACCATATCCCCCCTTCTCTTCTCCAGGCTATACACACCCAGTTCCTTCAACTGTTCCTCATAGGACTAGTTTCCAGACCCCTCATCTTCTTTGCTGCCCTCCTCTGAGCCTGTTCCAGTTTATCCAAGTCCTTCTTAAAATGTGCTGCCCAGAACTGATCACAGTATCTGACATCTGAGGAAGAGCCAGTGCAGTGAGAGAATCAGAACAGCACTTCGAGAGCATATCCAGAATAACAGCACTTTGCATCAGGGGAAATATTATTTTTGATGATCTCCCCTTCCCCAGGAAGCTTTCTGTGCTTCCCATAATATGTCCCTAAGGGTTATGCAGCCCTCGAGGACATATTTCCAGGTGACAAAGAGGGTTTCCCAGAGAAGGGAAAAAAATCCCTTCCTGTCAAAAATAATCCCTTCCTCAGAGTCATGGTGCTGTAGTTTGGAAGTGCTGTTCTGATCTTTGCGCTGTACGGGCACGAACTTAGTTGTGAGCCATTATTCTTCAAGGGCAAATTTCTGGCAAGTTAAGAGTAGCTATTGCCCAGTACGTTCTATCCTATTGTGAAGTGGACATTATTATTGCATAAGAGTGTCATTAGTCATTAACAGTGCAGCCTCTAGAGAGGTAATCTTTGTTACATGAAGAGCCAAACTAGATATGACTTCAGTCATGTCATTGGTCCCAGCAAGCATAGTCTGTTTCTGTATTTATTGTGCATGCTTCATGCCCTCACTGCAAATTTGGATTGTGGCAGGGGGCAGAGGACTTTATTTCTGCCCACTTGCCATGCTGTAATGCTTTGATTCTTAGGGACATTCTGGAATATCATGATTGAATGTAGCTTCAGTGACTACATGGAGCCAAATTCTACAGCAGGTAGAAAAGGCAGGCTTTTCCTTTGGAATGGACTTCTTCCCATACCTTCGGTTTGTTGACCAATATGGAGATGAAATCATAGCCACAGCCATAGCAGCCTAAACTGTTGTGTGGAAGTGACCGAAACATATTTTCCCTTAGCACTTAATTTCAAGGAGAAGAAAAGAAAAAACAAAGGCCTTGTATTTAAAAAAAGCCCAACAATCCTGCCCCTCCTCCAGGCACCTTCCCTCCAGTTATCCTTTGCCATTGTTTTATAGTGACTCTTCCCTGATGGTAAAGTCCTACCGTCATCAACCTAATTTTTCTTTCATAGGTTTGACAGTTGAGATGTGTGTGGAACCAGGCATAACTAGAGATAGCTTTTGTATTGCTCACACAACTTCAATAAAGCTCAGAGGCTTTCATCTTTTGCTCTTAATAAACTCAGTGGTTCTTTTTTCTTTCTCAGACTGCCTGAGGACTATAATTATATATTTACGTCAACTACAACAGCCCTCTGAGCAGAATACTTTCAGGAGTCAGGTCACCAAGTCTGCTTCAAGTCACCGTGGACTGTCTGACACACTGCAACGAATGCTCTTGGATATTAAAGTTAGGAAATTTCACCTGTGGTTTTCAGTCACTTGCATGCAGTTTGTGGTCCATCAGTTGCTCACAAAGACTTTTCAGGGAGCACTGAAAGACAACTATTCTGATACTCTACACTAGTGGAATGTATAAGCCTTGCATCCTCTTCCTCCTCTGGTGGGGTTGGGGGAGAGTTTTGAGGGGGCAATTCAGTTTCAGCAGAGGAACAGTGGGGGAGGGCCTGCTTAACTCTTCTGCCCATTTTCCAGCTCAAAATGCACTCCAGTTGCTCTTCCCTCGGTAGAGGAAAATATATAGATAACTGTATCTGTTTCCCTATGGGACAAGCAGCAGCATGGGGAAGGAATATTTGAGTAGAAAAATGTCTAGAAGGGAAAGGGTTACACACCTCCTCCACCACCTCCACCTCCTCCTGCTGTTTCTCTGCTAAAACTTGCCACTTCAAAGGCTCCTTTAAACCTTTCAAAGGTTTAAAATGAAAAGAAGTAACTGGAGAAAAGGTATATGTGGTTGTGGGTAACATGTAGTTTGGCCTGGCAAAGTACACTGATTCACCTTAACGACACATGTACAGAAACCTCAGACAAATTTACTCCGCCCGTAGTCCAACCCAGTACTTGGACCGAGGAAAGTAAGTGGAGACTCTAACTAGTGAAATCTGTTTCCTTATGTTATTCAAGGATCTGCAGTACGACAGGTGTGGTAGGTAAACACAACCTTGGACAGGGCAACCTGCCAGATCTATTTCCTTACATAAACCACTCCACTTCAAGGTATGCAATTAATCCTGGCTCTAGCGTCCATTCATCACAGAGTTTCTTTGTACACAAACCATATTAATCAACAGAAGGGACTTTTGCACCTCAGTTATCATTCTTGCATTACTGGGTGAGTATATGCCCCAGACACTTCAGGGCCCAGTAGAAACCCAAGCACATAATGAGAGCAAAAAGTGGCAGGACTGGCTCTGGAAGACACTAAGCTTAAGGGGGCTAAGGGTTCTTGGCATGGAATAATGGCTCAGTCAGGGCTGCAAGTGCCCACTTGATACTAATAAGGCCTAGGAGCATTTTCCTTCTTAGGAACAGGCCCCCGCTCACAATCCTGAGGTATCTACAAGGGGCTACTTCTTGCACTAGGCATTTCTGCCCCAATGCAAGTTAGTCAGCTAGAGAGCCAGTACAGTATAGTATGGTTAGTGTGACAGATTAGGACTGGGAAGGGAGACCCAGGTTTAAATCCCCACTCAGCTGTGAAACTCATTGGGTGACCATGGGCCAGTCACATTCAGCTCAACCTACATCACAGGACTGCTGTGAAGATAAAAATGAGGAGGACTGTTCATGTATACTAAGCTCCTCCAAAGATGGGTAAGTTACAAATGTCATAAATCAGTGTTCTTTCAGGGGCGTAGCAAAGTTGGAGTGGGCCCAGAGACAAGATTTTAAAATGCCCCCCCCCCTCACTGAAGCTCAGCTCATGAAGTAAAGCAATCTTAAATGAGGCTGAATAGTAGTAACAAAAAGCATAGTAAAATTTATATTTATAGGAACATAGAAAGCCACCTTACATCAAGTCAGACCACTGGCCTATCCAGCACAGTGATTGTCTAAACTGAGTGGCAGCAGCTCTCCAACATTTCAGGCAGGAGTCTTTCCTTGCCATCCCTGGATTGAACCTGGGACCTTCTGCATACAAAGCAGATGCTCTATCACGGAGCTACAGCCTCACTGACCTTTACGGGGAAAGCAGTGGAAAGTATAAACCACCCCAAGCCACTTTAGGAATGGCGGTATATCAATCAATCAATCAATCAATCAATCAACCACTTTAGGAAGGGCGCCACATAAGTCAATCAAATAATAATAATAATAACAACAACAACAACAACAACAACAACAACAACAACAACTCCTTAGCACTCCATGCATGCCTTTCAAGATGGAGCTTGACAAGGCTCTGTTTCTCATAAAGCATCCCCCCCCCGCACAGCACTGCATGGGGGCAGAGGTGCACCTAGGTAATTTTGGAGAAGGGACCTAAAGGCCTTTGGAGCCCCTGCCCCACTCCCCGCTGCACGTTAAGAATCATTTTTTAACATCTTGAGGGCACAAACCACACCACCTAGGACAGACTAAAGAGGATTTGGGGGGCCCCAAGGGTATGGTGGCCCTGGACTTCAGCCCCAAAGTCCGGGGGTAAGAGTGCCTCTGCGTGCGGGGCGGGGGGAAGAGCAGCACTGCACTGGAGATCAGCATGCTGGGAAATGACTCTCCTACAGAAGGCATTTTGCCCAAGTGATTCCTGATTGAAAAATAGTGACTATAATAGACATAAATACATGTTCCGTGTCCGGTTTGTATTATGGGCCTTTTGACACCAACTGAGTTAATGCCATTTCAAACCATGTGCAATGGCAGCTGCAGTTAGACAGATGTTCATGGCCTGGGTCCTGTATATCTTAACTACTGCTTTCTTCCATATATTTATTATTTATTAACAACATTTATATACCACCCAAAACGCAAGTCTCTGGGCAGTTCACAACAAAACAACAAAAACAGATTAAAAGATTAAAACATCACAACAATTAAAATTTAAAATGTTAAAACTATTAAAAACACAATTAAAACAATATCTAATTAAAAGCCTGGGTGAACAAATGTGTCTTGACTGCCTTTTTAAAATTGTAAGAGATGGGGAGGCTCTTATTTCAGCAGAAAGAGTGTTCTAAAGCCTTGGGGCAGCAACGGAGAAGGCCCGAACCTGAGTAACCACCAGATGAGTCGGTGGCAACTGCAGACGAACCTCTCTAGATGATCTCAATGGGCAGTGTGGTTCATAGCGAAGAAGCATTCTCTTAAATACCCAGGGCCCAAGCTGTTTAGGGCTTTATTGGTTATAACAAAAGCCTTGTATTTTGCCCAGAAACTTATTGGAAGCCAGTGTAGATCTTTTAAGATAGGAGTGATATGGTCTTCCAGAAACCAACCTGGCTGCTACATTCTGGACTAACTACAGTTTCTGGACTACATACAAAGGCAGCCCAACATAGAGCGCATTGCAGTAATCAAGTCTGGAGGTGACCAGAAAATGTACTACTGAGGTCATTTATCTCAAGAAATGGACACAGCTGGCATATCAGCTGAAGCTGATAAAAGGCACCTCTGGCCACTGCTTCAGCCTGGGAAACCAGGGAGAGGTTTGTGTCCAGAAGCACCCCCAGATTGCGTACCTGTTCCTTCTGGGGAGGTGTGACCCCATCCATAATTGGCAGATCAAAATCATCTCCCGAGTTCTGACCCTGCACAATAAGTACCTCCGTCTTATCTGGATTCAGCCTCAGCTTGCTACCTCTCATCTAGCCCATCACTTCCTCCAGGCAAGCATTTAGGGAGGTTATGCCTTCTCCTGATGATGTTGTCATGGAGAAAATGATTTGGGTGTCATCAGCATACTGATAATACCCTGTGCCAAATCTCGTGATGATCTCTCCCAGTGGTTTCATGTAGATGTTAAAGAACATCAGAGACAATACAGAGCCCTGAGGGACACCATAATGAAGTTCAGTTTTTGAAGAACAACAGTCCCTGAGGGACACCATTTAGAATCTGCCCAAGAGGTAAGAGCGGAACCACTGCAAAGCAGTGCCTCCCACCCCCAACCCCCTCAGACATTCCTGAAGGATACTGTGGTTGATAGTACTGAAAGCCATCGAGAGGTCCAGAAGGACCAACAGAGTCACACTTCCTCTGTCAGTTCCCATTTGGAGATCATCCATCAGGCTGACCAAGGCAGTCTCCACCCCATGGCCTACCAGAAAGCTGGTCTGAAATGGGTCTAGATAATCAGTTTCATCCAAGACTGCCTGGAGTTGGGAGGCCACCACCCTCTCAGTTACCTTGCCCAAGCACAGAAGGTTGGAGACAGGCCTATAGTTGCTCAACTCTGAGGAATCTAAGACAGGCTCCTTCAGCAGTGGTCTAATAATTGCCTCCTTAAGGCAATTTATATTTTTATTAACAACATTTATATTTTTAATAATAACAATAATGCTAACAATACAAGGATTGCAAATTGTTATATTGTATGTTGCCTCACTTGCCTTTGAGCTGAGAGAACAAGTAGGAAAGTTGACTTCTGTTGCCACTACTACTACTGCATTTACTTCAGCACTGTTGACAGCATCATGTTGGAAAGATCCCAAGATCTTGTGTTTACCTGGATCCCTGCATACAGATAGAGCTCTATACATCTTTGGTCTGAATGAATTGGATTTACTAACATGCATGTTAAGGGTGGGGATTTGGCAGGGGTGAATATTACAGCTATACCAGATGGTAAGCTGAGCTTTGTGTATCCAAAGCACTCATATCGCTAAGGCCTTGTAAAGATTATAGGTGCACTTCTTCAAAGCGACAGAGATTGGAGTGTGCAGAAACTAGATACCCACCGTCTTTCCATGCAAAAGGCTTAGGAGAAACCTTTCATTTCAGATCTATCTACCTGCTCAGCAAAGGTCAAGGGCTGAGCCTTTATACATGCGATAAATAGGGTGGGAGGGAATCGTTAACAAAACTGGAGCTTACTAAGCAACTCAGGTAAAACTGAACTTTGCTCATCTGGCCAGTGCTGCACATTAAACACTGTGTTCCTACCTGGAACAGGAAATCTACTTTCAAGCAGTGAAAGTACTGCTTGTGTACTGTATAGAGTACTCTAGTACTGTATAGAGCAAGCAACATTAGAGAAGCATTATATAGAGGTAGTAGGGGGTTATGAATGCAAGCATTCCATTGCAAAGAAAGAAAGAAAGAAAAAGAAAGAAAGAAAGAAAGAAAGAAAGAAAGAAAGAAAGAAAGAAAGAAAGAAAGAAAGAAAGAAAGAAAGAAAGAAAGCTTGCATAGCACAAATGAATGAAGTGTAATCTTTGTGGCGACAGGTCTGACAACCACACAAGTCTGAAACATCTCCCAGACAAAGTGATAGCAACATAAAGACATAAAAACAGCCTTGTTGAGTCAGGCACAAGGCCCACAAGGCTGGACAGAGCCCACTAGATCCTTCTGGGAAGCCCACAGGCAAGAAGTATGTGCTTGCCCTCTCTCCTGCTGTTGCTCCCCTGCAATTGGTATCAGAGGCGTATCTAGGGGAAATAGCGCCTAGGGCAAGCACTGAAATTGCACCCGTGTCCAAATTTTACCATGATATCAGCTCAAAAATACAAGTCAAGCCCATTAATTAACAAATCTTTTAATTAACAAATTATGGCACTACATGAAAATTGTAACTGCACCTTCCTTGCTTTTATTGATGCAAAATTGTTTACTCAAAAGTAAGTCCCATTATGTTCAAGAGGGCTTACTCCAAAGTAAGCATGCGTAGGATTGCAGCATTAGACAGCAATCCTATGCGTGCTTACCTTAAATTATGTGAATTTAATAGGGTTTACTTCCAAGTAAACATGCTTAGACTCGGGCTGCCCCATTGAGAACAAAGCAATGGGATTATAAAAATTCCATTATGACTAACTTTTGCGGGATTGTGTCCAATGAGTATAAGAGACGTTTATCCATCAGCTCTTTTTCAAAACTGCCTAATTTTCAGGTTTTTGCTTTCTTTTCCTTTCAGCCACTTTCCGGTTGCACCTCTGCTTGGTATTTAGAGGCATCTTGCCTCAGAGGCTAGAGGTGACCCTAGAGTAGTAGCCATTGATAGACTTGTCCTCCATGAATTTATCTAAGCCCTTATTAAAGCCATCTAGGCTGGTGCTGTCACCACATCTTGTGGCAGAGAATTCTATAGGCTAATTATGCATTGTGTGAAAAAATATTTTCCTTTTGTTGGTCCTATATTTCATTCAATCAGTTTCATGGAAAAACTTCCGCTTCTAGTGTTATGCAAGAGGGAGGAAATTTCTCTCTCTCTCTCTCTCTCTCCTCTCTCCATACCGTGCATAAATTTATAGACATCTATCATGTCACCCTCCAGCTTTCTTTTTTCTAAACTAAAAAGCCCCAGGTGTTATAGCCTTACCTCATAAGGAAGTTGCTCTAGACCCCTGATCATCTTGGTTGCCCTCTTCTGCACCTTCTGTTCTCCAGTTCTAAAATGTCATTTTTGAGGTACAGTGACCAGAACAATACATAGTACTCCAAATGTGGCTGCACCCTAGATTTGTGTAAGGGCATTACGATATTAGCAGTTTTATTTCCAATCCCATTCCTAATAATTCCAAGCATGGAATTGGCCCTTTTCCCAGCTGCCACACATTGAGTCGACACTATCAATGAGCTGCTCACCATTGCTAACATTGAAGCGCATTTGCCATTTTGTCATCTACTCCCCCAGTTTGGAGAGATCCTTTTGGAGCTCCTCACAATCTGTTTTGGGTTTCACTACCCTAAACAGTTTAGTGTCATCTGCAAATTTGGCCACCTCACTGCTTACCCCTACTTCTAGATCATTTATGAATACATTAAAAAGCACCGGTCCCAGTACAGATCCCTGGGGGACCCCACTTCTTACTTCCCTCCATTGTGAAAACTCTCCATTTATACCTACCCTCTGTTTCCTGTCTTTCAACCAGTTAGCAACCCACACATGTACTTGTCCGCTTATCTCAGAACTGCTAAGTTTTCTCAGGAGTCTTTGATGAGGAACTTTGTCGAAAGCTTTTTGGAAGTCCTGGTATACTATGTCAACTTAGTCACCCTTATTCACACACATTGACACTCTCAAAGAACTCCAAAAGGTTGGTGAGGCAAAATTTACCTTTGCAGAAGCCATGCTGGTTCTCCCCCAGCAGGGCCGGTTCTTCTATGTGCATTACAATTTTATCCTTGAGTATGCTTTCCATCAAAGCACTGGAGAGCCAGTGTAGCATAGTGGTTAGAGTGCTGGACTAGGACTGGGGAGACCCGAGTTCAAATCCCCATTCAGCCATGAAACCAGCTGGGTGACTCTGGGCCAGTCACTTTTCTCTCAGCCTAACCTACTTCACAGGGTTGTTGTGAAAGAGAAACTCAAGTATGTAGTACACCGCTCTGGGCTCCTTGAGGGAAGAGTGGGATATAAATGTAAAAATAATAAGAAAATAATAATAATAATAATAATAATAATAATCAATTTGCCTGGAATTGACGTTATGCTAACTGGCTTGTAATTTCCCGGATCGCCCCTGGATCCCTTTTTGAAAATTGGTGTTACATTTGCTATTTTCCAGTCCTTCGGTACAGAACCCGATTTCAGGGATAAGTTATATATTTTAGTAAGGAGGCTTGCAATTTCACATTTAAGTTCTTTGAGGACTCTAGGATGGATGCCATCCAGCCCTGGCGATTTGCTAGTTTTCAGTTTTTCCAGACAGTTTGGAACATCATCTCTTGTCACTGCTATCTGACTCAGTTCTTTAGCCTCCATCCCTAAAAAGCATGTTTCAGGAACAGGTATATGCTCAGTATCCTCTGCTGTGAAGACAGATGCAAAGAACTCATTTTGCTTCCCTGCAACCTCCATATCCTCCTTAATAATCCCTTTCACTCCCTCATTATCCAAAGGTCCAACCGCCTCCCTGGCAGGTTTCCTGCATCTGATGTATTTAAAGAAGTTTTTGTTATTCTCCTTGATGCTTTTAGCTAAATGTTCCTCAAACTCTCTTTTTGCCTCCCTTATTGTCACCTTGCATTTCTTTTGCCAGAGTTTGTGTTCCTTTCTGTTCTCCTCATTTGGGCAGGGCTTTCAATTTCTGAGGGAAGTCTTCTTTCATTTTATGGCTTCCTTGACTTTACCTGCTATCTGTGCTGGCATCCTCCTGGACTTAGTGGTACCTTTCCTCCTTTTGGGTATACAATCTAACTGGGCTTCTAGTATTGTGGTTTTGAGTAAACTCCATGCACTCTGGGGCGAAGTGACCCTCTTGATTTTCCCTTTCAGTTTTCTTTCAACCAACTCCTCATTTTAGAGAAGTTTCCTCTTCTGAAGTTCAAAGTGTCTGTGTTAGACTTCCTTGGCCATTCTCTCCTTGCATATATACTGAATTTGATCACACTAAGGTCACTGTTCCCTAAAGGTTTCATGACACTGACATATTGCAGCAAGTCCTGTGTACCACTTAGGATTAAGTCCCAGGTTGCATTCTCAATGGTTGGTTCCATGACCAACTGTTCTAGGGCACAGTCATTCAACATATCTAGAAATCTGGCCTCTCTGTCATTACTTGAATGTGAATTTACCCAGTCTATGTGTGGGTAATTGAAGCACCCATTTTTACAGCTGTCTCTCTTTGATGCTTCCTTGATTTCCAACAACAACAACAATAACACAACTTTATTTCTTAGCCACCACATAACAAATTATTCTCTGGGAGGCTCACAACAGAGGATTCAAATATACAATAAAAACACATAACACATAAAATCATAACAGACAAAAAAGAAGAAAAGAAAATACAAAATACAATACAATGTAGCTTAAAAACTAATTTTAAAATTAGTTAATAATCAGATCAAATCTGAAAACCAATATTTAAAAGGCCTGGATGAACAAAAAGATCTTTACCTGGCATCTAAAAGAACAAAGTGACGAAGCCAGGCGAACCTCACTGGGAAGGCTATTCCATAAATGGGATGCAGTCACCAAAAAGGCCCTCTCCCTGGTAGCAACCTGCCTCACCTCGTTTGCCAGGGGCACCTGAAGTAGGTGCAAGTTCCAGACACTGTCAGCATTTTGATCAGGAGGGCCATAGCACATTCCTAGTAGCACATTTCCTTCCAGGCCTTATGTTAGGGACATAGGGACATAGGAAGCTACCATATACTGAGTCAGACCATTGGCCTATCTAGCTCAGTATTGTCTTCACAGGCTGGCAGTGGCTTCTCCAAGGTTGCAGGCAGGATTATCTCTCAGCCCTATCTTGGAGAAGCCAGGGAGGGAACTTGGAACCTTCTGCTGTTCCCAGAGTGGTTCCATCCCCTAAGGGGAATATCTTACAGTGCTCACACTTCTAGTCTCCCATTCATATGCAACCAGGGCAGACCCTGCCTAGCTAAGGGGACAAGTCATGCTTGCTTCCACAAGACCAGCAATCCTCTCCGCTCCCACAGAGTTTCTGTGCAGGACTCTGGTCTTCCTAGGTTTTCTAGCTTGTTAGATTCTATCCTTTCTTTTACATGCAGTGCTACCCATCCCCAATTAGCCACTCCCTGTCCTTTCTATAAAGTTTATATCCAGGAATAACAGTATCCTACTGCTTCTAGTGTTCCACAATGTTTCTGTTATGCTCACTTTATCTACATTTTGATTAGCAACCAAGCACTCCAGCAGTCCCATCTTGGCTCAGAGGCTTCCGGCATTTGTATATGTGTATAGGTATAAGCACCTATACACTAAATCTCTTATCTGGTGTGTGAAGGCCCCAGAGGAGAACCTAATCCCTCCGGAACTCATAAAAATAACTCAGAATGGTGGGCTCCGAATTCTGGTCTTGCTCTTCATTTTTATTGACACACATGGCCAAATTCCCAAGGTCTGGGGGCTAGTGATCACTGTCCTCATTTTTTAAAAGGGCAGAAAGAATGATCACACCAACTACAGACTGATCATCTTGCTCAACACAATCAGTAAGCTCTACGTGAGACACCTAAACTCAGGGGTGTCTCACTCAGAGATTGGCTGGACCAAGAAAACCTCCTTGTGGAGGAGCCGGCTGGCTTCAGGGAGGGCCAATCTATGATCAACCACTGCTTAGTTTTATAGTATCACACCAAAAAATATTCTGCCAACAACACACCATCACCCTATGCAGCCTTCATAGATCTCAAAGCAGCATCCAACTCCATCTCCCAAGTCAAACTGTGGGAGAAGCTGGAAGCCTTCTTCATTGACTGCTGCCGAGAAGCTGGAAGCCTTCTCAGTCGATAGATACATCCCTCAAAGTAAGATGCAACCCTCAAGGCCACCTTTCAAGCACCATCCCAACCCGGAAGGGCATCAAACTAGGCTGCATTCTTGCCCCACTCTTATTCGACTTCTACATCAACGCCATGGTCGGTCACCTCAATTACTTTGATTTCTACCCTGCCCCCGCCCCGCCCCCCCCAATTTGCAGAGAGACACATCTCTATATGCACATGATGCAGCGGTTCTTTCAAGGACCCCTATAGGCCTTCAAAGAGCTTCGGGGGCCATAGCACAGTACCACAAAGAAGACCACTTGAAAATCAACTATCATTAAATCAAAATCATAGCCTTTGCCAAAAGGCCCAAGTCACACTCCTAGTGCACAGACAGACACAAGATTGAACAGGTTGCATGCTTCAAAAACCGGGGGTTAGTCCTTCATGCCACTGGCACCAGAAAAGCCCATGGAGCCCATACCATGCCTCCCTCATCCTACTGTTACTACTAAAGTTTCCAGGATGCTCAAGCCACTTCTACACCTCTTTGCTGCTCTCTGATGCTAAACCCGCCATCACGCATAATGTTTCTAAGTTCTGAGCAGCAGCGTGTAAAATCCGCCGGGTCCTGAAAGGCAGTAGATCGTGACCAGGCTGAACACAGCGTTTAAATTCATAGCACAGTTTTCTCTGCACTCTACTATAGTTTATAAAACACGCTTCACAAAAGTTTTACTGTATTACAGTTTGACAGGTTTATAGCTTTTACAGTTTTACAGCCTACAGTTTTTAGCCTCTACAGTCATATAGTTTTTATGTCTTATAGTCCTTACCAAGATCCTGGAATTCTAAATCACTGGGTTCCTGGGACATTAGGTATTGGAGAATATCCTTTCAATGTTTTTTTCTATACAATTGTCATGTTTTTAAGCCTTCTTATGCCCTTTTATGCCTTTTTATGACTTTTATGCATTTTATACCTTGCACATCATTTTATGCTGGTCTAAGACTGTAATAAAATTTGATTGATTTGATTGATTGATACCTGGTGTGTGCTATCTTTCTTCTGGCCATTTGATCTCTTTTACCAGCAAGCGCTTCCTCCTGTCTTTTCTTGACTTGGTTCTACTCTGTCTCCTTCTGGTTTATCTGAAGCATTTCTACTAGATCTGTGCAAATTGATTTGAGCTTGAATTGATTTGAGCTTGAAACAGGACATTTTGAGCATTTCGAGCTCGAAACAAAATGCCCTTAAAATAAAGGGCTTGTTTTGAGCTCAAAATTAAACAGCCCCATTTTGATTCAAAACACTTTGAGTGTTTAAAGTGCCATTTTGAGGCCTGTTTTTCCAGGGAGAGCTAGCCTACCAATTTGGGGTTATTGGGTAGACCAGTCCTCTGAGGTGGGCCAACATGCTATGTCCAGAGCAGAGGGTTGGCCTACCCGCTGACCCTAATCAGTAGACCAACTCTCCCCAGAAAAACAGGCTTCAAAATGGGACTCGAAACACCCAAAACATTTTGAGTATTTTGAGGTTGATTCATCTAAACAGCCAGCTTGGGCTGCTGTTTTGACAAATCAATTAGAGGATTTTTATATTCGTTTCAAGCTCAAAATGAATTGCAAAGTCCATTTTATGCACATCACTCATTTACACCCTCACACCTTAAGTGAGGACATTTACTGAACTGGATACTGTTTGCCGACCGGATACATAATTTTAAAAGCTGCTTTATGACTTTTCTAATTATTATTTTAAGCACCAGCAGTCTGGTTCCATTTTGGTTCAAATGGAGCCTGTCCCTTTTGTACAGACCAAAATCTAAACCCCTCCTCCTGGCACCACTGCCTCATCCTCGCATTGACAGAGCATATTGGAATATTGGAGATTGTTTATTTGAAAGTCAGCTGAAGTTGTCAACTATTCAGTTTTCAAACTTTCTTTCCCAAGAATATGAAAGAGGGAGTAGTACTTCTCTTCTCTTCCTGCTGGGCTCCTTGTGATCAAGGGGCCTCCTTTCAAGTTCTCCATACATTTCCCCACTAAACTCCACACCAACTCCAATGACCCTGTTTGCTAATCCCTGTTTGCTAAACTCTGTTAACTAAGTTCCCTGTCCGTTGCCTCTTATGTAGAGAGTAGGCTTCAAACGGAGGCAAACAGGCTTAACAGGAATGTGGCCCCTCCCACCAGCTGTGACTCACCTCAGCCCTAGCTGGCGCCTCCCACTGTCTCTCTCCAGGCAAAAGAAACCCCCACAACTTCTGCCTATTGTTATTCTACCCATTGTTGTGACAGTGCTGTTCTTTTATGTGGGAATTGAAAGCAAGTCACATTTATTGTTTATCTTGTAGAATCTGAATGCTGTCTACAGTCCTGTGCTTCACAGTTTCTAGCAGGTACGGAGTGATATAACAGGTTTGAACTTGTGCGTACCGGAAAAGAATACCTGAGATGCCACTTCAGACCCATGAAATTCATGACCTGGTATGCCCTTCCTTTCACTTGTCATCTATAGCAATGCTGCTTCCACCCTCAACTGGGTCAGTGGTACTAATACTCATAGGCCATGCAATCCTATGTCTCCATTTTGCTATAGAAATGTTAGCTGAAAATTTAGTTACTTATGATTTTGGAATTTTGAGCTGCAAAACACTTAAACACACTAATAGTACATCTCATTGAAAAGCATAGGACTTACTTCTGGGTAAGCATGCATGGAATTGTGCTGTAGATGGGAAGCACACACACACGCACGCACACACACACACACACACACCCCTATTCAAGTTTAAAATATGGCAATATGAGATGTCATATAGCCTGATTCAGGCATTATGTTGTGCGAGTGTACAGATGGCTGTACAATTCATACATGTATTTGTGTGAGTGATTGTACATGTAATATGAAACACTTTTCTTAACATTACTTTCCATATGGGCCAAGTGGATTGTTTTAGGCAAGAGGTTTGAAAGGTGGGAGGAAATCAGAGGGTCAGTAGAATGGTCTAAACATATTTATTAATATAGTCACTTGCTTCTTAATAAATAGCATATCAACTGGAGTGAATTGGTGCAATTTATTAATTATTTATTAACTTGTTAAAGGGATTTCACAGACAGATTGGGCAAGTGTTTTGAGGGGTTCCATCTCACAATTTGTCCCCATTACCAAAATGGTTATCTTGTATAATGCTGTCTAGTATTGCATGATTCAAGATACATGTAGTGCATGTAGAGGGCTGGCTTGCTTCCCACATGATTAGGGAAAGGTGTGTGGTCAGGAAAGTGCATAAAGGATTGAACCAGCTTACTGACTGGCAACAACTTTCCAGGATTTCAGGCAAGGGTCATTCCTTGACCTTCTTAGAGATGCCAAGGATGAGGGAATGCTCTGCAGTTGAGCTGTGGCACTATCTGACAGCCATGTGGTAGTATTATTATTAATGTATTGTATCAGTTGCTTTATAGTCTTTACCTTGTTTACTCTCACATCAGTCTTGTGAGGTAGATCATTATTCTCATTTTGGAAGACTGGGCGATAATGACTTTCCTAAAGTTATATGCAGTTAAGTCCATGGCTTTTCAGGGATTTGACTCCATTTCTTCAGAACAATGCCCATGGCACTATGATAAATAGCTACCCCATGTTTTGCAAGGAGCAAATATTTCTGTATGTCATGAACCAGTGCCATCCTTTGAGGGGGTATATGAACAAAGGCATCACATCATATTTTTGTTGCTTTTTATTGGACTTCTCTCTCAGGTCAGGAGAAGTACACAGTAATCTCAACCTTGCATAGAGCTGTGCAGCTCCATGGGGGCATGAGATTCTGCGATGCCAGTGTGGAATTCTTTGAGAGGAGGACAAGGAGGTGGCAGAGAGAGGAATCCTAAGGCAGAGAAGTGCACTTGGTACTGAGGGGAGAAAGAGGAGATGGAAGGTTGGGTTGCAGCTGTTCCCCATTGGGTGGTAAGTCAGGGCACAGCCATGGGGAAGTACCCCTGGCATTGGGCAGGAGAGGCAAGTTCAGGTTGCTGTTGCCCCAATATGCTGTACTTTTGCCTTGGCCATGGGCATGGGAATTTTAAATGTCCTGTGTATAAGCACTTATAATTGTGTTTCCTCCTGATAGTGCAAGAGCAATGGTTCAGCAGTACCTGCAGCTCAGGGATCTCAAAGGAGAGTCTCTGAGAGCCCGGCATTCCTTCCTTCCTTCCTTCCTTCCTTCCTTCCTTCCTTCCTTCCTCCCTCCCTCCCTCCCTCCCTTCCCTGGCACCTTGAATATTGCAATGATAGCAATGATAGCTCCCCAGGTACCAGGGACCCTAGTAAGTGTAGGGTTATTCGCATGACTGTGTGGGTGGGCGAGTGGGCGGTGGGAGGGGGAGAAGCAGGGTTCAATCTACCTTCCCCCAGATAAGTGGTCCATGTTCTTTTGGTGCATGAGCCGCAAGCAGTGCAGATCAGTAGAGGCTGGGATGCATTTTCCCAGCCCCCAAAAGCACCGCACGATGAGCATGGTGCCTTGGGGGATTCCCTCATCAGATGGGCATTCTAGGTGCCTGTCCTTGTGTCTCCTCAAGCTCTGTGGAGCCTGAGGAGACACATGAGCCTGGCAGCTGGGTTAAGAGAGTGCTTGCTCCCTTATCCTTGGCTAAGAGCCAGGCTTAAGAGCAGGGTTAGGCTGGGCAGGAGCACCAGGTTCTGCATAAATCCCAAGCTAGGCTGCTTGTGAGAACAGCCTCATAGTCTTCTAGGGCACCTGGGTCCTTAATGTGGATGTCACGTGCTCTGGAAATAACATGTCCCTGGGGTCCTTATTATGTTCCAGGTTCAAGGATGCTTTGACATATAATTTGCAAGTTGCCTGATAATCATACTAAAAACCGCATTTCCTATAAAATGTAAGGAAACTATATTTCCTAGGGTGCCTGAGATGCTGCCATTATTCCAGAGAGGGAGGAATCAACCTGATTTACATTTCAAGCCAGAAGAGGCCTTTGGGGGTATATAGCACTCATTTTGCAATTCAGCCAAACATTATGAAGTGGGAAAATGGCATTCTGAGCCAGGTAATTACAAACTCTGGCGACATCAATAATCATTTCAGTCAGGTTTATAGGACTCATCTTCCCAGGTCCTACTTTCATTCTGTCCCTGCCCAATGATTCTGCATCTGCCCCAATGATTTCTATATATTCTTTTGGAAATAAGCTATCCTTACAGCATTCCACAGCAGCAGAACATTTTAATAAGACTAATAAAAGATCACTTGAAATAAATAATAAATTGTATACAAAGAATGATGTTAATTTCAATCTTCATTATAGGCCTGAGCCAAAGTTAATTGAAAATAATGATTTATAGTCCTATTTCATGTTCATGAAATCCTGATTCATCATTTAAAAATGTTTCAGGTTGTCAGGGTGTCACATGTACAGCAAATAATCATGGAAATAATAGGCATTTAAAAAGTACTACCTGTGCATCTTTTCTGTGCATCTCAGTCTCCTTAAGGAAAAAAGCAAGGGCATTTCCACACATGAGACCAACCCAGCTCCAATCATATGCATATGTTTTGTCCCCCATGCTGTTTAACATCTCCATGAAATCACTGGGAGAGGTCATCTGGGGATTTGGACTGAGTTGTCAGCAACATGACACTCAGCTCTATCTCTCCTTGTCACCTGATCCTAGGGAGGCAGTGGATGTCCTGAATCCGGGGCTGGAGGCAGTGATGGGTTGGATGTGGGCTAATAAAGTGAGACCGAATCCAGACAAGACGGAGGTAATGTTGGTCAGTAGGAGAGCCAATCGGGATGAGGAGATTTTACCGGTTCTGGATGGGGTTGTACTCCCCTTGAAGGAGCAAGTTAGACCCGGCTCTGCTTTTGGAAGCTGAGGTGGAGGCAGTGGCCGGGGTGCCTTTGCACGGCTTCGGCTAGTATACCAGCTGTGTCCCTTTCTTGAGAAGGCAGATCTGGCCACAGTTACCCAAGCCTTAGTCATGTCACAGTTGGATTACTGTTACACACTCTATGTGGGGCTGTCCTTGAAGAATATCCGGAAACAGCAGCTAGTGCAAAATGCAGCAGCTAGGGTTTTATCTGGAGCTGCCCGCTGGGATCACATCACACCCATTTTGAAAGAGCTTTTGTTTTATATTTTAGCTTAATATTTTAATTGTGACTTTTTTTTATAGTCTTGTTTTTAATTTTTGTTGTAAACCGCCTAATATCCACCCCCGGTGGCTGGGGATGCTGGGAGTTGTAGTTCAGCAACATCTGGAGGAACCCAGGTTGGTCTAGACTAATAAAGCTTGCATGTAGAGCTCACGCAGCACTATTGTTGTTCTCCCCTTCCCATTCCCTCTGTACATAGGACCATAGGAACATAGGAAACTGCCATATACCAAGTCAGATCATTGGTCTATCTAGATAAATATTGTCTACACAGACTGGCAGCAACTTCTCCAAGGTTGCAGGCAGGAATCTTTCTCAGCTCTATCTTGGAGATGCCAGAGAGGAAATTTGGGACCTAGATGCTCCTCCCAGAGCGGCTCCATCCCTTAAGGGGAATATCTTACAGTGTTCACACTTCTAGTCTCTCATTCATATGTAACCAGATTGGACCCTGCTTAGCTAAAAGGAGAAATCATGCTTGCTACCACAACTGTGTCTCCAGAAAATATGTCCCTGAGAATTGTGCGACCCTCAGGGATATATTTTTGGGAGTCACAGTCAGCTGCAAAGAGAAGCACAGATCAATAAAAAGCCACACACACACACCAAGTATGTGCACTGCACAGCACTGCTCCACGTGCACTTTGTTAGTCTGGATGTTGTACAGTTTACTTCCAAGTATGTGTGGGTGGGATAAGGCTGCACAAGTGCCTTTGAGCCCCTCTTGCAATATTTGTGTATAAGTATGTGAAAATGTCTCATGTTTCCTTGATGTTATATTGGTCTACAGAATAATAAATAGAAAAAAAATAGTAAGTGATAGGAGGAGGACCTATCAGACGAAAAATACCTGCTTCACTCCCATTTCTATCCGACTTGGTACAATATACACCTATGTTTGTCTGATCACAATGTGGGTATCTTTTGTTGTCCTAAATCTAATGAGAACTAAGAGAGCATATTCTCCAAATGTAAAGGTAAACGTAAAGTGTGCTGTCAAGTCGGTGTCGACTCCTGGCATCCACAGAACCCTGTGGTTGTCTTTGGTAGAATACAGGAGGGGTTTACCATTTCCATATCCCGTATGGGAGTATGAGATGATGCCTTTCAGCATCTTCCTATATCACTGCTGCCCGATATAGGTGTTTCCCATAGTCTGGGAAACATACCATCGGGATCTGTTAGAATATCAGTGAATTTATTTACTTCTTTGTTTTTTTCTTTGCTTGTTTGCTTTGGTACTAGACCTAACAACTTTAGTACATGCTAGGGTTTTAAAAGCCTGAAAGTCAGAAACCTGATTCAGACATTATGCTATATGAGTGTACAGATATCTGTACACTCGAATATGTGTTTGTATGAATGATTGTACAGTACCTGCATTCATGTTAAAAGTGAACCTGGATACAGGCCATTCAAATGTCTGGTACAGATAGGAAGTGTACCTCTATAGCTGCATTCAGCATAACGTCTGGTGACCTGTTTGAGAAACCCTTACTCAGAAATAACATGACTCCCTAGGTCTTTGAGTTCCTTTCTCTGGCAAAAAAGAAGATGTAAATAATGGTGGACATACCACGCAGTGTTGTGTGGGTGGTTTCTGCACCACTCATGCTGCAGCAGACATTTATAACAAAAATTGGCAGATTTGCATAAGAATGCAATTCCGTAAACGCCTAATATTGTGCTAATGCAGTTGTGTGACACCACAACCATTATTTCCAGTGTCAGGCAACTGTATTTGTATGATTTTAGGCAATTGTGGAACTGTGCTCTTGCATAACTTCATCTTTTTCTTTTAAATTGCCTGTAGCAGTGTAGAAACTGCCTGAAGGACACTTGCACAGTACATGGGTCACCATCTCCTCCTACTCCATCATTAATTATGCAAAGAGGAGAAGTTGTAGCTGTGCTCCCCCCCCCACACACACACAACCAAATACCTCTGAGCAAACAATAGAGATCTTGGGACAATGCTAGCTGAGCATTTCTAAGTAAAGAAAGGCAGCTTTCCAAAACACTTTGTAACTTGCATAGCCTTAATCCTTCTGTGGAAAAGGCTGCCAGGCTTGTCACAACCTGTTTCAGGTGTATAAGCGCGCGGTGCTCTGCCTTATGCTTTTCACAGCTCAAAGCTTGAGGCCTAAGGGCAAGTGAAGAGGAAGGAGGGGGGTGTAGAGGATAGCATGTTCAAAATAAATGGAGCAGAAAGAGAAATCTGTAATCCACACTGCCTCAGGCCCCAGTGCCAAACAGGTTCTACCTGATACTAGGAGAGCAAAGGCACTAAGAGAATTCAGACAGGTTTCCCCCAGTGTCTGGATTGGAGGGCTGTGATGGCATTCTTGAACAAGGCAGCCAAGCTAGCCAAACTTCAAAGGCAAGCATTAAATGGAGAGGGAATTTGAGGAAAGAGGGAGCTTTCAGAAAGAAAACTTTGGCTTCTCTCTGCTATTCATGCAGAGCAAGGCAAGCAGGACCAGGGCTTGCAGTATGTCCACTACTGACCTGTTATGTTCTTCTTACTCTTGTGATTACTGATTTTACAAGCTTATTGTAAAATAAGCTTGACAATGTTGTGGCATGTGACAGTAACTGAATTGTAGATAATAGGGCCTGGCTATGGTCTACCCTGGAATATTACAGGCACCAAGATGGCGGGTGGGGCAGGGGCGGCTGCAGGGGATGCTGCAGTCACAGACATCCTGCTATGTCATGCAGTTTGGCCCTCTTACCCTCAGACTTCTCACACACACCATACCCAGGAGGGACCAAACTATCAGATGGAGCCCCACTGATAGGCTCGTTTCCCCTGCAAGGTGCACTTCGTAAGCTGGGGATGTTGCTATTAAAAGTTATGTTATTATTAAATATGTGTGCTGTTATTTTAGTTACACATGTGCAGACTTGAGGTCAAGGACAATATTCGTGATCTATTATTATGGCAAGGGCAGTATTTTCCATACCTTAGATAGCTGGGGGCCCGTTTCTCTATATTAAAACAAGAGATACAGTTTACTCTTACAATCAGAAAGGTTTCCAGATAAGAGTGTGTAGGCATGGATGGCCCTTCCATGAGGCAAAGTGAGGAGGTTGCCACAGTCAGCAGATTATTGGGGCATCAGTGAGCCAGCAAGAAGCCCTCCTGCCACCCTGTTTTTTTAAAAAAGGGGGGGTGAGAAGTTACATGCAAGGGGGGCAGCATTTGTTGCCCTGCCTTTGGCACACAGAGGCCTTGAGCCGCCATTCTGTGTAGGAATAAGAATGGGATCATATGGGGATAAGGTGGAGCCATAGCTTAGTTGTACAGCACATGCTTTGCATGCAGCAGGGCTCAGGCTTAATCCCTGGTATCTCCAGGTAGGGATGGGGAATACCCCTCCCTGGAACCTTGGAGATAATATTGAGATAGATGGACCAATTATCTGACTCAACAGATGGCAGCATTATATGTTCATAAGTATCCACCACCAGACGAGGCCGCCTGCTGTGTTTCTTCAGCCTCAATCACATGTAATGTGAAACTAGAGTTGAGGGGCCAGAGGTTGCCAAACCTGTATGTCTGAATGCAGGACACCCCTTCCAAACTCTGGTTTCATATGGAGAGCGACCCAAGGCTTCGCTTTCCAAACTCCAGTTTGAACCATCAATTTGCAGTGTGTTTTGCTACCCCAATCTGAGGCTGAATGCAGTTTGCATTCCCTGAAACCAGAGTTGAGGGAGGAAGCTCCTCCCTCTCTCTGGCTGTAACTGGCTGGGTGGGCTGTCCTTCATTAAAAAAAAGGATGCCCACACAGTCAGTTTCCCCTCCTTTCTGCAGTCTCGCTGATTGCAGGCACCCTGTACTCTGTTACACCTGAGTTCGGTCAGGAGAGCGAGGTGGGGAGGGGAGTGGAACTTTGGGTCCATTGGACTCACAGTTCCACGTCATGTGTGAATACAGCCTTCATGTCACCTTCCAGTTAAGAGGCATGCTCAGATCAGTGATTCATGCAGAAACACAGCAGGCAGCCTCTTCTGAGGTTTGGTTATTCTTTATCAGGAGGTAAAACTACTGCAATGTTGCACCTTCGTAAAAGGAAGCAAGCCCTGAACAGTGATTCATGCAGAGATTCAACAGGTAACATCCTCTGAAGTTCAGTAATTTTGTAATGTCCCTGCATCAGAAGTGATTCACATCCAGTGCAGAGGCAGAGCAGATTATCACCCTTTAATGCAAACTTTGGGTTTGCAACTTCGGGTCTCCATATATTGGTGGACTCCAACTCACACCCTTACAGCCACAGTGACCTCAACCGATGTGATTGGGCTTGAAAGGAGTTGTAGCCCAACAGCATCTGGGGGTTCAAGGTTGAATACCCCTGCTCTAACTGGAAAGTAGCAAGGCCAGAGCAGCCAGTCATGCACAGCTTCCCAACATGGACTGAGTCAACCAGGACTGAAGCTTTCTTTTCCAGCCCTTGACTCAGGGGACTCTGTGGCTCCTGAACTGCTTGCTTTTCTTTCTGGAAAGCCAGAAGTACATTTTTCTTGGTTTTCAGCATCAAAAATGCCAATATTAACCATATCGATAGGCAGCTCTTTAGGAAAAAGCAACCCAAATGTTTGTAGGTACCTCCGAGATGGCGGTCCAGATATGTTTATCCATTGCACACACTCCTAAAAGACCATCCTGATCCCTGGTCTCATTAGTTATATCATATGCATTTTGGTTGTGAAGTGTGCACTGTTACCATAAACAAACAAACATTCAGTTAATATCCCAAATTAGACTGAATATATGATTGGTAGAAAGGCCATTTGAAGTCACTGGGGAAAACAGACGGGACTGGAGGCCACCCTTGCATTGGCAGCCCAGTGGAGAAATCAAACTTGTGCCCTTTGCCGGTCATCTCTTTTCCAGGTGGCCATTTTCAGGGTGGCCCTTGAAAGCAAGCCTTATGTAATTGTAAGAATCAATCGCAACAGCCAGACAACTTGAATGTTTTCTGTTTTCATTTGCATGTGAACTGCTTTGAGAGGCCTGAACTTGAAACAAGCAAGCAAGCAAGCAAGCAAAAAAACCCCTCTGGCTTTTGGTAAGCCAGAGTTTTGAAACTGGGCAGAAATGTGATGCCTGTGGAGCAGCTTGTGTGCTGGACCCCTTCAAAAAACTTGGTCCTTTGTGTATCCTTTGTGTATTATGGTAACAATTCACTGTGCACTGCGAGGACAAAATGGTTGTCTGAATTCACCCAGAAAATATGATTAACACCTGAGCAAAATTTGAGAATCACTATTTAGCTTCCAAATCAACCTGTGCAGGAGATGAAAGAGGGCCACATAAAGCCTTCGAGAGCACCTGTTGTGGTTCAGTGCCAGAAGGTGTTACAATCAAAGAGCTGTTGAGTTACTGCAGCAGGAAGGCTGCTTGTGACTTGCAGAAGGTAACCTGAAGTGATATGGGGTGGAGTGGGGGGAGACATTGTAATTTAGCTAATTTCACAGAAGAACAGCTTATTTCTGAGTAGTTATGATAAGGAGAGGTTTAAACAGTTGTTCCCCCTCCTTCTACAAGCAGGGTTACACAGGGATTTATGGTCTAATCATTGACTTCTGAGCTGAACCAATCACCTTCATTCATTATCTTGTTCTGATGGGAGGAGAAACGAGAGAGACACAGCCTGGGGGAGCTGCCACTATCCAGGTCCCATGTTCCAGCTCAGGTGGTCCCTACCTCCCCAGCTGTCACTACAGAGTGACCAGAGACCATCTTGTTCTAAGGGGAGGAGAGATGGAATAAGGGACAAAGGAGAGATGAAAGAAGTGACAATGCCTAAAGGGCTCAGCTTGTAACTATCTAAACATGTAGCTTGGTGCATGGTTACTCATTGACATTTTTATTCAAAGTGCTTTGAGAAGTTCACCTGAAAAGTGGTATTAAAATGTCATAAATAAATAAATAAATAAATAAATAAATAAATAAATAAGCAAGCAAGCTGATCTGGGGTAAGCAAGGCCTAATGACACAAAAGACATGGCAGCATCCTGCACTAGGAAATGAGTCAGAGCTGTCCAGTTCTGCCCCCCACCTGGCTCTCTTCAACTCCTCCCCTACCTCCAGTTTGCAGTGCTACAACAAGGGGAGGTGAGATGCCTTATTGTGATGGAACAACAAAAAAGAAACAAGCTGTTCTTGTAAGAATTAATCTGCCTACTTTCCTTTCACTATCCCCACAGTCGGACTGAATTTGGTCCAAATCGGTTAGGCAGTTCACAAGTTAGCCCACTTGTGCCTGAAATGTCCATGTGCCCATCATCTTGAATGGGTGGATGACATCATTACAAACTATGTGTTTGAGGTGTCCCTATGTGTCCCTACAATGGTAACAAATTTGGTCCAAATCAGTTCGCACTTACACCTCAAATGTTCACATATCCACCATCTTTAATCAGGGTGGATGACATCATTACAAACTATTCCCTATGTGTCCCTACACCTGTAGCAAATTTGGTTCAGATCAGTTAGGCAGTTCACAAGTTAACCCACTTGCGCCTCAAATTTTCATGTGTCCACCATCTTGAAGTGGGGTGGATGACATTATCACAAACCATGCCATTGAGGTGTTCCTGTGTGTCACTCACTACAACTGTACCAAATTTGGTTCAAATGGGTTAGGCGGTCCACAAGTTATCATCATCAGTTTTATTACGGCCATTGGCCAGCAGGTCCACAAGTTAGCCCTTTTGCCCCTCAAACGTTCATGCATCTGCCATCTCGAATTGGGGTGTATGACATCATTACAAACTACACCACTGAGGTGTCTCTAAGTGTCACTCACTACAACTGTAGCAAATCTGGTTCAGATCAGTTAGGCTGTTCACAAGTTAGCTCACTTGCACCTCAAACATTTATGCACCCACCATCTTGAATTGGGGAGGATGACATCATCATAGACTGTGCCACTGAGGTGTCCCTATGTGTCCCTACAGCAGTAGCAAATTTGGTTTAAATCGGTTAGGTGGTTCACAAGTTAGCCCACTTGCGCATCAAAGGTTTATGTGACTGCCATCTTGAATTGGGGTTGATGACATCATCACAAAAGTACATCACTCAGGTGTCCCGTGTATCACTCACTACAACTGTACCAAATCTGGTTCAAGTTGGTTAGACAGCGCACAAATTAGCCCACTTGTGCCTCAAATGTTCATGCATCTGTCATCTTGAATGGGATGGGTGACATCATCACAAATTACACCATTGAGCCATACCTATGTGTCCCCCATTTGGTTCATATTGGTCAAGGCATTAAGAAGTTGGTGAGGTGAGGCACACGCATGGAATGCCAGGTGATCTCGTAAGCCTACTGGAAAGTAGGCTAAAAACAGCAAAAATGAAAGCACATCAGTAGCGCTTTGCCAGTCTATACATGGAAGGCTGGTATTGTCATTCTGTAAAAACAAGAAAAATCACCACAAATCTAGTCTGAAACAGTGGTGGCTGCTGGCTCTTGGGATTGTGGGGTGGGGGCAGAGGGGAGGGGAGGGAGCTGGGGTAACCATAGGTGGGGCTAGCAGTATGAAGGTCCAATCCTAAGTTAGAAAGAACCAGCCCATGGTTTTCTAAAGTTGTTTATTTGTCTCTACCAAAATCTCCATCGTTCACACCAGCACTTGACAGCTGACTATTTAGTACAGATTTAGTGCTAAATTTGCCCCTTGAATAAAGGAATCCTGTCCTTAGATTGGTTAATTGTAGGTGTCAGTGTGGAAAGTAGCAATGCCCTCTCTATCAGAAATGCAAATTCCATGCTAGGGATCATTAGGAAGGGGACTGAAAATAAAAATGCTAATATTATAATGTCCTTATACAAATCTATGGTGCGGCCACATTTAGAGTATTGCGTACTGAGCCAGTGTGGTGTAGTGGTTAGAGTGCTGGACTAGGACCGGTGAGACCCGAGTTCAAATCCCCATTCAGCCATGATACTTGCTGGGTAACTCTGGGCCGGTCACTTCTCTCTCAGCCTAACCTACTTGACAGGGTTGTTGTGAGGAGAAACTTAAGTATGTAGTACTCTACATACTGAATTAAGTATGTAGTACTCTGGGCTCCTTGGAGGAAGAGCGCAATATAAAATGTAAAAAAACCACACACCCTGAAATACAGTTCTGGTCACCATATCTTAAGAAGGACATAGTAGAATTGGAAAAAGTGCAGAAGAGGGCAACCAAGATGATCAGAGGCCTGGAGCACCTTCCTTATGAGCCAAGGATCTGGGGCTTTTTAGTTTGGAAAAGAGGCGACTAAGGGGAGACATGGTGTATAAAATTATGTATGGAATAGAGAGAATGGACAAATAAAATTTTCACCTTCTCTCACAATTCTAGAACCAGGAGTCATCCAATGAAACTTAAGGCCCTGAAATTTAGGACTGACAAAAGAAGGACTTTTTCACACAGCACATAATTAATGTATTGAATTCTCTGCCATAGGATTCAGTGGTGTCCACCAGCTTGGATGGCTTTAAAAAGGGGCTTAGACAAATTCACAGAGGACAATCTTTAAATGGCTACTAATCTGGTGGCTATTAGGGATATGCACTAATTATTTTTTTTAATTCAGTTCAAAGTTGAATCAGATCTGCCAGTTTTGATTAGATCTTGAATCTGATACCCTCAAATCATCCCTGATTTGATTCAAACTCAAATCAATTTGGAGAAAATTAAAGGGCCAGGGGGCACCAGAGTAGGTAGGTGGTAGTTTCAAATAGGTGGCAACTACCATCCAAACCCCAAAGAAATTGGGCAAAGGGGTGATATTTAAAGAATGTTTTGAGTTTGGAGTGGTTTTATTTTTTCTCTCATAGGGAATAATGGGGATTCAAATTGGCCCTATTACACCCTGTGGGTAGTGCCAGGATGGCCCAAAGTGAGTTGGGGGGTAGTGCACATTGGGTGCCAACCCCGCCCCCAACCACAAGCCCATGAGGTACTCAGTTTGGTTCTTTTTTTAAAAAATGAGGTGCTTGTTAAATTCTTTGGTGTTGTTAGGAATCCTCATAGAGATTCATTATAAAAACTCATCATTCATTTTGCACCAAAGAATCCACTCTGAACACCTCAAAAATTCAGCATCTCCCTCCAGCCCACTGCCAAGGTGGGCAGATGCATGGCGTTGGAAGGGTGTGTTGACCTTTAAACTGGTCATGTTACCATGGGGGCATTGCCCGCACCTGCAGCAGCAGCGAGATCAGAGATTGGAAATAGGGATATGCATGGAACTGGTTGGCCTGGTTTGGTTCGAGTCTGAACTGGAACCAAACCGGGCCAGTTTGGTCCGGCACCCACTTGAACCCCACCTGGTTCGATTTGGTCTGGGGTGGGGGGTGTCCGCAGAAAATATTATTATTTTTTCAGCTTATCCCCTCCAAGGGGCCTTCTCCGAGGTGGTAGTGGGGGTGGGTGTCTATGGAGGTTCCCCTCCGCCTGCCGGCCTCCGTTATGCTCCCATCACCTGGTTTAGGCAGTCCTCGGCCCTTTCCAGGCCTTTCCTCTGGCACGGTGGCCATTTGGTAGGCTGCTGCAGCTGCACAAGCACAAATCGCCCTTGCGTGGCCTTGGGACGGCGGAGGGGGCATCTAGACCTCCTTCCATCTCCATGTGTGGAGAAAGGCCCATAATGGCCTGCAGATGGGGCATGCAGTCATTTGGGAGGGAGGAGGGGAGATGGAAGGAGCTCTCCCTCACTGCTCTCATTGCCCACATAGCGGCATTGCTAAAAGGGGGGACTTTCCCTTCAGCCCACTACCACCCTCCCCACAGCAGCTACTGCCACCCGTCACCTGCATAGCATTTTAAAGGTCAAGGGGAAGACTTTCCCCTTGCTCCCTTCCCACAGCTGCCTCTGTGCAGCCTTTGCTGACCTTATCCCGCCACGCACAGCGGCAGTTTTTAAAGAGAAAAAAGGTGGGCTTTCCCCTCACTCCCAGAGAGGGGTGGCAAAATTTGAGGAGCAGCAAAATTTGCCTCTCTAAATTTTGCTGCTGTAGGCAAGTGCCCACTCTGCCTCTGCTTAAATCCTCCACTGTTGAGCAGTTGAATTACCAACCAAACTGGTTTGAGCCAGTTCACCAACTCAACTGGCCCAGCCAGTAGGTTCAACCGAACTGGTTAAGGGACCTGCGGTTTGGTCCAAATTCAGTCTGAATTCGGACAGAATGGCAGCCATCGGTCTGTGCACACCTCTAGAAGGGCAAGGGTGGAAGGCATGTGGTGCAGTAACATTGCTGAAGTTATGCAAGGCTGGGGATGATCAGCACCGGGATGGGAGACTACCCAGGATCCCTATGCATGGCTCCTTGAGTTCCATGGAAGAAGATGCAATGCATTCCTAGAAATAAATCCACCTTACTAAACTATCTGCTCTGCTGCTGTACACTGAGGTGAGCTGACCAGAAATGTTCCTGGTGAATTCCTAATGGTATTTCTGTTGTTGCCACCATTAAGCCCACAGTATGCTCTTGAAGGTAAACACCAAGAGACTATGCATGGGCAGGTGGGTGCTGCAGTCATGCTTTCCTATTAAGAAGTCTCTGTTGGCCTGTTTTCTTAATTCCATACATTGGCCATTGTTATTAGATTCATTTGGATTTCCAGAGGCATCTGGCTGGTAATGGCTGATCCAGTCAGGCAGTTATGTGTTTCTTGACTGGGTGGTTTGACACTAGTTTTGGACACATTTTTAAAAATGTGTTTTTGAGCATATCCATCACTCAGGGCCAGCCCTAGGGTTTTTGGTGCCCTAGGAGAAGTGTGATTTTGGCATGCGTACACACACACACTTGAGAAGCTCGGAGCCCTGGCTTTAACTTTAGCCATAGAGACTGCTCATTCGTGAGGTTGAATGACCAGCCCATGCAGATGACCAGCAGATGATAGTCATAGCAGATGATGGTCATAGCAGATGATGGTCATAGCTGATGTTGGTTTGAGGATCCAGTGGGTGAGAGTTCACAGACTATTATCGGGGCAAAACTCTTAACACTTCAGAGATGAAAAGATACTGCTGTTAATTCATAAATCCATTCAGAGACAACTTATTTTGGAAATGTATGTTAGGGCAGGCAATTTATTTTATTTATATTGAAGAAAGGAAATGGAGTTTATGAGACTCTCCATTTATTGGGGCCTGAGGGGCAATGAGCAAAGAAGCCTGTGTATTTTGGGATGCAGAATATGCAGGCCCTTTGGGGAGCAGAGTGTTGTATTACATATTATGTTCTCACACTGCTGTGCAGTACTTCATGGGTGCAATAAAAGAGGGTGAGAGAATAATTGGCAGCACTATATTTTGGCACTATTTATGCCCCTGCCTCCCACCCCTTACCCCCGGAAGTGATGCTCCAGGCCAGGGATTCTCAACATTGGGTCCCCAGATGTTGTTGGACTTCAACTCCCATAATCCTCAACCAAAGGCCATCGTTGCTGGGGATTATGGGAATTGAAGTCAAATAACATCTGGGGACCCAACGTTGAGAATTCCTGCTCTAGGCAACTTGCCTAGGTCTGCCTAGTGGATGATCTCTCTCCTCTCTCTCTCTCTCTCTCTTTCACACACACACACACACACACCCCAACCAAATTTGTAGACCATCCCAAACTTCTGTCTCTGGGCAGTTTATAACAACATAAAGCACATTAAGACAAAAATGAAAACCTTAAAACAATTTAAAACCACAGTAAAGTTAAAAAGCCTGGGTGAAAAAAAAAGTGTCTCTAAAGCGCCACCCCTATCAAAGCTCTACCCCTAGTCCTCCTGGAGCATAGAGATGGAGCTAGAATGGCAAGGTGTGTCTGATTCTTGCTGTGTGTGTTCTCTAAATTGCCTTTGAAAAAGAAGCAATGAATTTCATGTTGTCAGGCAGAAACTACTGACCCACAAGCTATAGGTTTGTTTAGAATATGCCCTGTAATACTGAATAAGTATGGACAAGCTTGCTCCAAAGACACCAAACTAAGGCAGGGCACAATAGATTGATTTGTACTTTGAAGCAAGCGCAGCATGAATGGAGTGAAATAATAAAACAACAACAACAACAAGAAGAGGGCATTTCAGGTGCATACAGAGTAAAATGCCAAAAAGAAAGCAAAGAGAGGAAAACATACAATTTCAGTGTTAGAAGGGAATGAATGGAAAGAGAAAAGATATGTGAAGAGTTGTAGAAGGACATGAGTTATGAAGATGAAGAGTTAAGCATGACTCCTAGAGTTTCTTTTACAATAATGCTGCTTTTCAAATGGAAATGATGGGGTCAGGGGCACAGGGCCGACACCGCCTTTGGACAATGGGATAGTGAGCTCTGAGGCAAGTGACAAAAAAGACGGGAGAGAAGATGTTTGCTGGAAGAGTCCCCATTCTTCACTGCCAGGCTGACTGTGTGCTGCTGCTCTTGTTCTCCCCAGGCTCCTGCAGAGAGGGGGAGGTCCCTGGCTCAGGCTCCAGTTCAGTTTGCAGACTGTATAAGTTGGGCTTGTCACAGAAAGCCCTCCGGGTACTAAAACTGGCTCAGAGAATGTTAATAAGATAGGAGAGAAGAAAGCAGGAGGTGTGGGGGGTGGGGAGCCAAGAAGATTTCAACACAACTGATCTGTAAGGAGTGTTCTGTAAACAAAACAAAGCAAAACAAAATGGCGTCATGCCAGGAGCACCTGCCTCTCTGCATTGATATTAATTGTCTGGGGCAGAAGGGGAAGAAAATCATTACCCCTTCTGCTGCTTCCCAAGGAGCAGAGGGATATTAGATGTCTTCAATATTGTAGCCATCCTATGTGGTCTGTTGTGTGTTTTATTTTATCTGTGCTGCTTTGCTGGAACCTGGAAGTGCTAGGGAGGAAGAGTCTCTTGACACGACATACATAGCCCTGTGCATGTAGAGTGCAGTGCTGTGGCAGGCTATCCATGAAGGTTTGTATAAGGTAAGAACTGTGAGAATATTTGGAGAACCATGACCCAGTGAAAGGACCCAGTGAAAGCAGACATATACTGAAAGTATATAGAAAGTGGACAAGCATTGTTTCTGCATAAAGAATGGCTGACAAAGCCTGATTTTTCTTTAACTCAGCTTAGCTGTTGTGTGGGATAATGACAAGTACAGTCGGATTGACATGGCACATTGTGATTGACCACATATTGCACATGATATTCATTAGGCTTCTTCTGCCACTTAACTGATAAGAAAATAAGGCCCTTATTATAAGGACATTATGCAGTCCTTTAATAACTGGAGAAAGAACACAAATGCCAGGTCCTTGAATTGGAGCCTCTGCAGGTCAGTCTGGTACCTGGAAAGCATAATGATAATAAGTACAGAAGAAGAGCCCGGCTTGATTAGGCCCAAGGCCTATCTAGTCCAGCATCCTGTTTCACACAGAGGCCCACCAGATGCCTCTGGGAAGCCCACAGGCAAGAGCTGAAGGCATGCCCTCTCTCCTATGGCTACTTCCCTGCAACTGGTATTGAGAGGCATCTTGCCTCTGAGGCTGGAGGTGGCCTATAGCCATCAGACAAGTAGCCATTGATAGATCTGTCCACCACGAATTTTTCCAGGCCCTTTTAAATTCATCAAAGGTCTCAACAGCCTCCTCCCCACCAGTATCCAGGGAAAACCTAAGTTTCCTCCCAGGGCAGTTTCCTCCTATCCAGGGAAAACCTAAGTTTCCTCCCTGGGGGCCTAGGGCACCCCAGATTAGTCCCACATCCCCTCACTGGAAAGAAGCACCTACCCCCGCCAGCCTGGCCCAAGAGGCCAGACAACAAGGCACTGGAGTTACCACAGGAGACCAACACACACACACACACACACACACACACACACACACACACACACACACAAAATGGCCTCTTACAAAGCTCCATCTTCACAGTTACTTCACAGGTCCTGCTGCTCCCTCCCTTGCCATGACCCCTCCAGAGCTGCCTCTGCCCACACCGTGAGGTGAGAGGGAAGAAAGGAGAGGTGATCGGAGGCAAACTACACAGTTGATGTGCCAAAGGGTGCCTACCCCTATCCTAGAGGAACAGAAGTGAACAACATCCAAGAGGCCAGACAACAAGGCTGCTTTTTAGTTTTCTATTGAGGCTGAAACAAATGAAAAATAATTATGTTTGCCGCTGGCATAATTAATTATAGGTTAATTCCTTCCACTGGATTGGTGAACCTTAGGATTTGTGTTGGAAATTCAGGTTGATGACTGCAGCCTTTATGGGCATGAAACAAAAAACAGGCTATACACATCAGTTCATTATTACTTTAAAAAGTGAAAATGACAAGGCTTCCCTCACTTCACCTCTGCAGTTAGTCATGGCTACAATTCCATGCAAAACTAGATGAAAATGACAACACTCTTGCCCACCTTTGTGCACAGCACAAGCCACATTTCCCAGCCAAGGGAAAATAAAAGTGCTATATCATTTCAGACCTCAAATGGCTGTGCTACATTTGTGACAGACGCTCCAAAAATAAGTAAAACCTAATTAAAACAAACCACAAGTAGTTCTAGTAAGAACTAATTAGCCTAATTTCCTATCACTGTCTCTACAACTGGACTATATTTGGTTCAAATCATGGTCTGCAAGTTACATCTCTTGTACCTCCATTGTTCATGTGTCCACCATCTTGGATCGGGGGGGATGACATCATCACAAACTATGCCATTTTGGCATCCCTATGTGTCCCTACAGCTGAAGCAAATTTGGTTCAAATTGGTTAGGTGGTTCAGAAATTGGTCCTCTTGCGCCTCAAAGCTGTACATGTCTGCCATCTTGAATTGGGGTGGATGACATCATCACAAACTATGCCGTTGAGGTGTCCCTATGTGTCACTACAACTGTACCCGATTTGGCTCATATTGGTCCAGCTGTTGCAAAGTTGATAGTGGGAGACACACACAGACAGACAAACACACAGAGAATGCTGGATGATCTCATAAGCCTACTGGAAAGTAGGCTAATAAAAATACATACAGTCCTGCCATCTTGGAATACATTTTACCCAATTTCAGAACTCTAAGCACAGCCATTCTGGAAATGCAAAGGGTTGGGGGAAATGGGGACATGTTGCACTTTTTTATGAAGGCAAAGGGCAGAAACCTCCACATGGGGTTGGAGTTATGGTCTAAGTGTGAGCTTCAATTCCAGAAGCTTTTGTCATTTTCTGTCATGAAACAAGCCACCTATCGGGCTTTTTTGGAAGTTTTTTAAAAAAAATTTAAAATATCATTTTAAATCAATAAATTGACCGATTTGCTCCAAAATCAATACACAGAGCCCTGCTAACCTATCCTATATTTATGTCCAATTTCAGAACATTAGGCCAAACCATTCTGGAAATATAAAAGGGACCTTCTTTTCTCTTGGGGAACATCAGGGGTCTCTCTGGGAAAGTAGGCACAACTTGTGAACTGCCTAACCGATTTGAACCAAATTTGCTTCAGCTATAGGGACACATAAGATGGCATAGTCTGTGATTATGTCATCCACCCTGATTCAAGATGGTAGATGCATACACTTTTGAAGCTCAGGCGGACTAACTTGTGAACCAATTAACCGATTTGAACCAAATTTGGTACAGCTGTAGGGACTCCTCGGGACACTTCAACTGTGTAGTTTGTGATGATGCACCACAACTCAAGATGGAAGACACATACATTTTGAGCTGCAAGAGATCTAACTTGTGGACCTCGATTTGAACCAAACTTAGTCCAGTTTTAGATGATGATGGATATTTATATATCACTCTTCAACAAAATTCTCAAAGAGGTTTACATAGAATATATAAATATATAAAGCGGTTTACATACAATATATAAATAAGATGGTCCCTTGTCCCCAAAGGGCTCACAATCTAAAAAGAAACATAAGGTAAGGGCTGTCCTTAGCCCTGGCAGGTTGTGGTGCCTGGGGCAAATAAGCCAGTGCAGGGCCCCCTTCCAGTTAATTCTAATGGGGGTTAAAAGAGCGGAGTGTGGGGCAGTCACCCTGCTTGCCATGCCCTAAGGACAGCCTTGCATAAGTTAGACACCATGCGGGGCATGGAGCAGTCTCCCTGCTTGCCATGCCCTAAAGACAGCCCTGCATAAGTTAGACACCAGCAACAGCCACTGGAGGGATGTTGTGCTGGGGTTGGATAGGGCCAGTTGCTCTCCCCATGCTAAAGATGAGAGAATCACCACTTTTAAAAAGTGTCTCTCTGCTCAGTTAGCAGGGGTTGTCAGTTAGAGAAAGTGAAAGGAAAGTAGGCAGATTAGTTCTTACTAGAACAACTTATGAGATCACCTGGCATTTTGTGTGCCTATTTGTCCATGTGTCCATGTATGTGTCCCCCTGCCCCCATCAACTTTGCGATGCCTGGACCATATGAACCAAATCAGGTACAGTTTGAGGGACACATAGTGAAACCTCAATGGCATAGTTTGTGATGATGTCATCCCCCCAATTCAAGATGGCAGTCACGTGAACGTCTGAGGTGCTAGTGGGCTAACCTGTGAACTGCTAACTGATTTAAATCAAAGTTGCTACAGCTGTAGGGACACATATGGCTGTCCCAATGGCATAGTTTGTGTTGATGTCCGCTTTGTACCAAATTTGCTACAGCTGTAGGGGCACACTCTGGCCCAGACTTATGGATTTCTGGATATATATATCCAGCACAGCTGGGTATATTTCTCTCTCATTCATAGATAGATAGATAGATAGATGGAGAGAGGGGGGATGCTTATTTTATAGGACCACGCCCTCCTTCCAGTAAGCTTATTAGGTCCAGGGTCCAAAATGACCTAGCTGTACCCCAAACAGGGACTTGGGTATTGTGCCAAAGGCTTCATGGAGAAGGTGAGTTTTAGGCCCTGGCCACATTAGGCCCTGGCCCTGGCCATCACAGTGTGGAAGGCCAGTACTTAAATCACCAGACAGATATCACTTTGGCAGTCTTTGTATACAATATGGTTTAGAGACCTATGTTTCTGCTGGTTTTACTGGCTTCATTATTGCTGATTTTACTGGTTTTGTTGTTTATACTGCTTTTATCTGGTTATTTTCTCATGGTTTATATTTATTGAATTTGTTTTTTTAACATAACTTTATTATTGTTATTTCATTCTTATTGTAGGCTGTCTTGGACATTTGCAATGGAAGTGTGGGATATATATCATTAAATAAATAAAAAAATAGATGCTTTGTTTATGGTGCTTTCATCTCCTAAGAGTTTTGATGGGATGGGAGAGGCTGCAAATCATATGCTCCACAGGGCGGAGAAGGACAGAGCGACTCCATTTGCTGTAATCACCACCTTAGGCTCCAATTATCTGTAACCCTCATCTCTGGGAGGAGGGAGAACATCCACATTTCTTCACTCAAAGATGCAAACCCTGAGGGCCCAGAGCAATAAGCAGTTCAAGGAAGTGGTAGAATAGGAATTGCCTTCTCTTCCTGCCATATCCTGGTGGCTTTCACCCCAAGGGCCACTTTTTACATGACATTTTTCCTACATGGAGATAATATCCATGTGTGCCCCTGATTTAATTTGCTGCCATCTCCATATTTCTCCAATGTGATCCTTTTGGGGGAAAGAAAGACCAGATTCTAGCCCTTTTGGCTGTCAACAGATGCAACACATGTGATTATTTCTAAGAAGCCTTACGTTTCTGGCCAACTCACTGGTTCTATTCACTGACTATTACAATAAACAGACCCACCTAATCTTGAATATATCCAAAAACTGCCCCTTTATAACTTGCTGAGAATATTAGTCTAATTTCCTGGAAATCTCTCCCCACAATGAAATGGTGCCCTAACCCAGCACCTCTCAATTTAAAAGGCAGGTATTGTGCAAATGAATTGTACCATGATTAAAAATATCTTATTTGGCAGAGTAATTTTGAATGTAATTTTGGCATTTTGGGGGAACTTGGGATATTTGAAGAACATAAGAACAGCCTTGCTGGATCAGGCCCAAGGCCCATCGAGTCCAGCATCCTGTTTCACACAGTGGCCCACCAGATTCCACGGGAAGCCTACAGCAGGAGTTGAGGGCATGCCCTCTCTCCTGCTGTTACTCCCCTGCAACTGGTTCTCAGAGGCATCCTGCCTTTGACGTTGGAGGTGGCCCTCCAACTATGAGCCGTTGATAGGCCTCTCCTCCATGAAGTTATCCAAGTTCCTCTTAAAGCCATCCAGGTTGTTGGCTGTCACCACATCTTGTGGCAGAGAATTCCACAAGCTGATTATGCGTTGTGTGAAAAAGTACTTCCGTTTGTTGGTCCTAGATTTTCTGGCAATCAATTTCATGGGATGACTCCTGGTTCCAGTGTTATGTGGGAGGGAGAAGAATTTCTCTCTATCTACTTTCTCCACTACATGCATGATTTTATAGACCTCTATCGTGTCTCCCCACAGTCATCAAGGGCTGGGATGCTACAAGGCAAAGGAGGAAAGGATGTGGGGGCTGGAATGGACAGCAGAAGACAGTGGCTGAATTCAGATGTAACTGCAAATTGGAGGTTCCTTCACCTCTGGTTTCCATAGCCATCTGTCCGAATGCAGGCAACCAGAGTTAAGTGGGAAAATGGACTCATGGTTTCACTCAGTGGTTCAGCGTGGAGTTTTGCCAACTCCAACTCTGGTTATGCAGTGCCAGCATTACATCCAAACACTGGCACTGCAGTTTCATCCCTCTGAAACTGGAGTTGAGGGAGGAACTCTGGGCTGTGCGGGCTGTCCTTTGGGAAAGAAGGAAGCCTGCACAGCCAGTTACTCCTCCTCTTTGCAGTCAGTGAGACTGAAGAGAGGTAGGTCTCAATTTCATCCAAATGTGGACAGGAGAGCAGGGAGAGGGGGGCATGGAACTGTGGGTTCATTGGACTCATGGTTCTGCATTATGTCTATAGGCAGCCAGGAACATGAGCCAGGGGCAGCTGCATAGGGCAGCAAAGGCTTTGCCCCCTAACACTGGGAGCCTTGTCTTTTTGCTCTTGAGACAGCAGCAGCAATTGCCTAAACATTTCTTTGCATCTGTTGGCAGCCAGAAGGGCTAGAATCTTGTCTTTCTTTCCCCAAAAGGGAATGAGCAGAATCAGATTCACAGGAAGCCAAATTTTGCCCCAGATTGTGCCCCAGATGCACAAAATATCGGAGTTTCAATGTATTATAATAAAAAATGCATAAACAAGCTGACTGTTTGCAGTCTGACTCTTGGATGCTTCCTCCTGGGTAGCGTGCCCCCCATTCCCTCTCCCACAAGCCCCAGTTTAACTATTAACAAGCTGGCTAGTCTAATGGAGACAATGGTCTATTTGTTTAGCACCGAGGACTAGAATGGAGCTCTTATCAAGGGCTCTGGCAAATTTATCAAAGCTCAGTGATTAGCTCTATTAGAGAAGGGATTTGTGTAAACAAAAAGACAGGTGCAAAGAGGCTATTCCAGCTGGCAAAGGCTTCATAGAGTTTTCATCCTTTCAGCGGCAATAAAATAAAACTTCCAGGAAACAGAATCAAACTGGAGAGAGAACATGTATATTTTTAACTCATTAGCTCTGACCTTCCTATTGTTTGGCCATTCTGTGCCTCCTTTTCCCTCTCAGCTGTCTCTAGTTTAAAGGAATGTTGCTTTTTATATCAACCTCCCCCCACCCAATCCCTCTCTGTTCCCCATAAAGGAGCAGCTGCCTCAATATTTCTAAAATCAGAGTACCCATCCATCCCACACTAGGAGGGATTTTTCTTCATACTCATCGCTACTGAAGCCCCTTTCCCATTTACTTGGTAAGAAGCCATTTCTATCTGTATCTTATTATGGCTAGTGCAAGACAGTTTTTCCTATAGAAAGAGACCGATAGAGGAGTGTGCCATTTGCAAAAGAGCTGTGAGGGCTGACAAAAAAATAAATAAAAAAAAATCACAGACCAATTGACATCACTGAGTTCTGCAGTCAGTTCTAAAATGCACAAAATGCAATTGTCTTAAATGGATCTGAATTCTGCAAAACTTGCATTATAGATGTAAAATGTATGTTTTGTGAGGCAATCTCTTGGTTCTCTCTGTTTGCGACCTCCTGGTGCCTATTTGCTTTCATCTGAATGTTTGAAATTCATAGCCAACTTGCTTCACAAGTTGCAGAATGCCTTTACACCATCATTCTTTTTCTTCCCCTAATGAAGCAGTTGAATTTGTGATTTTTTAATGCAAACCTGTTTCTCCACATTTCCTCTTAGCTCTGATCAAGACAGTAAATAGGGAACCAAAAAAGGGCAAGTGCCTACAAAGGAGAAAAAACAGACAAAAAGGAAGGAAACAGAGAAAAAGGGGAAAGAAACAAGAGAAGAAAGAACCCTTTCAGAAGCCATAGGGCTGGTACTTCTAATTATCAGAGAGTCCCCTCAATATTAGGACCTATATATATATATATATCCCCCCACCTGGCTTCTTCTATGGCCAATGGGAGAAAATAGTCATTCTGCTCACTTTCCATATTTTAATTCCACGACTGTGATAGTCTGAAGTGATGGTCTTTTTATAGGCAACCCATAATGCTCTTTCACTTCAAAGTGCTTGTTTTTTCTTCTTCTTTTCATTATAGCATCAACCTGAAACACAATTTGCCCCTACTCACATAAAACTTACCCCAACTTCCTTTGATCAGACATCATACCTGCCAACATGTCCCATCCATGTGAATGGGAAAATAGGGACATGTTGGCAGGTATGCAACATGTGTGGGAGAAGAACTGGTGGGCAGACAAGAGGAGCAATATGCCCTCCCAGAAGTATGTCGAGCCCTTCTATGTCTGCTGATTCACCCCTGTAAATTTCACTGTCCCTTAACCTCAGCTATATTTACTTTCACCTTTTGATTCTGGTAGGGGAAAAAATGATCTAAAATGACCAGGAAGAGGGGCCTTTCCAAGGGAAAATTGAAAAAAGGGTAAGAAATTCCCACCCATCTACCAATTCTGCTCTATAAGTGCCCCCACTAGCCCCTGCATTTGTGTCAGAAAAGAAACATGGAGTTGGGATGAAGGAAAACCCAGCTGAAGAAAGAATATTAGATGGTGGCGGGATGGACTGGAACTACTGTGGTGCCTTATTGGTTCTAGAGCCTCTCAGAGTGGCTTAGAGGCCAGATACTGTTACTATGATAAGAATATACCTGATGACCATCAGAGGTGCACCAAGGTAATTTTGGAGTCTGGACCTAAAGGCCTGAGGAGCCCATCCCACTGGAGTCCCCACCCAGAAGTTAAGCATCAACCCTCTACACGCACATACCATGATACACAGAGGCTCTTCACATTATCAGTGTGAAGAGCCGTAAGGGGGTTTGTGGGGAGAGCGGGCTTAGCCCGCTCTCCCCATAGATGATCAAAAGGCAGCCCTGGGCGGCCGGATTGGCTGCCCACACGACTGCCAGCTCTGTCACGGAGCTGGTGGAGGCTGTGGGGATCACAGGCTGTGCAGCCCACAGAAGTTCCAGGATGCCCCGCACAAGCGGGCGATTGTGAGAATAGCCTCACAATATTCTTAACCTGTGGATTCTTGAGGGCACAAACAGCAACTGAACTCACAAGAATTTAATGATATAAAACAGGTATATTTTTGCAAATATACATTAGCAGAAACATTTAAACACACAACTTAACATATTCCGATCCCATGTTTTTCTTTCCCTACCCCCTCCCTCTGTCTCTGTCATGCTTGATCATCCAGTGCAGCATGGGCCAGCAGCACAACAAGGTGACCACACCACCAAGGACAGACTAAAGATGATTTGGGGGCCCCCACGGGATGTGGAAGAGGCCCTGGACTTCGGCCCAGAAGTCCAGGGGTAAGAGCACCTCTGATGAAATGAGAAGGATTTCCAGATCACATTGGCTTATGATGGGCTGGCTGGGCTCCCCCCCCCCGCCCCCGCCCTTCCTCTGCAGCAAGTGCCATGTCCTGATTCTTTGAACTCCCTGTTTGGGCTTTTCTCCTTGTTAAATTCAACTTCCTTTGTCCACTATTTATCTCAAAGCTATCAATAACACTGTTCACCCCACTGTTTCCTGTGCTATGCCTTCAGCAAACTAGAACCTGAATGATAGGGGCAAATCCCTTAGGGGGGTCTTTGAGTATGGAGACTCACATGCACCTGCCAGATTATGACCTAGTTATCATAAGCAGCAGATGAAGTAGTAAACATGTCTTCTGACTAACATACCACTTCAGATTACAGATGTGTACATGGCTGAATGCTCCTCCATACAAGCTCACAAATCTCACTGAGAAGGGAAATACATAAATATATCTCCACTTTGGGCATTCCAGAGAAATATGGTGCACAGGAAACACAACAGACTCACACTTCCTGTATCCCACATAAATATTGGTATCTGAAGCTTCTCTTTGACACAGGGGCATAGCTAGGGAAGAGTGGGCCCATGTTCACCCCTCTCCCTGGTGGCCCCTCAGAGTGATGAAAAAATAAGGAGGAGTGGAGCTGGGGGGCCCTCAAGAGCTGGGGGCCTGGGTTCTTTGAACCCATCCACTCAATTATAGCTACACCCCTGCTTTGGCCTCATTCTGGCAATAGAAACATTCGGCATAATAGAATCTGGGTTGGCACATAAAGAACTCTGATGAAAAATGGCTCCTACCAATCCAGAACATGTGTGCACATTAAGAAACCAGAGCATCCTTCGTCATTACTTTTAGAGGTCACTTGCAAATATTACAACTTCAGCAGGACCTACCAAACTATGTCTGAGTTCTTCAGCCATCAGAGACAATGAAAGACATATTAATCCAGCTCAGTCAAAGGTATGCTGCAAATAACCATCTTCTGAAGATGGTAGCAGGGGTGGGTGGGTGAATAGGGTGGGATTGTGTCCTACATAGTTCTGGTTTCTGACAGCAGTTTTATTATATTATATTATATTATATTATATTATATTATATTATATTATATTATATTACATTACATTACATTACATTACATTACATTACTATCCAACACATTTACATACCGCCCCATAGGAACCTAGGAAGCTGCTATATACCAAGTCAGTTCATTGGTCCATCTAACTCAGTACTGCTTACCCAGACTGGCAGCAGCTTCTCCAAGTCTGCCCCATATGCAAGTCCTCGGGCAGTTCACAATCTAAAAACACAGTTTTTATAAACACAGCACAGTTTTGGTATTGTCTTCTTGAGAACCCCCTTAAAATAATTTCCCTTCAAGGTTTGCCTACAGAGATTTGAAATAATATATTTGTTCACTCTCCTGATCACAAAACTTGTGTACTTCCTCCAACAGTATCTTTTCAAACAAACAAACAAACAAACAAACAAACAAACAAACAAACAAAGCCAACAAGACAGTATGGAGCAATGTAATGCTGCACCACTGTGTAAAAGGGTTAATATCTGTCCATTCTAGTGTCTGCTTATCTGATTAGACTACTACTGAATGTTGCATTCATCTGTTTTTTTAAATCAGAATGTGGCTTCTGGAGAACAGCAATTCCCCCTGCCCAGCTTCTTCACCACCATCTCCCCATAGATTCCTTACTTTGCATGTTATCTGACAAAACAAATTGGCATCAACAGAGTTCACTGCAGAGTGGAACAATTAGAGGCGTCGTTCTGCAGATTTGACTCAGCTTACATCCATATCACTTGACAAACTGACTGTTTTCCTATGTTGGCTTCTACCTAGGCCTGCTGCTCTGAATCATATAAAAGTCATTCCTCTCAGGGACAATCTTTTATCCATCCGATAAGAGCCCAGATTCTTGGTGCGGAAGCCGCTTCGCTGGCTGAAGCCTGTGTGGTTCAGAATGAGCAAGCTCAGGAAGTTCACTCATGTCAGTAAAATGTAGCTTAGTAGGTTTGTCTTTAGTGCTATAAAAGTTGTACTAGTATTCTTATCCAGTTCAAACATATGCACTCCCCACCCCCATGTGCACCACACTGGTTTATGACATGCTGCCATTGTTTATCTTAACTGACAATTGTTGCCTAACAAAAGGTGCTTGTCTAGGAATGTAAAGTGCACTGGGGGTACTAAAGTTTGGACATGCTGTTCACAGGCTCATGAAACCACCTTTGGTTGCAATCATGCTCTTTTTTTATGGAAGGCTGTGTGCCCACAGATACACACTTCCCTGGGAGGAAATGCATGTGGTGCACCAAAAAAGCTGGGTGCCCCAAAGTTCCACTGAAATCAAGTGAGCAACTAAATATCCAGTACATGAGCTGAAATATCCATATGGCACTTATTAAGGAAGAAAGCTTTATGTTCTTGACCATTTCACACCGGCGGCTGTGCTAGTTTTGGTACTGAAACCACTTTGGTTACTCTAGTAGATGATCTACGCTGAGAACAAGGCAGGGGGAGGGTGTCCCTGCTGATTCTGCTGGACCTCTCACTCGGTGGCACTGGATACCACCAGCCATGGGGTCTTTCTGGGCCACCTCTCTGGGTTGGCACTAGGGGGCACAGTGTTGAGCTCGTCCCAGTCCTACCTGAAGGGGTGGGTTCAAAAGGTGTCACACTGGTACTATTTGCTTATGTACTACGCAGTGAGCTGAGCAGCCAAGAGGGATGAAGGACTGTTGCTTCCACAGCACTTACCAGCCCATTTCTGCTCCCAGTGTAGGTGGTGAAGGCTCCATCTGAATGACTCTGCGCAGCTGCTCTGATGCACTGTGTCACTTGGATGGAGCCTCCTATGTCTGCACTAGGAACAGTGATGGGCTAAGTGCCAAGGAAGCAGCAAGTCTAGATCTCTTTTTGGTGCACAATTCACTGAACAGTATCTAAGCCACTGTTTGGACCCTTGGCCTTTGAGGTCCCGCAGGGTTCAAGTTTGTCCTACTGGGTACTCTCTCTCTCTCTCTCTCTCTCAGTACAATGGGTTGGGCAAGGAGATGGAAGGAGTGTGAGTGAGTGTTTGACAGGTGGGATATTTAGCTGTACTTTGTGTACCGGGTACCATGGAGGGAAGCAGCAGATTGCTCCTTGCTTCAGGTGCCACAGGGTCTTGAGCTTCTTTCTACGGGGTTAAGCAACAAGCTGGAGGTAGGAACAGAGCTGAAAATCAAGAACCTGAACAGTCAGATCAGAGGAAGCAGACCCTGTTTGATATTTTGAATTGTTTAGTAAATTTGCAGTTAGGTTTCACTCTATACTGAAGTACATTGACTCTGCCAAGCTGTTTATCTCCTAGTTTTACTTACTGTGTTGCTCAGTGAAAATGCTCTGTTAAGAGCTCTGTGTCTGCCTGGAGTTATTTTGTATAAATACCACACAAGATCTTCCGGGGTGTAGCTATAATTGAGTGGATGGGTTCAAAGAACATGAGCCCCCAGCTCCAGAGGGGCTCCTCCAGCTCCAACCCTCCCCATTTTCTTCACCCTCTCCCTTACTCTGAGGGGCTGCCATGGAGAGGGGTGAACATGGGCCCCCTCTCCACTAGCTACACCTTTGAAGATCTTACAGACACAACACACCAGGTCCAAAGAGACCTTGCAACTAAGAAAAAGTCTGGTCTCAGGCAGCTTCTTATCCCCATCCTGGTTTTTTGAAGAAGCAATGCATGCCCTTGTGGCTGGACGTGTCCAGGCTTGCTGCAATGCAGTACACTGCCATAGGGTGCAATGGTACACAGAATCTCAGTTCAGGCTTAGATAGATTCTGACATTTGGGATCTTTCTGTTGAAAAGTGGCATTAAAATTGAATGAATGACTCGAATGAATGAATGAATGAATGTGTGTGCCAGATCCTGTGTTTCAGGGCAGCCAGTTGATTTGCATGGAAACAGGTTGCTTCAGCTTGTGCTGCTTCCCTGCCAGTCCACATGAAGGTAGCAGAGATGTATGTAGAACCCATGTGAGTTGTACAGTCTGCATAGCTGCCCTCCTACAGTGAGCCAGTAGGAAGATGGCTTCCTACAGTGAGCACAGAGGGCACAGAGGGGAAAATTTGCTTACCTTTTGCCAAGGGTGCTTTCTGTTGTTCCTTTATATCCATTCTTGGTACATGTGCAACTGCCGGTGGAACATGCTATCGTGTATAACACAATACAGTCATTCTTACAACCAGCTGCAGTGCAGCGGGAGCCTCAGAACCCACTTCTGCCCCACTACTCCAGAGTAGGGCTGCCCCCTTGGGAAACCCATCTTAAAACTGAGGTTACAGGAGCAAAGCCCCAGCTCACCTCAGCAGCCCCAATTGTGTGTGTGTGTGTGATTGTGGCTGTGTTCTGCAGCTCCCAGCACCCTGGCTTCCTGAGGATCACAGAGTGCCGCTTAAAGAGTGGCCAGGCAGTTGGGAGCTGCAGCATTGCCATAGGAAGCCTCTCAGCTTCCCATGCAATGCATTGTGGGGTACTGGAGGACTTCCTCCTCCAGATCCCACCCTATGTATTCAGCTCCGCTGTGCCAGCCATGTGGGTGTGTGGCATGGCAGAGCTCTAACAAGCGTCTGAACATGTGGGGGAGGCAGGAAGGGTCCTGCCTTCCTGCCCAGCCCTCCTTAGCCACCAGGAATTTTGATTGTGGGAATAGCCTCAATATATATTGTGTATATAACACAGTATATATTGTGTGTGATGGGCTCTTGCTCTGAAAGTGAGGCAAAGAAAACTGAAAAAAATACATTAAATATTTCACTGGTGATGTTGGAGATACGATCCAGATCCTGAGGAAGACAATATAAATTTAGGATTAATAGATAATTGTCATGCTTGTTCCCCACCTTACCCCCAAGTATGATGGTTTAAGTTGTACTCTGTCACTAAATTAAACCCATGCAAAATTTCACTGCCAGTAGTAAGTGGTGGGGGCTGGCTTAGCTGGGGGTGGATGCCATATAAAGAGCTGGGGATGTTGATCTAAAACGTTGCAAAAGTGCCTGCATATGTGGCTGATACAGTACAGTACAGCAAGTTGTACAGCAGGCAAACCATAGCTGTTAGAGCTGATGTGAATACCTCTCTATTTTTAATAAGGTGTTATGAGCATACCAGAGGCGTAGCAAGGTTGGAGTGGGCCCAGAGACAAAATTTGAAAATGGGCCCCCCCTCACTGAAGCTCAGATCATGAAGTAAAGAAATCTTAAAAGAGGCTGAATAGTGGAAACAAAAAGCATATATATATATATATATATATATATATATATATATATATATATATAATCTCCACCCTATGTCCCACAATAGACCATCATCCTAAATTATTATTTAAAAGGTTTTGTAACGTGTGGGCGATGCAAGTCATTTAATGGTACTAGAGAAAGACATGCTGTTCTGGTAGCTCCAGGTCTTAAGAGTCACATCAGTTTCGGAGGATGAATACGACTGAAGGAAGCCCAGGCGGGTGTGTGGCTGGGGGAGTCCGTCACGTGACTTGCCTCTGGCCCCCCCTGACTCTGCTGCCAGATTTAAATTTTGGGTTACGGCCCATTTGACTCACGAACATACCCCTCAGGTTCTGGCAACCAGGCAACACCCTTGCCCTATTAGAGTTATGCCCCTGGGAGCAGCAGGGAAATGCTTGACCAACAAGCAGAAAGTTGCCAGTTCAAATCCCTGCTAGTATGTTTCCCAGACTATGGGAAACTCATTTATTGGACAGCAGCAATGTAGGAAGATGGCGAAAAGCATCATCTCACACTGCGCGGGAGGAGGCAATGGCCAACCCCACCAGTATTCTACAAAAAAACCCCACAAACCCACAGGGCTCTGTGTGGGCACCAGGAGTCAAAATCCTTACCACTCTGGAAAGTGCTGCTCACGGCCAACATCAGGAAGAGGAGTAGTGGCGGCAGCAGCACAGGGCTCTCGAGGACACATGTGCCTCATGTTGGGCTTCGCGGGCTGAAGCGCGCTGGGAGCAAGTCCATCCCTTGGCGGGTCTTTTATCCCTCCAAGCCCAGGCTGCAGCAGAAGGAAGCCGGGGGCGGGAGCCCTGGGCCACCATTGAGGAGGGAGTCACCGCCGCCACTGAGGGCAGAATTGCTGCATTGCCAGGCAAGCACGCGCCGTGCTGGGCGAGGCCAGTTCAGACATGAGGCGTGTGGGCTGCTGCTGCTGCTGCTGGGGTGCTTGACCAGAAAGGCGGCTTCTACTACATACATTACTGGCACGATACGCTTCTTGTCTCCAAAAACAGATGAGCCCCTCTCCCCTCCTTAAATTGAAGGAGCTGCGGCAGGCGCTGGGTGGGGGGAGGCACGTGACATGTCTCTGGAGGGCGCCCCCAGAGGCCAGGGCCCCTAGACAGCTGCCTCCTCTTGCCCGATCATAGTTACGCCCCTGGAGCATACCATATTGATATAATCTATGAAATGCTTGGCCCCTAATAAACCTCTATATCTCTCAAACATTCACACTGGATACTTTGGGGAAATGAATAATATGCTAGATGTCTGAATGGTGCACTTAACCAACATGGTTGTTCTTAATTTCATAACTCCCTTTATCCACAGATATTGTGGCTATTCGAAGAATAATCACTTTTTAATTTGACCTCTTGTTTAACAAAAAGAACCTCCCCCAGGTTGCAGGATAGCCTGGGGGTGCTGTATTCTCTATCATATAGGATCAATAATTGTGGGATAGTTGCAGGCGAATGCCACAGAAAATGAATACCTTTCCACCGTGTCTTTGCCTCGGAGGGTTAAATATTTCACAATGACTTAGAATGAAAGTGGTGTCATCAGAGTGTATGTGTGTGTACATTTTTTTTCTTTTTTAAAATGATGCCTCTAGCTATGTATCCAAACACTTGATAGAATGGAAACGCCCCATTGCAAGTAGCTTCTCCTATCCAGTTTGCTGTAGGGCACACTCTGTATGCTGGAATGTAGGTGTGGGCCCACGTGGGGGTCAGTAACCCTTGCATTCCAGTGACTTCGGCAAATAAGTGAAGCCAGAAAGACGGCAGCAGTGAGGCACCCATCGTTACTTAGCAAAGGTTCTGGCTTCTAAAAATGGATAGTTTTACATTAATGAGAGCTGATGAAAGCTGTTTGAGGAATGAGGGCAAAGATGACAGGAGACAGAGCTGCTAATGTGGACTGCCATACCTAATTCAAAGTGGCCATCTATTTGTTCTAGTAGTAACAATGACAGCAGCAACGACGTTATATTATTTTAAATCCAATTGAGGATCACTGCTCCCATGCAAAAACTTGCCTTTGTGCTATAATGTTTTGTTTTAATATTTAGATTTCATTGAGTTTTTCAGTAGTTGCAATAATAATGAATTGACAACAATGTCATATGCCCTACCTCTATTTGATGCACTGTATCTGGTGAATTTAACATGTAATTAGGGGTGTGCATTTTGGAATTTTCTTGTTTTGATTTGTATCCGAATCGAAACACCCCCGTTTTGTTTTGTACCCAAATTTTCTGAATCCGAATCAGCCCTGTTTTGTTTTGTAGCCGAATTTTCTGAATCTGAATCGATTTGGATTTTTTAAAAGGGTCCCAGGGCAAAAAGAGTGGGTGGTGGTGGTAGTGTCCAATGGGTGGAAGCTACCACCCAAATTTCAAAGGAATTAGGCAAAGGGCTGTTATTCTGTGAATTTTTTAAGTTTACACATCTTTAAGAATTTTCCCATAGGGAATAATGGGGATTCCAGCAAATGTATCGCTTCAAATCAAGGGGAAAGGGATGACCCAGAGCGGAGTGTGGTGGGTGGTAGTGCCCAATGGGAGCAAAGAAACTTCCAGAATTATCTCAAAAGAATTAGAAACATAGGAAACTGCCATATACTGAGTCAGACCATTGGTCTATCTAGCTCAGTATTGTCTTCACAGACTGGCAGCGGCTTCTCCAAGGTTGCAGGCAGGAATCTCTCTCAGCCCTATCTTGGAGAAGCCAGGGAGGGAACTTGAAACCTTCTGCTCTTTCCAGAGTGGCTTCATCCCCTGAGGGGAATATCTTGCAGTGCTCACACATCAAGTCTCCCATTCATATGCAACCAGGGCAGATCCTGCTTAGCTATGGAGACAAGTCATGCTCAACCACAAGACCACTTCTCCTCTCCATTGGGCAAAGGGCTGATCTTTTGTGAATTGTTGAAGTTTACGTGTCTTTTAAGATTTCTCCCATAGGGAATAATGGAGGTTTCAGCAGCCCCATAATTCCACTTGGGGGGCACTGGGGTTTCCCAGAGCAAGGGGTTGTGTAGTGTACATAGGGTGCCAACCACCTCCATACCCACAAGCCCTTGGGGTACTGAGGTTTGTGTTTCTGAGGTGTTCATTGTAGATTCTCTGGTAGTATTTGAGATTTTCAGTGAAATGCAAGAATCCACTCTCATATGCTACCAGGGAATCTACACTCAGAAAACCACAGAAACAACAGAACCCAGAACCCCATGGGTTAGCAACCCTTCCCCTGGCCAATGTGGGGTCAGTAAAGAGTGGCAAGAAGCAAAAGAGCCAATGGGGAACAAGGAGGGAATTGTCAGCAGGTCAGCCCATGATTTAGGTCACTGATCAGAAGGCTGGAAGGGTGGGAAATTCAAAGAGATGTCAAACACAAAATGGAGACTGACTCAGAGATCACCACAAAATGGAGGTCCGAAGCAACAAAACATTTTGTAGCCGAAACAGGGATGTTTTGTTTTGTATACAAAACTTTTGGATCTGGAAAATGGGTGTTTTGTTTTGTCTACAAAACACCCGAAACAGGCTGTTTTGGGTACAAAACGTTTTGTATCCAAAACGTTTCGCACTTCCCTACTTGTAATACTTTGTAATGTAATAACATTTAATCACCAATTTGCAAACCAATACACATCTACCCCAATACACAAACAAAATCAACAAGACAGAGGAAACTGTGTGAGTGAAACAAAATCCAGGTTGCGTACATATTATTAAAAAGTTACTTGGGGCTTAACTTTGAGGCTAAGGTTGCACTGTTAAGCATACTTACTTAGAAGTAAGCCTAACAGCAGCACTTACTTAGGAGTAAGCATTCATAGGATCAGGCTGCATGGGATTGATAGACACCCCTTGGGCACTTGGTCTCTCCCAGTGTGCTACAGTTGAACCGATGACCAATGTTATCAGCAGGATCTGGATGTTATGGGGTGGCCAACAAATAAAGCTGCTGCTGCTGTTGTTATCATCATCATCATCATCATCATCATCATCATCATCATCATCATCATCATTATCATCCCACCACACACCCTTACACAGCAAAAAAGCAGGTTATCATCATAATTTGTGGCCCTAGACATCTGTGTGCCTGAGACATGGTGCCAAATGTCACTCCCATTGCATGCAAAACCTCCTTCTCTTTAATTTTCAGTCGACAGCAAAGGTGATCGTTATCACAGTTGGCCTTATACATGTGTGCATGCACATGCGCATTCATACACACTCACCTCTGCCTCCTCTGTTATGGCAACAATACTCACTGCTGCATGTGCTTATGCTCTCCTCTGTCTCCTCTCTTGTGTCAGAGTTCCCTGAGGCTAAAACTCTGCTTACCACTACCCCTTGTGGTGACCTGCTGCAAAGCAGCAGTTTTGAATCCTTAGGTCCTATACTGGCACCACTCTATGACACCTGTTATTGGCTCCCCCACAGACATTCCTGCAATGTCCATCACCAGGGACCTGTTCAGACATGGGGTGGGCGAGGGACACTGTACTCACATGCAGCATCGCAGAGCATTGCTGGAAGTCCTACCCTGGCACTAATGTGCAGGAAAGCATTACCCTTTCTGTGCTGTTCACGCTTATGTCATTTGTCCAAAAAGGCAAACACTGTAGATGTGATGGCAGCCATTTCCACGATCTGAAAGTTGGGGCACCCCAGCAATCTGATTGCAGAATCTGATATGCCCTTTAACTCCACAAGCTTGAAGAGCATAGGGAGGGTAATGCTTCCTGGCATGTCAGTGCTGATCTGATTTGCCCTTTATCTGATTTGCCCTTTAACTCCACAAGCTTGAAGAGCATAGGGAGGGTAATGCTTCCTGGCATGTCAGTGCCAGGGCCGGACTTCCAGCCATGCTCTGGGATGCTGTACAGCAGTGCAGGTTCCCTTGTTTCCCATGTCTGAACAGGGCTGGTGTCTGGTATTTTTGTCAAGTATGTGTCACACAGGATGGTGGTACTGCCCCACCGGCCAGCGTGGTGTAGTGATTAGAGAGCTGGATTAGGACTGGGGAGACCCAAGTTCAAATCTTCATTCAGCCATGATACTTGCTAGGTGACCTTGGGCCAGCCACTTCTCTCTCAGCCTAACCTACTTCACAAGGTGGTTGTGAGGATAAACTCAAGAATGTAGTACAACGCTCTGGGCTCCTTGGAGGAAGAGCGGGATATAAGATGTAAAAAATAAAAATAAAATAAAATAAAATAAAATAAAAGAGTAGCAGTTCAAAATTAAAGAGTAAAATCATGAATCCAGCAGCAAAAATAAAAAAATGGGAGGGAAAATTATAGTGGGGAAGGTCTTGAGTCGTCTTTTAAAGGTAGCAAGTGAAGGAAACCATTGAAATCTCTTTGAGAAGGAAATTCCACAAGTAAGGGACCACCTCTGAAACTCTGTCCCTGGAACCAACCAGATGAACCTCAGATATTGGTGGGACCAAGAGCAGGGCCTCAGTGGTTGATCTCACAGGCTGGAGAGATTGATACAGGAGCATGCTGTCTCTAATTTAAGTTTCCTCTCCAAAAATTCGCACATGGTGTTTACCCAGGTGAATTAACAGGAAATCTGGAAATGAGCATTTGCTACTTTCAATTCCAAGCAGAAGAAGAAATAAAGACCACTTGGAATTTCAAAAGCAATTTCAGGAGTGGACATTTGATAGATATTCTGCTCCCACACATTACAGACATACTCCTGCCTGAGAGGTATACTGTATAACTGATTTACTTGTACAAAGTCTGTTCTGAGGAGCAGACAGGGAATTTGTTCTCTAAATGTTGAAGAATTCTCAACTGTTACAAGTGGAGGCAGTATGAAGTGGCTTTCTATTTTGGTGATAGATAAGTTATGTAACCCTGAGACCATATTTGCATCTCCTCTCTTTTCTGTGATGTGCTACTTCAAAAATGTAATACTACTTTTGAACATTTTACAATCGAATTCAAGGCAACAGTTAGCTTAGCTGTATGAACAAAGCAGCTAAGTAGCTAGAGGGCTCTCGGCCTGAAAGGATCCCAATGAGGCAATTCTCACAAGACGCCTAACCCAGGCTAGGACAGTCCGGCCTGGGTTAGGCTGCTCGTGTGGAGTGCCAGGATCACTCCCAATCCCGGTGCTTCTGCCTGCCTAACCCAACTTTTATCCCTGGTGCTGGGGTTGGGTATATGCTTGGGCTGCATATAGCCCAATACATGTGCCAAATATGATACACATCGGGCACGCAGCCCGAGCATACAGAGAGTCGGGCACCTAGAACACCCAACTCATGGGGAATCCCTAAATGCACCAAACTGCTCATGCAGTGCATTTAGGGATTCCTGGAGGCCGGGACTCATTTCCCTGGCCTCCAGTGATCCATGCTGCTAGAGCAGTGCAGACTGTGTGTGTGCATGGTGTTGCGCCGAAGAACAGCTGCCTGCTTGTGTGGGGGGAAGGTAGGTCCAACCCTGTCCTCCCCTCAACCTGCCCTCCGCACTGCTGCCCCGGTCGTGTACACAGCCTTTATGTGTTGTCATAGGCTTAAGTAAGGCCTACTTATCAACTATGTGTGTGATAGGGGTATATAGGGAAACATAGTTTTGGAACCTCATTTGTTTTTGTTATTTTCACCCTTTTCCTTCTGTTTTCCATTGGATTTACTTATGCTTATTTTGGGACCCATTCATAAGGGTCCCAAATAATTTATTTATGAATCTCATTTGTTTGCTTTCTTTCTTTCTTCTTTTACAAGCAGCTTGACACCATTAAACTTTAGGGGCAGTGGTTCCAGAGTTCTTCTACATGGCTGCCTTCCGGCTGGTGCCATGTTGAATACCATACTGTTCTAGGATGTAATAATGTTGTCATGCCTGGTGTATTCTATCTACTAATCTTTTATGTTTTGTTGTTGAGAGGTTTGTCCCAGGGGAATCCTGTAGAGACCATGGGGGGTGGAGTCAGGACGGAAACGGGGAGGGGGAAGAGAAGGAGACGAACAAGTTGTTTCTTAATAAACTTTTAGTTAAATCTACATTAGATTTCTTTGGCCGCCTTTGCACATAACACCAAACTTGAGGTGAACATGCCAGAAGTTGGATTTCATGGTCACCTGAATGCATGAAATTGTGTTTTTGTTACCCAACTGACCCAAGGTTTTTGACAGAAAACCATAATTTGGACCTTTGGTTTGTAGTTCATTTCGCTGCTGAACCCTCAGGTTTGAAGGTGGCATCATGTCATCCAAATTCTGCCACTGTCGTAACCTGGGTTTTGTGCTGTCATTGCTCCCAAAACCATAGAGAGAGAGGTTCAGTCTAGCCCAGAAATGCATCATGCTTCTCACTGGCTGCCTCTCTGATCAGTTGCTCCACCCTCCACATTCTCCATACTCTTCCTGTAGTTGCCTGGCAACAGGGACGCTGCATTGCCACGTCCCAAGCTTCAATTCATTTAAAGGGAGATAGCCGCATTGTAGAAAGTCCACTTTCCACTGTGTCTTATGGTTCCCAACTTTGTCAATTCGTCCAAAAAGGATGGGATGACAAGACGGGTACAGGTCTTCATCAATCAAGGAGTGCCTAAGTATGTGCACAAACACATGGAGCCCAGTGACACCAGAAACTGGGCAACTAGTTTGTTTCCTAACAAAGGGCACATGTGCCAGGGGAATGCTACACGTCGCTTGGCAGAAACACCAATGTGCTGACCCTGTGGAGAAACCCACAGAAATCCTGTCTGTGGAAACCTTCCAGGGGGTTTGGCCACTGCCACTGGAGGAAGGGCCAGAATGGCCCCCAAATGGGCCGACCTGGCCCTTTTTAGAGAGGGAGAAAGCCAGCTGGGGGGGCAGGAGGGAGACCCGGACCTGGAGATGATTCTGTAATTATTTTTTAAAAAATTAGAACCCTCGAACCGGTTCGTATTCGAGCCGAGCTGGCGGTATGTTCAGGTGGCACAAAACCAAACATGCCCGGTTCGATTTGAGTCTGGTCTGGACTAGGAACGAATCAGGCAAACCAGTTTTGTGGAGCAGGGAGATTTTTTTTGCCTTCACTCCTATATCTCTATTGAACTCAACACTTAGGCTGCAAACTAGCCAGAGAGCTACTACCTCTCCAATGTAGCTACCAGCCTCTCAGCATTCCAGCCCCCTCTCATCATCAGCCTCTGGCTCCAGGTGTTGAAGCCCCAGGCTACAACAACTGGGGCTTTTTAGCTTAGAAAAAAAAGATGATTGAGGTCATCATGATAGAGGTCTATAAAATCATGCATGGTGTGGAGAAAGCTGATAGAGAGAAATGTTTCTAGTGCATAACACTAGAACCAGGGCTCATCCCATGGAACTGATTGCCAAGAAATGTAGGACCGACAAAAGGAAGTACTTTTTCACACAAAATATAATCACTCTATGGAATTCTCTGCCACAAGATGTAGCGACAGCCAACAGCCTGGATGGCTTTAAGAGGGGTTTAAATAAATGCATGGAGGACTGACCTATCAATGGCTACTAGTTGGGTGGCCTGATACAGCTGGGCTGTTTTTATGTTTACCTTGGAGCTGGTATAGGGTGAGGAGAGCTGGTCTTGTGGTAGCAAGCATGACTTGTCCCCATAGCTAAGCAGGGTCTGCCCTGGTTGCATCTGAATGGGAGACTTGATGTGTGAGCACTGCAAGATATTCCCCTCAGGGGATGAAGCCGCTCTGGGAAGAGCAGAAGGTTTCAACTTGGATAAGCCGCTGCCTGTCTGTGAAGACAATACTGTGCTAGATAGACCAATGGTCTGACTCAGTATATGGCAGTTTCCTATGTTCCTATGTTGTTCCTATAGCTTTCCTGGGAGGAGGAACTCTCATCTCACTTGAGTTTCTGCCCTTGTGAGACCAGCTAGCTCCCTGAGTTCTTAGTGGGCGGTCACTCTCTTGGACCTCCCTGGCCAACTGCAGAGCCGCATCTGGTCCCTGGTCATTACATAATATGATCATTACATACTCATTATCATAATCATGATCATTACATTGGCAGAGTGTCCCAGTGGCCCTGCGCAGTCACATGCAGCCTCCTGAATGGTCAGTGTGTTGTATCCTTGGACAGTTGTCCAGGAGGCATGGGTAACTGTCTAGTTGCCCATGTCTATGTCCCAGGGGGCATGGGCAACTGCCCCCTATTTTTAAACAAATAATAATAAACACCATTAAAAATGGTGTCCCCCACTGGTGGCTACTGTTTCCTCCCTACATTGCCAAGATATTATACTACATCTTGGGGAAGTCTCATTCATCATGGCATCCACCTAAAGACAGATGTGCCAAAGAGTCACTGCCTCTTCAGCTAGAAAAGTACTCCTCTCATTCTTAAGGGGTCATTTTTTCTTTAAATAGCAGTTGCTCTCTGTGTGTGTGTGCGTGAATGTGTGTGTGTGTGTGTGTGTGTGTGTTTGTGTGCGTGTGTGTGTATGTGATCAGACTTAGGAAAGCAGTGAGGGGGGAGGATTTTTAACCCTTTCACCCCACAATGTCATCTCAGCTGTGACTCTCTCTCTATATATATTCACATGAGTGGTTTTGTTGTGACAATCAGACAATTAAATGCATAAGGAAAGCAGGACTTCGTAGTTGTGTTGACTCATGCAAGACACGAGTTTGAAGATACCTAGGTTCAAGCCCCACTTCAGGCATCTACTTACATGATTACCTTGGGCAAATTCTCTTTCCTTCTGTAATACTGGTTTAATAGAAGAACTTTATTACAGCCTGCAAGTTTTCAAGCCATTCACAAAGACCTCCTCCTTTTGGAGGGAAACTCTCTCCGAGGACCAACAACAGAACAGAAGAGCTAAGACAAGGTATGGAACTTTACTAAATAGTAAAGCATGGTACAGCACCACCTATTAGTCGATGGGATTACTTTTTTCTTGTTATTTATTTATTTATATTGTTATTTTATTATTGCTTGTTTTATTTTATTTTATTTCAACTGCCTTTAATAATGCATTTCAAAGTGGTTTACAAAATTACAATAACATTTCATTAAAATCACATTTAAAACCTTAAAATCAGTTAAACAGTAAAAACCATAAAACACCAAAACATCAACAACCATAAAAAAGATAAACAAACACAAGAAAGCTGTGAAACCTTGCAGCTTCCAAGGGGCAAAAGCCTGAACAAACAGAAAGGTATTAATTGTCCTTTAAATGCAGCCACTTTTGTCAAAGAGCAGACATTCACTGGGAGAACATTCCAGGGCCTGGGGGCAACAACAGTGAAGGTCCTGTCCCATGTGCATGATAATTTAGCCTCGCTAAATTTGGCACATGGAGCAAAGGCACATGGAGCAAAGGCCCCTCTGACCAGCTTGCTGGGCATGCAGAAACCCTTGGGAGCAGACGGTCCTTTAGATATCCAGGGCCCAATCCGTTAAGGGCTTTAAAGGTAATAACCAGCACCTTGAATTGGATCCGGAAACAAATTGGCAAACCAGTGCAGCTAATGATTATATAATCATTACAACTTCCCTCCCCTAAAGTAAGCACTTCACAAATTAAAAATGTTCCTTGTCAGCTAGCCAAATGGACTTTTGTATTTTCCTGCCCACCCGAGTTCTGTATCTGGGCATGGACATGTATCACTAGGAGCTGATTCCAAACGATTTGGGCAGAGAGGTTCAGTACTCTCTGCTACAGACATGCTGTCATTTTCTAGTGGCCTTGGTCCATGGTTACCAAATGTCCCCAGCAGTTCTTCCTCAAAGCTGGAGGCCCCTTGAGCAGGTGTAGTTGTCTCCTCTACTCCTTCCCCATCAGTTGTAATAGGCTCAAGAGGGTGGTGCTGACCCACTGAAGCGGGGTTGCCTTTTCTCTTAAAATATTGATGGATCAGGGTCCTGTGGATTACAAATGGGCAAAAGTGGCCCTTCTGTATGAGTAAGGAGAGATTGCTAAGTTTCTTCAGCACGGTATAAGGTCCCCTCCAAAATGGCATACGCTTTGGATTGTTTCCTGGTTGTTTCTTCTGGTTGCGGAGCCATACTTGGTCCCCCTCCTGGTTAGGAATGTAGCACATTTTGTCTATAGCAAGTTGTGCCCAGCAATCCCATTTGCACCTCCTTTGCTGTCTGACATGAGCAGATGCATCCTGCAAGTTGCAAACATAAGCATGTGTGAAGACATCACTCTGTGTCGGGAGTAGAAGCTTAGGGTGGCCCCAGGGGCGTATCTAGGGGTAGGGCAGGCAGGGCACGTGCCCTGGGCGCCACTTGAAGGGGGGGTGCCATTTTGTAAAATTAATTTTTTTAAAAAAAATGGCTGCCAAAAACAAAATGGCCACCGTGCATGCTCAAATGGCCTCTGTGAGGCCCTAGGTCATGCCAGGCCTTGCAGAAGCCATTTGAGCATGCGCGGTGGCCATTTTGTTTTCAGTGGCCATTTAAAAAAAAAAGATTTTAAAAAATGGCCACTGCACATGCTCAAATGGTCCCTGCGAGGCCCTAGAGGCCAGTGGGGGGGAGGAGGAACCTTTGCAACCCCCCCAGCCTTTAGGAAGCACCCTGAAGGGGCTACAGGTAAAATAATAATAATATATAACATAAGTCACTGTACACATATTCAGATTGGCACTATGTACAGAGAATCAGGGCTTGTGAATACTGAGCTGATGCTTATGAGTTAGGATTGTATTCATTTGCTATTACTTTGCTTCTTGTGATAAGTGAGTTAAATGTGATGTCTTGCTAATATGGCTATTAATAGTGAATTTGTCTTTGAATCAGTGTGAAATCCTTAGTATTAAGGCCCACTGGGAGTTTCTTGCTCTCTTTCTCTCATTTTAACTGTCTTTCTGAAAGACTAGAATATATTCCAAGCAGTGACACAGTTTACTCTGCATATCTTTTAATTATTTACAGAGTATCTGGGGAAAGTCAAATTATCAATTTATTTTTAAAACTTATGTAATGGTGATGCTACAATACATAGTAGAGAATTAGACAGGCACTTCTGTTTAGTTTTCCAAGTACACCTCCACATAGTATTTGGATATTTCATGAGCCCCCACATACTGAAATTTGTAGTTTTCCAGCATTTTTTGGTCTGGCTAAGTCCACTGCTAAAATAGTTTTTGAAAGATTAAAAGATTAACGAACCTGACTTGTATTTTTCAGCTGATATTATGGTAAAGTTATCTGAAAGATGGGTGTAAGATGCTTGGACAGGGGGCGCAATTTCAGTGTTTGCCCTAGGCGCTATTTTCCCTAGATACACCTCTGGGTGGCCCTGTTGCTGGAAGAAGTCAGATGGGACGTTCGAACCTGTTTGCACATCCCTACTTTTGAGATGCAAATAGAAGCTTCCTCCTACAGATGCAAATAGTGGAAAAACCAGTTTTCAGGCAGCAAGCTATATTTTGCTGGGTGGCTCTAGGGAGCCATTGGCCAAAAGGAGAACCCGCAAGTAAGCAGTGTGAACATACACAAAAGAAAACCCGGAGAGGAGAGGAGCTGCTTCTGTAAAGCTGAGATTCCTATTCAAAGTGGCTTCACCAAGAGCTAAAAGTATTGTCTGAAAAAGCTCCTGGTATTTCAGGAAGTGGGCCTTTTAGATCTACGTGAATAAATCGCCAGGGCTTAGTAGGCATTTTCCCTAATGGAGTTTTTTCACCCCTAGCTGGAGCTTTCTTATGCTGGTGAAACAAGACTGCACCCACTGTTTAAGATCTGCTGCCATGCCAAGACAAAAACAAAAAAAGTGCCTGAAACTTGATCAAGGGCTTTTCTCACACCCTAAGTGACCCACCACATCATTATCGGGCAGATATTTGAGCACTGTCCTCTGCAAAGAAACCAGCATGAAAACTTTGTGTCCCTCATAACACAATAAATTTGTTAATGGAGACATGCTTTTTGATGGAGTTGAACCCCTCTAGGCTAGGTTGCTTCTGATGAAGCTGTTGACAGAGACTATGCACAGTCCAGGGTCCCTACGCTGTTGCTGGCAAACATCTTTCCAGGACCATGTGGCATTTGTTTTCACTGCTGCCATAGGGCTGAGAGCATCAGCCACTACCTTGTGCTTGCCAGGTTTATGGTGAATCGTAAAGGTGTATTCAGACAGTTTGTGGATCCAGCACCACAGGCGATCCTCTGGACTGTGTTTGGTAAGTAACCCCTGAGACACCTGTTACTTTGGAAATGGTCCCAAAAGACTGATTCGTAGTGAGTTATATTTCCTGAACTGTCTGTCACATTTAGTGCTCTGACTCAGAATTCCCCTTTAGGCCCAGCCTGAAACAGGGTCCTGCTGAATAACAGGCCTGGATGGATGGTGATGGGCTCAAACACTTCAACCGATTCTTCACCACAACAGTTTACTTTCAGGAGTAATACTCAGCCGGCCCAGCCTGTCATTTGGGAGGCCACGGGGGGGGGGGGGGGGTTGGCAGAGCCCCCGCTGCCCCCTGCCACCTCCTCCACCACCACCTAAGCTGCCACCTCTAAAGATGGACGCTTTGTTTACCCATCCCCCACCCGCGCCACCTTTACCATTAGGATTAGGGATGCCCTTTACTTGTAAGGGGAATCCTCAAAGATCCCCCTTTACAAGTATACCTGAGCTGGCCTGCGAGATGGTTCTTTGAACTGGGAGCTGGTCCAGTTAGAACTTGGGTCAGCACCCCCCTTTGGGGGGCTGGCCCAGTGAGAATTCAGACTGCCTGAAATGGGCCGGCTCGATGTTGAGCCCGGCTCGGAGTGAGCCAGCTTGCACATCTCTACCCATGAGGCAACAAGGCTTAGATTGGCAATGTCTTGCTTGCCAATAGGAGAGAAATAGGGGTATGCAGGAATGATTCACCGCCAAACCAGTTCACTGTGATCTGGGTCAGTTCGGTGGCTTAATCATGAATCAAACTGGGGGAGGTAAAGTCTGCTATCGAACCAGCCCAGCCCTGGTGTGAGTGAACTGGTTCAGCAACAAAGGGACAGCTGGATGGGACAGAGAGAGGGGTGGAAAGTTTCATACCTGGCTCTTTGTTTAGGAAGCCACCCATGTGACGATGGCACGGTTCTGGCCTCTGTGAACGTGCGGAGGCTGGAACCACACTACCATAGTACAGGTGGCTTCCTAAACAAAGCTTTGCAAGCACTTGGGGCCATGGCCGGGGGGGCTGAATGGTGGTGCCGGCAGCCATGCTGGTAGCCATACCAACCGCGTAAGGACCTTTCTACCTTTCTCACCTTACCTGTCCGGCTGTCCCTTAACATTTCCTGGACCCCATCCCTTTACTTGTAATGGGGAATCCTCACTGGATTCCCCTTTACAAGTAGTAGCTGCCTGAACAGCTGAGCTTCGGTCAAACAGACCTGATCAGCTGAGCTTCGGTCAAACAGACCTGATCAGCTGGTTGGTTCAACCAAACCGGTTCAGCAGCACACGATTCGGCTTGAATTCAACTTGAATTTGAGCCGAACCACAATTTTTGGTTCGTGCACAGCCCTACAGAGAAAAGAACAGAATTTTATTGGTTAATGACAATGTACAAGCTTCCAAGTTTCACAGAGTTCTCATCCTATGGTGTGAAGAACTTGAAAGTTGCCCCAGACTCACCAGCAAATTTGGCAGATCCAAAACATTGCCTTACTTCCTTTGTCCTTCTCATTATCTAAGCAAAGCAAAACTACTTTCTACCAAACAGGAAGGAGGTGCCTGAGTGACTATGATTCAGTTGCACTCACTGTTCTCTCTGAGTCAGTGCTGAACCAACATCCTTATGCCTTTGGAGATGCTGCTCTGGGCATTTTTCATATGCATACATAGCCCTAGACAAACATTTCAATTAGTTTCACCTTACAGTTTCAGTTGGAAGGATTATTCCCTTTTGTGCATGTCCTGAATTGCTTTCTCCTAAGCAGCTACAGCCCTATTTGTGCTTGCAAGACGAACTGACGCACAAGCCCTCGTATATTTGTTATATGGAAACTATAAAAATCAGAGTCAGGCAAATCTTCAAATGGCCTTCGTGTACATACTTCAAACAGTTTTACTGTGAAATTCTTATCCAGTGTGCCAGTTATGTGCTACTTTCATTTGTGCTGGTGATTGACATCTATGCAAATGAAGAGTTGTAGTAGTTGTTGCTGGGTTTTATGATATGTGCATGACTAGGCCAAAATGCACCATCTGCATTGAGAGAGTGGGGGGAAGACAACAGCAAAAAGGTGATCAGAGCCAGTGCTTAAGAAGCATAGGATACATGTGGATTATTATATTGGGAGTCTGTGTGGTTCATTAAGTAAGGAACCTAAGACAAGGGTTCCCAACCTATGGTCCTCCAGATGTTGCTGAACTACAACTCCCATCATCCCCAGCCACAGATGGGAGTTGTAGTTCAGCAACATCTGGAAGATCACAGGTTGGGAAGCTCTGACCTAAGATCAAGAAGTCCCAAGTTCAAATTCCCATTCAGCCATGAAACTCACCTGCATTTCAGTCTGGTCCCAAGTTGGTTATGTGACAGATAATGCTCTGGTTGCCCCTGTGGATGATCTTTGTCTAAATACTGACAAGGGTAATGCAGCAAAGTTGATCTTACTGGTGAGCAGCTTTTAACACTGTGGATCACACTAACCTTTAATATTGTCTTCAACGTTCTGTTGGGACTTTGGGGTTGGCTTTCCACTGCTTCCGTTCTTTTGTCTGAACAAATGCAATGGGTGGCTACTGGGGATGCCATCTCAGCTCCATAGGGGTTGGGTTGTGGTGTTTCACAGTACTGTGTTAGTGCTAACCCTATTTACATATATATGAAGCTTCTGGACAGATCATTTGCTGTAAACCACCCAGAGATGTAAGTTTTGGGTGGTATAAAAATATGTTGAACAAACAAACAAATAATAAAAATAAATAAATAAATGTGTAGTTTTGGAGTGATCTGATGGCACCCAGTTCCACGTTTCTATTTCTAGACATTCAGGAACTGCTGTTTCTGTCCTACAGTCTCCAGATATGTTGGTCAGATGGGTCAGGATAAACAGACTGAAGCTGAATCAAGACAAGTCAGGTTTGTGGGATGCCCTCAGGTGTTGGAAGGGGCAAGATTTGTTTGTTTGTGATCAATGGGGGTTACTGTTCTCTGTTGGAAAAGGTTCAGAGTGTGGGAGTGCTGTTTGATGCAGCCCTGCTTCTTGGGAAACAAGTGCCTGTGATAGCTTGAAGAGTTATCCATCAACCCCATTTGTTGTGCAGACTCCATCCATTCCTGGACAGAGATGTTCTTGCGATGCCAAGCCATGATTTTATAACCTACAATCTTGACTAATGTATGTGTGGCATGTGGAGCTGCCCTTGAAGATCAGTCAGGAGTTTCTGCTGGTGCTGAATACTACACTGCATCTCTTTATGGATACTGGGAGACATAAACAAATATAGCTTGTATTATAGGAACTGCTGGGATGCTTCTGACCCAGTTCAAAGTGTTGGGAGTCACAGCTTGGACTCCACAATCTCAGGGTCAAACTATGTGTGCACACAAACTCATGCTATAGAGGTGTGCTTCCAAGTGGAAAGGCCTCTTGTTTTATCAAGAACAGCTGTGTGGTGGAGAGGCAAACCTGGTCGAGATCATGGGTGGGTGGTGGGTGGAAGGAGAGGTTAACTCTTTCCCCACACTCCATTTTCCCAAAGACCCTTAGAGATTGCCTCTACCTGGGTCAAATCCCATGCTAGCTGTGTTCCTCTAGTCAGGTGCTGCTTTGTGTTACAACTTTTTGTGAGCAGCAAACTTTGGCTACAAACAGGGTCTTTACAGCAATTGCCCCAAGGCTGGGTAAGAGGTTTGTGGGGCTATTCCCACGTTCGGGAAAAATCGGGCTAGGAAAGCCTAGCCCGATTTTTCCCGATTGTCAGAACCATCAGGCTCGGCTGCGAGCCCAGTAGTTCTGGAGTGGGTAACCTGCTCAAGAATCCCTGCCCCAAAACCAGGTTTGCAGAGCAAGCGCTCTGCAAACCTTTTTTAAATCGTGAGTAGCTGCGGTGTGGCTTCGTGCCGCGCCTACTCACGAATAGACCCCCAGAAGGGAGGCGAAAAGCCGCCTCCCAGCTCCGGGGGTCTCCCCAGTATGCCCTGCACACTCACGCAGGGCATACTGGGGCTTCCGGTGGCCGCGGAGTGCCCAAGCTCCCCAGCCCCCACCGGCTCTGTCTCGGAGCTGGCAATCGTGTGGGCGGCTAATCCGGTTGCCCAGGGCTCCCTCCCCACTCACCGCTCCAAACCCGGTCTCATGGATAATTAGACCTGGTCCTGTGGCTCTTCTTTACTTGCCTTGAGGAGGAATTTTAAGGCATACCTTACAGGTTGCTCTGTTATTTTGTTTGTGATTTTAAAAACATTTTAATTATCTTGTATGGTAAACTATCTGGATCTATGGAAAGGTGGCAAAGTAAATAATCTTTCAGCCCCTCTCCTCCCAATATTTGTAGCAATTGAATAATATGTGCTGTATTATAGGGCTGTTATAACAACTACTGATATAATGGGAGGCCTATGGGATGGTGATGAGACCATGGCCTTCCAGTGAACCAACTTGTTGAGTGGGATTTGACTCTTGGAGGTCATTCACACAATCAAAAACTGTATCTCCAATTTTTGGTTGTGTGGAAGCAAGATAGGAGGAAAACCTGGGTAGAAGTGATTGTGTGGAAGCAAGGTAGGAAGAAAATCTGGGTCGTTTTTCCTCCTACCCTGCTTCCACATAATCCCTTCTACCCAGGTTTTCCTCCTATCTTGCTTCTACACAACCAAAAGTTGGGAACACAGTTTTTGATTGTGTGAATGGCATGGATTATGGTAGTTCAGTGGTTGTGCCTTGGTGACTCCTCATGGGGGGGGGGGCCCTCAGGAGCTGGGGCCCCCAGGATCTTTCAACCCATCCATTCAATTATAGCTATACCCCTGGTCTGGAGTCCAACTCTGAATGGTTCCAGACCAGTCAGGCTTCTATTTCATGAAGAGAGACCATAGCTGAAGATAGTTCCACACTGCTAGTGGTGCATTCTTAATGTCTCCCTTCTTGCTTCCCTCATGCAACTCTGGCCTTTTGTTACCTGCTTCACAAAGCAGTGAAATAGGATTGCTCAACTGACATATATGTACTTTGGCTAGGCACCAAGTCAAGCCACTGAATGCACCCTACCCTTTCTTCCCCACAGCCATATTGCTCCCCCTCCCTCTTTTACATACCATTCCTCCTCCCTATCTAGACTAATCTTCATCAGTCACTGCTCTGCTTCTATCCTGCTCTGACATGCTTGGAGTTTCAGTACAATTCCTACGGCAGGTTGTGTCATGTCCTCTCATGCTGGCTGCTTTTCATGGGCCCGGCGGACCCATCCAAATGCTTTGCCTGAAGCAAGGCTCTCCTATTGGTCTTAGTAATTTAGGGCATCTTTCTTTATTGCCAGGGTGGTAGGCTCTGTACTGGGAGGAGCTGGCACTAGGGCTGTGGAGAACTGCTGAATGCAGTAGATACCAGCAACCGGCATGTTGTAGCTTGAACACACAGCCCAGTGACTTATTCACTCTGGGTTGTAGCTGTGCTATTTCTGGAATGTCAGATGAGTTAGTTTCTCTTGTGAAATACAAAAAAGAATTGTTAAGAAGATATGTTGCCAGCCAATTCCTTGCTCTTTTATTAATGATGCCTATATAGCTGATTGTCTGACTTGCATCTCCACAGTGTGTATTTGCCTTTCTGTTGGCATGACCCTTACCTGCAGCAAAAATGGTAGAATCTTCTTTTTAGATCCCTCTTTCAGTCCTGCTCCTAAGAGTGCAGCACGATGGTAAACTGGTAGTCTATGGGCTGAATTAGGCCCTGAGGCAATTTTATCCTCCCACGCCCCTGCCCCCATCCCAAGTGACCCTCTCAAATTATAATCAAGATATTCAAGGTTTAAAAGTTTCAATGTTAAAAAGTAATCAGGGTTTAAAAGGGTGCCTACCATTTCCTTTGTCAAGAAAAGAAAACTTGCTGACAACTAGATTAATGAAGCAAAAGTGCTTCTGAACAGTTCCAGACTAATGCTGGTACTTACAGTGTCTGTGTGTGTGTGTGTGTGTGTGTGTGTGTGTGTGTGTGTGTGTGTGTGTGTGTGACAAGCTCCTTATTCCTTGAAGTCACTCTGTGCCATCTTAAAATATGTCCCTGAGGGCTGCACAACTCTTAGAGTCATGTTTTTAGTGGCACAGAGTGCTTCCAGGAGAAGGGGATGTTGCTGGAGTTTTCACCCTTCCCCCACTGCATGAGTGGTACTAGAGATTAGTTAGTTGAACTCCTTAGAAAGTGCTTCATTAGTCTGGATGTCAGCCAGTATTTTCAGGTTATTAGAAATAGGTCACATTCTTTTTTATTTTGTATGTACTATGCATGTAGCATAATAATTTACTGTACATATTTGTATATACTGCGTGCATATATAATATTGTGCCTGAGTGACTTGAAAACCCTGGTGCCAACATTATTATGGTGCTTGACACCTTGTGAGGGATATCAGCTTACATAGCAAAAAGCACTTTGGGCCATTTGTATTCTTGTGGCAGTGACACTAAGAATGCCGAAGCTGACCATCCCTGCTCAAGGTCACTCAATACTAATTAAATACCTCAAATTATTTTATTCAGGGTGGTTTGCTGTGAAGTGGCAGAGGTCCCCATGCTTTCAACAGATGGTTATAGGTAAAACTGGGATTCTAATCTGTGTTGTGATTGTGAGAGTCAGACCAGATGTTATGTTTCACATGGAGATGCCATGAAAAGGGGTACCTCTGTGGCAAGGCTTTCACTCCCTATCGTAAGTATGGACTGGCTTACACCAGGCTGCAGTACCATGTTCCTGGCAGCTATAGGCAGGGAAGTGGAAGATGAGACATCTCACCTGGTCATGGCTATACATGTAGTCAGCTTTCTAAATATTAGAACTAGGGTCTTGAGAAATTGCTGGAGGCTACTATTATCCCAGTCACAAGAATAAATTGTTCTCTGGTTGGGAATATCAAACTTGGGTATGACAGCTATTCTAGATTACTTAACACAATGCATAAGCATATATGTTGCATTCATTCATTTGCTCCAACAGTTATTTATTTATTTATTTGTTTATTTATTTATTACATTTCTATACCGCCTTTCGTTAAAAGAAAACCCCAAGGTGGTTTACAAAAATTAAAACATACAATAAAAGCAATAAAAACATCAAGCAATAAAAACATCAAGCTAAAAACATATAAAACAAGCATAAAAACAAGACAACAGATAACAGATAAAAACACAGAGAAGCCACAGTAAAAAACGATTATGCAAAAGCCTGGGTAAAAAGCCAAGTCTTTAAAAGCTTTCTAAAAGCCATGATGAGGAATGAATGGCCACTGAGGAATGAATGGCCACTGGGAGAGCATTCCAGAGTCTAGGGGCAGCAACAGAGAAGGCCCTGTCCCGAGTGCATGAAAGCCGGGCCTCCCTCATTGTCGGCACCCGGAGTAGGGCCCCCTCAGATGTCCTTGTCAAGCGGGCAGCAACCCTTGGGAGCAGGCGGTCCCTCAAATACCCCGGGCCCAAACCGTTAAAGGGCTTTAAAGGTCAAAACCAGCACCTTGAATTGGACCCGGAAATGAACCGGCAGCCAGTGCAGCTCTTTCAAAATGGGGGTGGTCCAAAATGGTTGAAAATTTCAAAATGGTTGAAATGGTTCAAAACATGGTTTTTGCCAGTCTCTCTCCAATCCGAAAGAATTCTAATTCTTTGAATTGTTTTCCCATTAGTAGCTCTCTGTTTCTGTCACTCATGTAAGTCTATTTCCTGCTTGCTTTTCTCTCTCGCAGTGTCTTCAGATTCCTCTTCTCATCTCTGTTATTTTGATGCATCTGTCACAGAGTGTCATATTAAACAAATGCCTTATTGCTTAATTTAGAAAGGTGGTTAAAGTTCTTTTCCTCCAGAACAGCCTTTTTTGATAGTACGAGTATCTGTCATAGATTAGTGCCCCCTCTGCATTTTATTCTCCCTGTAATACTCCTTCAAGCGTCAACACTGTATCAAGGGTGTGAAATCTTGGGTACTTGTAAGGAACTGGGGAGGGTTTGAAGAGTGAAATCTAGCTATGTTGTTCTTTGTCAATTTATTTTTAAATGTGGATAGATGTGCACACCAGCAGAGGGAATGGGAGCACAGAGCCTCCAAATAATATAAATAAAAGATAAAGGACTTTTAGGGCAGGGGGAAGGGATAGCCTTGCTGCTTTTTGCATTGTTTCAAAAATAGGACTGGGTGAGCACTCTGCTACTGGTTTTTCATAAGAGAAGTGCACACAGCCACCAAGGAGACTTTAAAGATATGGAATAAATGTTAAAAAACAAAAGCAGCATTATCAACCACACATGGGTTGAAAGGCCAAGCTTCCACTCATGATGCTCAGGGACCATACTGATATTTTTCACTGAAAAAGTTTTGATTTTGGTAAAAGGGAAGTGGCAGGACTAGGAGCAAACTTCTAAAATAATATCCCTAGCCAAGAAAAGTTCACCCATTACTACTGTGATGCTTCTGGTTAAAGAGTTAATCAGGATCTTTGAGCACTGCAGAGGTGATTGTGAGAACCCAGAATTCCTGGGCAATTCTGGTCAAACTATTGTGGTTAACCCGCATCCTGGTTATTTATCCTGGGTTATCTATTCTGGTTGAATGCAGGTTAGCCACAGCAGTTTGACTAGGATTGTCTGGAAATTCTTGGTTCCCACAATCAGGTCTGCAGGCCTCAGCAATCCTGATTAACTCTTTAATCAGGATCACCATGATTCTGTGAACATCACCACCTGTGTGGCATAAGTGTATGAAGTGTGGTAGGAGTATGGCAGGAGATTCCAAGGACCACACTAGGAATCTCAAGGGACATGGCAAGCTCCCTGGGCCTTATGCTCGACAGCCCTAATATTTTATTTTTTATTTCTTTATTTATGTATTTATTCAATTTATATACCACCCTCTCAAAATGGCTCAGGGCGGTTTACAACAGGATAAAAACAATTAAAACCAGTTAACGTTTAAAATCAAAACTAATAAAAACAGAATAAAACCAATTAAACATTAGAGTCAGCAGTAAATGAAATACTTATTTACTTAAAAGAATTAGATTCTGGCTTACAACCCAAAATGGGCCCACAAAGCAGCTTACAAGTTTAAAAAAACTCAGGACCATACAAAGTCAATAAAGCATTCAAAATAATAATTTAAAAACTCAACAGAAACTCCAGCAATAAAACACAAAATCACTGAGACCCAAATGCCCGCTGTACTAAAACTGTTTTTACCCAGTGCCTGAAAATGAATAAAGAGGAGGAGAAAAGATGAGTCTGTCTGGGAAGTGAATACTACAGCTTTGATCCCACCACACAGGAAACCCCCTCCTTTGTTTCCAGGGCCACCCTCTGGGGTTCCAACAGAGGGGACATGTGGAGCAGAGCCTCTGCAGCTATCCCGAGTGCTTGAGCAGGTTCATACAAGACCAAGTATGATATCCTTGCGATATCCAGGTCCCAAACCATTAAATGCTTTAAAATGCCCCTAATCAGCCTCAGCGGCACCAATTGCTTTGTAGCAAATCATAAAAAATGGACATGATGCCCTTGGAGAATTCAGTGAGCATTATCTCCAGCAATGATTATTCATCTGGAGTACTTGTTTATGCATTTAGTGTTTTGTAGCAATTCTCCATCATAAGCTGATTCTGGGACATTGGCTGCTTTGTTCATGAGCAAAGGTAATACACTGAGCCCTTTCTCATGAGCAGTGAGAAAGGGCAAGAGGGTTAGAGGGGAGGAAGCCTTAAAAAGCTTAGCTGCCTGCAGACAAGCAGATTCCTTCCTTTGGGTGGGTGGATTGCCAGTAGCACTGAGGGTAGGGGTGCTGGGACGCATTGCCCCTCCCCTCGAGCTCCAATAATGCACTGCGCAAGTGCATGGTGCATTATGGTGATATCTCCTCCTCTTCTTGGAGCTGGCCAGGGCCCCCGACAATCAGTAAAGTGGGCTTAGGAGTGTGCTCACTCTCCTAACCTCGTTTAACAGGGTGACTTTGGAGGCGGGTTTGGCGCCACAGTGCTGCCAGGATTGGGCCCAATCCCAGAGGTACACACACATGTGCAAAACGGGGTTGGGCTACCTTAGTCCAGTTTTGCATATGCGTGTGAATAATTTTATTATCTTACACCCTACATCTAACCATTTCTTTTGTATCTTTGCTTAGGGCTGATACAAATGACATCCTCACTTGGCGATTACAAAAAATAAATAAATAAATAAATCACACACCCCACCCCTGAGTGATCCATATATGAAACAATCAACTTGCGTGGATGTCCCCAGTCATTTCATTCTAGCATCCCACATTCCTGGGTTGTTCCCAAACAGCAATTTTACTTTGCTTCACCATGGGAAGGGAAGGGCAGGTGCACATTCATATACTGGGTGGATTTACATTGAAGTCCTTGCAAGATATGGGAGAGCACTCCATACATGATTCAGGTTTTCCCCTGCGCATTGGAGCTTAGCCTGTATTATCTCCGCGCTAAAAAGTTCCGCTTTTTACAGCGGCTTTTGGGGATTCTTTGATATAATCAATATACAATGATTTTTCTTTGTATATTTGTATATATAAGGAGGGGCCACACTGAGATGTATGAAGGGGCCACGCCTTTTCTTAAATCTTCAATTATTTCATTTTTAAAAAATCAAAAACATTTACTTGGTGATATTGCAGAACATTGTTTTAAGCATCCGCATAGTGCATTTTGTTCTCCTCTTTTAATAAAAGTTATACCTCCCCCCCACCTTTGAAAATCCTACTGACTCTGTTTTGTTCCCAGTGGTACTTTATGGTGAACATAAGAACATAAATAAGATTTTCTTAAAGCCTCATTTTTTTCTATTTAGAACCAACAAACATTTGCTTGCTGATCTTGTGGAACATCATATGCACCCCCACCATTTGGGGGCGGGGGCATACTATGTTCTGCAAGATCACCAAGCAATTAAAAAAATAGCAAAAAGCAAAGCTTTAAGAAAAGCCTACTTATGTTTTTATGTTCACGATAAAATACCACCATAAAGTACACTCCCAGTGTACCACTCTAGGAGTGGTACACCCTACACAAACTTGTATGGTTCACAGTATGAACGGTGCAAGGAAATAATTTGGAAGGAACTGACAGGAACCCTATTAAAGAAGTTGTATGTGAACGACCACCCAGATTTCATTGAATTATCTTTATTGTGCTTATTTGCAGCTAATAAATGGCAAAAAGGCAATTTTTAACGTGATGATTTATTTAGCAGGGGGAGAGTAATTGGTCCTATCCACCCCCAGCATAGTACCTTCAGCAACTGTTGCTGGTGTCTATCTTGTGTTTCTTTTTTGATTGTGAGCCCTTTGGGGACAGGGATCCATCTTATTTATTTATTCTTTCTCTGTGTAAAACGCCCTGAGCCATTTTTGGAAGGGTGGTATAGAAATCGAATTAACAACAACAACAATAATAAACAACTATCAAAACAGTTCAATCACATTTTGCAAGGAGGTGATATTGAACAATGGTTAACAACTGGCAAAATTCAACACATAATGAAAGACCCAGCAAAAGGTGCAGTTCCAAGTAATTATAGACTGATAACCTGCCTGCCAACCATGTTCAAATTATTAACTGGAATAATAGCAGATGAAGTAATGCAACACTTATTAACTAATAAGCAGCTTCCAATTGAACAGAAAGGAAATTGCCCAAATACCAGAGGCACACAAGAGCAGCTGCTAATTGACAAAATGATTTTAGAAAATTGCAGAAGAAGAAAAACAAAACTAAGTGTTGCATGGATTGACTACAAGAAAGCCTTCGACTCATTGCCTCATACATGGATATTAAAATGTTTAGAAACAACTGGTGTCAGCAAAAACATTCAGATATTTATTTTAAAAAGCAATGAGCATGTGGAGTACACAGTTAACAATCAATGGCGAGACACTTGGACAGGTTAGCATTAGAAGAGGCATTTTCCAAGGGGACTCACTATCCCCTCTGTAATCACCATGACTCCACTTTCACAAATACTAAACAAAACAGACCTCGGATGCCAAACATCCTAAACATCAAGTAAAATAAGCCATCTGCTGTACATGGATGATTTGAAGCTGTATCGAAAGTCCCAATCAGAAATCGAATCTCTGCTAAACACTGTCCGTATATTCAGTAGCGATATAGCAATGGAGTTTGGACTAGACAAGTGTGCTGCATTAATAATGAACAGAGGGAAAATAACAAAAACAGAAGGAATAGAACTGCCCAATGGAAGCAAGATCAAGAACCTGGAAGAGAAAGAACATTACAAATACATGGGCATTCTCCAGGCTGATAACATTGCACACACTGAAGTCAAAAGAAAAATTGGAAGTGAATACATCAGGAGAGTCAGATGAATTCTAAAGTCCAAACTCAATGGTGGGAACACCATACAAGCCATAAACACCTGGGCTATACCTATTATTAGATACACTGCAGGAATAATAGACTGGACCCAGGCAGAGCTAGAAATACTAGATCGTAAGACCAGGAAAATAATGTCCCTCAATCATGCTCTGCACCACTGCAGCCAGTGATGTAGATAGGCTATACCTCCCTCGCAGCTCAGGTGGAAGAGGAATACTGCAAGTCCATCAAACTTCAAACAGTAGAGGAGGAGAAAAGACGGCTTGAAGAATAGGGATGTGAAAACTGGTTCGAATTTGAACTGGTTCGAATTTGAACCGTTCGAATTTGATCCGGTTCAGTTCAATGGTTCGAATTCAAACTGAACCAGCCATGAGGTTCAAGCTGCAGGTTTGAATTCAAACCAAACTGGGGGAGTTTATTTATTTATTTATTTATTCGATTTTTATACCGCCCTTCCGAAATGGCTCAGGGCAGTTTACAATTAAAACAGAAATCATTAAAAACAATTAAAACAGAGATACAAATATAAATACCAGTTTAAAACATCTTAAAAAACAATTAAACGATCAAAACAATTAAAACCCTGAAAACCAGGTTAACATTAAAACAATTAAAACTGATTAAAAACCCTGAAAGGCCAGGCCAAACAGATGTGTTTTAAGGGCTCTCTTGAAGGTCAGTAAGGAATCAAGATTACGAATTTCTGCTGGGAGTGCATTCCACAGTCCAGGAGCAGCTACAGAGAAGGCCCGCCTCTGAGTCGCCACCAAACGAACCGGTGACAACTGGAGACGGACCTCCCCAGATGACCTTAACGTGCGGTGGTGATCATGTAAAAGAAGGCGCTCTCTAAGATATCTTGGACCCAAGCCGTTCAGGGCTTTAAAGGTAATAACCAGCACTTTGTATTTTGCCCGGAAACATATTAGCAGCCAGTGTAACTGTTTCAAAACAGGCATCATATGGTCTCTCTGGGTTGCCCCAGAGACCAATCTGGCTGCCACATTCTGAACTAACTGAAGTTTCCGGACTATGTATAAAGGGAGCCCCACGTAGAGCACATTGCAATAGTCAAGCTGTGAGGTGACCAGCTGATGCACCACTGTTTTGAGGGCATCCTCTTCGAGGAATGGGCGCAGCTGTCGAATCAGCCGAAGCTGATAGAAAGCACTCCTGGCCATGGCCTCTACCTGAGATACCAGGGTAAGGCCTGGGTCCAGGAATACTCCCAAGCTGCACACCTGCTCCTTTTGGGGGAGTGTGACCCCATCCAGCACAGGAAGATCTAATGCACCCCTCAGATTCTGAGCCCCCACAATGAGCACCTCCGTCTTGCTTGGATTCAGCTTCAATTTGTTCTCCCTCATCCAGCCCATTACTGCCTGTAGGCAGGCATTTAGAGAATGAGTGACATTTCCTGAGGATGAAAAGGAGAAGTAGATTTGGGTGTCATCAGCATACTGATAACACCCAGCACCAAACCTCCTGATGACCTCACCCAGCAGTTTCATGTAGATGTTAAAAAGCATTGGTGACAGAATGGAGCCCTGAGGGACTCCATATAACAGCTCCTGTTTTGAGGAGCAACTGTCACCAAGCTCCACCATCTGGAATCTACCCGAGAGATAGGAACGGAACCACTGCAAAGCAGTGCCCCCTATCCCCAACTCCCCCAGGCAATCCAGAAGGATACCATGTTTGATGGTATTGAACGCCGCCGAGAGATCCAGAAGAACCAGCAGAGTCACACTCCCTCTGTCGATTCCCCGGTAAAGGTCATCCATCAGGCTGACCAAGGCTGTCTCAACCCCATAGCCAGCTCTAAAGCCAGTTTGAAATGGGTCTAGATAATCAGTTTCCTCCAAGACTGCCTGGAGCTGGTCAGCCACCACCCTCTCAATCACCTTGCCCAGCCAAGGGAGATTGAAGATTGGCCTGTAGCTATCCATCGCTAAGGGGTCCAGGGAAGGCTTCTTTAAGAGTGGTCTAACCATTGCCTCCTTCAGGCAGGGGGGCACCCTTCCCTCCCTAAGTGATGCATTTACGATATTAATTAGGCCATCTCCAACAATCTCCCTGCTAGATAGAAGCAGCCAAGTCGGGCAAGGATCCAGAGAACAGGTGGTAGGCCGCTCTGCCCCAAGCAGCTTGTCCACATCCTCAGGAGTCACAGATTGAAACTGATCCAATCTAATACTGAAAGAAGGATTGCTGGACACCTCCTCCATAAACCTTGCAGAAATAGTGGAGTCCAAGTCAGCGTGAATACAGGAGATCTTATTCGCAAAGAAACTCAAAGTTGAGTCTCCAAAAGTGGATGGTGTGGCAGCTGGCATCCATGAGTGCCTACCACCCAACCCCCAAAGCAATTGGACACTTGTACGATTTTTTAAATGATTTTTATTATTATTTTATCATAGATTACAATGGGACTTGAACTAGCCCATTATTCCCTATTGTGGAGCACCCATGGGTGCCACCAACCACCCAAACCCCGAAGCATTGAGACACTCCTACAATTTTTAATGAATTTTTGAAATATTTTTAATTATTTTTCTCATGGGGTATAATGGGACTCGAACCAGCCCATTATCCCCTATTGTGGATGACTTAGGGGCACAAAAGTGCAGTTGGTGCACTACCACCCACCAAACCCCAAGGCAATTGGACACTCCTCTGATTATTGGTGAATTTTTAAATTATTTTTGAATTTCCCATAGAGAATCATGAGGATTCCAGCGAACGTATAGCTTAATGTATACAAATGTAATAGACAACAAATGTAATAGAGAACATGTATGCAAATGTACAGAGAACAGGAGGGTCTTGAGGTTCTTCCTTAAAACAAACAGAGAAGGATATGCTCTTATTTCAGCAGAAAGCTTCTTCCAGAGCCCTGGGGCAGCCACAGGAAAAGCCCGGTCCTGGGTTGCCACCAAATGAGCCAGTGACAACCATAACCGGACCTCTCCAGAAGATCGTAGCAAGTGGCAGGGATTATGACAAAAGAGGTACTCTCTCAAGTAGCCTGGACCCAAGCCATTAGGGGCTTTAAAGGTAATAACCAGCACTTTGTATTTCACCCGGAAACATATTGGCAGCCAGTGCAGTTCTTTCAAAACCAGTGTTACAGTATATGGCCCCTTCGTGTTGTCCCAGAGACCAATCTGGCTGCTGCATTCTGTACAAATTGTTCTGGGCTATGTACAAAGGCAGCCCCACATAGAGCACATTACAATAGTCAAGTCTGGAGATTACCAGCATATGTACCACTGTTTTAAGGTCATTCACCTCTAGAAATGGACATAGCTGATGTATCCACCAAAGCTGATAAAAAACGCTTCTAGCCACCGCCTCCACCTGAGAAACCAGGGAGAGCTTTGGGTCCAGTAACACTCCCAAGCTACGTACCTGATCTTTCAGGGGGAGTGTAACCCTACCCAGAACAGGCAGATCTAAACCATCTCTAGGATCCTGTCCCCCCACACTCAGTACCTCCATCTTATTTGGATTGAACTTCAGTTTGTAATCCCTCATCCAGCCCATTACTGCCTCCAAGCAGGCATTTAGGGAAGATATGCCATTTCCTGATGAGGTTGGCATGGAAAAGTAAATCTGGGTGTCATCAGCATATTGGTAAAACCCAGCACCAAACCTCCTGATGATCTCTCCCAGTGGTTTCATGTAGATGTTAAAAAAACATTGGAGACAGTATGGAGCCCTGTGGGATGCCACACTTCAGTTCTCGCTTAGCAGAACAATAGTCTCCAAGTGACACCAACTGGAATCCACCAGAGAGGTAGGAGTGGAACCACTGTAAGACAGTGCCACCCAATCCCACCTCACCCAGGCGGTCCAGAAGGATACCATGGTTGATGGTATCGAAAGCCGCAGAGAGATCCAAAAGGACCAGGAGAGTTACACTCCCTCTGTCGATAGCCAGTTGGAGATCATCCATCAGGCCGACCAGTCTCAACCCTATAGCCCACACGAAAGCCAGTTTGAAATGGGTCTAGATCATTTAAATGGCCGCTGCGAACGCATGCCCCAACTTAGCTCCTGAACGGGGCCATACAGCCCTGTTCAGGGGATGGACAGCCAACGCTGCATTCGTAGCATGGCCAGAAGTATCTTCCCTCTGCCTTTAAGGCAGGGAAGAGCCCCTCCTGGCTGCGCTGCAAACGCAGCACCGACCGGACTCTAACTCCCGAACTGAGCTGCACACCTCTGTTTGGGAGCCAGATCATGGCCCCCATTTCTGACGTCAGATGCGGGGGACGGGGTGAGCGGGACCACCACCGCGACCGGACACGGGCTGCTGGTGGTCTGGCTCTGCACCTGGAGTGGAGCGTAGAAGCCAGATAAGAACTCCTTAGTCCCACAGCCATCTTCCAGTCACCTTTCTCTTTAAGCAGAAAAGATTGGAGTCCCATGTCACCTTCAAGATGGGCAAATGTATTGTATGACCTTTTGGATCCAAGCTGCAGTTCACTGACTCATGGATGGTTTGAAATGTGTCTGAAGAAGCACATTTATCGTTATTTATTTATGCATTTTGAGGGTACCATGGACAGCCAGGAAAACAAACAAATGGATAATAGAACAAATCAATCCAGAATTTTCACTCGAGGCACAAGTGACGAGGCTCAAACTATCATACTGCAGACACATTATGCGAAGATCCAGCTCCCTTGAGAAGTCCATAATGCTGGGGAAAGTCGAAGGAAAGAAGAGGACGATCAGCAGCAAGGTGGATGGACTTGATTACGACAGCAATGAATGCATCACTGAGAATGCATCACTTACAGGCCAAGTTGAAGACAGATCATCCTGGAAAGAATCTATCTATGTGGTCGCTAAGAGTTGACACCGACTTGATGGCACTGAATCAATCAATCAATTTATGCATTTATATACAATGTTTATATGCCACTTTTCTATTTAAAATATCAAAAACCCCTTACACTAAAAGCACCCATGTAAAGCTGACACTGCAGCAGTTATCAGAGTAATCGGAGCAATTAAAAATCCAGTAGAAAAAGAAAAGCAGCAGAACCACAGATTGCCCATCAAAAACTATGGAGAAGCATTTGTCTTATAGTAGTTGTCATATTTATTACATAACTGGGAAGAAAGGTAGAAGCACTTTACTAATTCTAAAGGAGTAAACCTTTTTATCCTGTATGGTCTTTCAAAATCTGTTGTAAGCTCTGTTGTAAAATTACTTGTTGTCCACTGCTCGTGTGCTCAGACAAGTGCCAGGGCAGTGTACAGCGCAGTGATGGAAAAGTGGGGGGGAAGGACACCTGGCCTCCAGGTAGCCCACAATGTACTGCCTGAGCAGAGTGGTGCACTGAGGAACTCCCTTCTCTGACTGCTGGGTGCTGGCAGCCTGAGCATCCACACAACCATGCAGTGAGATAGGAGGACACACATGTGCCCTTATACCTCACTTTTAGCCCGGTGGTTCTCATGACTAGCTCTATCTGGGTGGACTGCGTTAGCTCAGGTGGAGCTGGTCGTGAGAGCGACCTATCTTATTTAGCTAATTTGGTGGTGTTTATGTGCTGTTTCCAATAATGTTAGTGCTTTTCCTTCATTTTACTTTTTGATAAATGTTTTATATTTTTGAATTAAGATATATTTTTTGCATGAGTTGTAAGTCACTTTGAGGAGGCTTAGGTCAAGAAAAGCAGGGTATAAATCCATTAACTAAATAATTTCACTCAACTAAATGTTTCTGTCATATCTAATTATTATTTATTTTTACATTTCTATCCCACCCTTTCTCCAAGGAGTCCAGAGTGTGTACATGGTTATTTTTATCCTCACAATAACCCTGTGAAGTAGGTTAGGCTGAGAGTTAAGTGGCTGGCCCAGAGTCACCCAGTTAATTTCATGGCTGAATGGGTCTCCCCGGTCCTAGTCCAACACTCCAAACACTACACTACACTGGAAATTACCTAAGTTTTCTTTGGGAGAAATGAGGTTAAAGTGCACCATGCCTTCAGATCAATATGTACTGGTTGCTTAACATCATTGGACATTTCAAAAAGATAAGAAAGCCTGCAGTCACCAAGGATCTGATTCATTGTTCTTTGCAAAATGAACAAATCATTACTTCTTAGACTTAGACAAGATCCCTACCTCAAATAATTGCAAAACGTTCCTACTATTTCTTTTTTGAAAGAAAGAAAGAGAAAGAAAAGCAACAGAAAAACAAGGTTATAAACTTTATTTTATTGTTTATGAGCAGCGTACAGCTGCTTTAAAAGTGGAGAATGGTGGAAACTAGGGTTGCCATCTGTACTCATTCTGCTCTAAGAGCAGGGGCTTCTAAAGTTCAGAATATACAGAACTAACTACATGTAGATAACTAATGGATAGATTGATCATACAGTAGACCTGAGAGAGAGAGAGAGAAGAGAGCTCCCTCATGTCTCCTGTATCTCACTTCTGGCAGGAGGTAAACCTGATGTAGTGGACAAAATGACAGGGCAAAGGGGGATTAAGGAAAACAAGCAAATGCCCTGACATCTTAAGATGCTGCTTAACAAGAACATTTACTCAGAACAGCAATTTGAGCTGCATATCAGTAATCTTATCAGACTTGGCCTGCCTTTGCCACCTGCAATCAGAGATATCAGCAGGGTCATAAACTAGTTTGTTTTAAGTGCCTCCACACAAAAAGAAGGCGAACTAGTTTCAAAGTGAGCTTATCATTTGAAGTTGTCATAAAAAAGTGAGGATAAAACATAGACCAGTTCTCCTTTATGATTTGATGATTGCACACGTTTCCTGTTGAAAAGTGGTGGCACCCTGCTCAGGACTATAAACATGCGGCATGAGGCCAGGTCTGGGCACGTGTCAAGCAATCTCTAATCTTTCCATTCATCTCCTGCCCCCGCCCCGCCAAGGGGCTTTACCTTTCCTTAAACTATCCCAGGAAGGACCCCTCTTTCTGGTGCCTGCCTGTCCCTGCTGTATCATTGACCACAAGTTGCCTTATCTCCCCCAAAGGCAAAATGGGGTCAGTGATGGGGAATGCCTCTTAGAATGTATGTGAGTGATGTGTGCATAGACGTGCTCTCCCTAGATCTCTAGAAGTGAAACCAGAGATTGGCAACATGTCTGTGTAAAGACACTAGTGTCCACAGAAAAAATGTTAAGGTTCATGGTATTGCCAAGCCAGCAAACTCTCATTGCCCATCTCAGCAATAGGGATATGCAAACAAGTTCAAATCCAAACCGATTCGATATCGAACCAGTTCAGTTTGAAGATTTGAGGACGAGCCAAACCATCCCCAGTTTGACTCGACTCCAGATGGAACCCACCCACCCTGGTTCGGGGGTTCATTGAGCCATTATTTTAAAATCCTTAAAAAAAATTTTACCCCCTACCGGGGGGCTTCTCTAAATTGGGAGGGGTCCTCTGGAGGTTCCCTCTCCCCCACTGGCCTCCTTTTATGCAAAGAGGGGTTTGCGTGGTCTTTGGCCCTTTCTGGATCTGTTCCTCAGTGTGTCGGCCATTTTGGAGGTTGCCATGCATATGCAGTGGGACCCTGCTTGGCTGAGAAGGCTGGTGGGGAAAGGAGGAACCTCCATGGACCCCCCACCACCTTGGTGAAGCCCCCTGGAGGGGGTAAGCTAAAGAAAAGAAAAGAGTTTTTTCTTAATAAAAGGTCAACAAACCACCACCCTCAACTGAACGGGGGGGGGTTTGATGGGGGGGGGACCAAACTGGCTTGGTCTGGTTCAAACTTGAACCGACACAGGCAAGGTGGTTTTGTGCACACCCCTACTCAGCAACTCACTTTTTTTTTTCTTCCACCCAATTAAGTGTGCATAGGATTGTAGCCTTAGTCTTCAAGCATAATGTCCTTGAATGTACATAGAGAGAGCTAAAAAGAATTCTCTTTCTTGTTTCTGAGCAGATATCCCTCTACACTGCAAAAAGCTTGCAGATTTTGGATCACGTGCAGAGGGCTGATTCAGATGAACACTGCTACTACTACTTTTAATTGTAAACTGCCCAGAGACGCATGTTTGGGCAGTATAGAAATATGGTACATACACACACACACATATATATACACACAGCTTTTCAATGAAAAGCTCAAAATGGATTACATAGAACAACAACAATGAAGTTCTGTGTCTCCAAAGGGCTCAAAGTCTAAGAAGAAATGCAAGGGAGACCACTGGAGGAATACTGTGCTAGGGCTGAAAAGGACCAATTGCCCTCCCTCTGCTAAATATAAGAGAATCACCATTTTGAAAAGTGCCTTTTTGTCTAGTTAGCAAGGTTAGCATCCCCTCACACAATTAAGGGATGCCCCAGCAGCACATGGGAATATCCTCCCACTGATGTCAGGCGGGGTGCACTGGGTGCACTATTGGCATGACCCCATCCTGCTGCTTGAGAATTACAACTGTAATTCATCAAAACTGGCCCTATGATGGTTACATAAATCAATGGGCCTACTTACAGACCTCCTAAAGTCAGAGAGAAGTTTAGATCTCCATTCATTAACATAACAATTCATGAATGTTTTTAAGGTAAAAAGTACAGTACATTTATGATGTCACTAACCAACCCGCACAGAGCATCTGTGCACTCTTTGGGCCTGGCTATTCCCTTCTCCCTCCTGCCCCACTCTCCCTCCCTCCTTCCTGCCCCACACTCTTGCTTCTCTTCCCCTCCCTCCCACCCTACTCTCTCTTGCCCGCCCTCCTCCTCCCTTCTGCCCCACTCTCTCTTGCCCTCCCTCCCCCTCCCACTCCTCTCTCTTACCCTCCCCTTCCACTCACCCTCCTGCCCCAGTCTCTCCTGCCATCCCTCCCCTCCCCCTGCTCCTCTCTACTGCCCTCCCCCTGCCCCACTCCCTTTTGCCCTCCCCTCCCCCTGCCCCACTCCCTCTTGCCCTCCCCTCCCCCTTCCCCTGCCCCACTCCCTCTTGCCCTCCCCCCTCCTTCTTGCCCTCCCCCTGCATTTTTAAAAGTTCTACTTACCGAGCTGCCGCCGCTGCTCCTCCTCCCCAGTGACAAACAGGAAAGTCCCGCTGCCCAGTTCCCTCCCACCCCAGTCTCCCACAGGCTCCTCCTGGCCTTGGCGGCCGGACCCGGCGCTGCCTGGCCAAGAGCCATCTCCTTGGCCTGTCCTGCCGGCAGGCCCGCCATGCCAAGTGCCACCTCCACAGCCTGCCGTGCCTGCTGCTGCCACTTGCCAGTCTTTGCGGCCGGCCACAGGCCAGCCACCTCTCCCCCCACACACACCTTCTGCCCTGGTAGCGGGGCCCGGCCGCCAGCCCACCTGGCCACCTGCCTCACTGCCTCGGCCCTCGTCTGGGCCCGCCACCGCTTCGCCGCAGCTGGGCCGGGCCTGCAGCCACCACCCTTTGCCAGGCCGGGCCTGCCAGCAGCCCTGGCTTGCAGCCGGCAAATTCTCCTCCTCCTGGGTGTGCCAGCCAGTCAGCTGGGCTGCCTGGACGCATTTTCCCTGGCACTCCCAGGAGAAATATATATATATAGATATAGATATAGATATTTTCTCTCACAGGTTCACTTTCAACGTGAATGAAAGACAAAATCTGAGGCTTTAAGTATTTTCTTTCCTTCCAGTGTGCCATAAAGAAGCTGGTTAACCGGAGGCTTTGCTCACTCAGAATCTGTCAGCTCCCAGACCCACCCTACACTCCCCAGCCCCACCCTACACAGGACAAATATGTTATGATGACATTCAAGTTCAGCAGAACTTGACATTCAGCAGAAGATGGGGGGGAGGAAGGAGAAATACCCTAATCCAGAAGAGGTCAATGCAAGGGGTAACCTATATCCAGAGAAGATCCAGTGTAGATTCTTACAGATTTAACACAGGTCGAATTCCCCAAGACCTGGGTAAGCAAGTGTAAACCCCACCCCCCAATAGCGTATTGCAGTTGGTTCAGGCTGGTGGGTTTGGTCAGCTAGCGACCCTGTGGTGAGTAGACCCAGAGATAAAGAACATAAGAACAGGCCTGCTGGATCAGGCTCAAGGCCCATCTAATCCAGCATCCTGTTTCACACAGTGGCCCACCAGATGCCACTGGAAGCCTACAGGCAAGAGGTATGTATGTGCATGCCCTCTCTCCTGCTGTTACTCCCCAGCAACTGGTATTCAGAGGCATCCTGCCTCTGAGGCTGGAGGTGATCTGTAGCCCTCAGACTAGTAGCCATTGATAGACCTCTCCTCCATGAAGTTATCCATACCCTTCTTAAAGCCATCCAAACTAGTAGTCAACACATCTTGTGGCAGATAATTCCACAAGTGGTGTATGTGTTGTGTGAAAAAGTACTTCTGTTTGTTGGACCTAAGTTTCCTGGCAATCAGTTTCATGGGATGACCATGAAATTCTAGTGTGAGAGAAATTTCTCTCTATCCACTTTCTGTACACCATGCATGATTTTATAGACCTCTATCATATCTCTCCACAGTCATCTTTTTTAAAAACTAAAAAGTCCCAGGTGTTGTAGCTGGGACTTTTTTTTGTAGTTACATCATAAGAAAGGTGCTCTAGGGTCCTGATCATCTTGGTTGCCCTCTTCTGCACCTTTTCCAGTTCTACAATGTCCCTGTTTAGATGGAGTACACAGTACTCCAGGTGTGGCCACACCATAGTTTTGTATAAGGGCATTATAATATTAGCAATTTTATTTTCAATCCCCTTCCTAATGATCCCTAGCATGGAATTGGCCTTTTCCACAGCTGTCGCACATTAAGTCGTCACTTTCAATGAGCTGTCCACCACGACCCCCAAGATCCCTCTCCTGGTCAATCACCAACAGTTCAGATCCCATCAACATATACTTGAAATTGGGGTTTTTCATCCCAATGTGAATCACTTTACACTTGCCAAAATTGAACCACATTTGCCATTTTTTCGCACACTCCCGCAGTTTGGAGAGATCCTTTTGGAGCTTGTCACAATCTGTTTTGGATTTCACTACCCTAAATAGTTTGGTATGATCTGCAAATTTATCCCCCTCACTGCTTACCCTAACTTCTAGATCATTTATGAATCAATTAAAAAGCACTGGTACCAGTAAAGATTCCTGGGGGACCCCACTTCTTACTTCCCTCCATTGTAAAAACTCTCCATTTATACCTACCCTTTGTTTCCTGTCCTTCAACCAGTTAGTAATCCACACATGTACTTGTCCCCTTATCCCATGACTGCTAAGTTTTCTCAGGAGTCTTTGATGAGGAACTTTGTTGAAAGCTTTTTGGAAGTCCCGGTATACTATGTCAACTGGATCACCTTTATCCACAACTTGCCGACACTTTCAAAGAACTCCAAAAGGTTTGTGAGGCAAGATTTACCTTTGCAGTAGCCATGCTGGTTCTCTCCCAGCAGGGCCTGTTATTCTATGTGCTTTACAATTTTACCCTTGTGGGCTTTCATGGAATGCTGCAAGTAAAGTGCATGAAAACAGAAGAGCTGGATTCAGCCAGGAGTTCAAGTTGTGTACTTGTTTTACTTTCCTTCTTCCCAAAGTGGGTGGGATCACTTGAACATTGGACTTTTTAAGGACAAAAGTGGGGGCGTGGGAAAGACATGTGTGAGAATAGTTAAGTTAAATGTTTCTGTTAATGAATATTTGTATAAATATACTTATCACTTGTTTAACCTTTAATGCTCCCTTGCAAATTCCATTGCCATTTGGGCCCTTCAGAACCCACATGTTATAGAAGCAGCTGGGCCCAAAGAACTCAATTTCCTCTCAATAAATGTTCTATATTGTGTCAACTAAAAGCATTAACAGTAATCTGTATTTTCATCTGTTTCTGAAATCTCCTTGTCCCTGGCTGTGTTCCTATACTACTATAATATGAATGAGTTCCATTGGATTTTAATCCAGGTTTTAAAGGATTTGTGTTCATTCTATCCACGATAGAGAGAAATGTTGGGAGTGGGAGACTTTCTTCTCCTGCCTCCCAGGGTGCCTCAGGGGACTAGCATGGCAGCTGCTCTTGTTAGAGCAGCTGTTGCATTCAGCATGGCTGCTCCTCCCGCCCACTGCCGGCTCACTGCCAGAAATGGCAGCGGACGGGGGGCAAGCTGTTTAACCCAGCAATGATCACCCAGATGATCACCAGCCAAGGTTAAGTGAACCATAGGTTTGGTTATGCTTGGCTAAAACCCAGGTTAAAAAGTGGGGCTTGGTGTGGGTGCTTCATATGCACATACTCCTGGTGCTCCACATGCACAGCCTAACCCAGGCTGGGCTGCCCTAGTGTTTTAAAGTTGCTTCCCTCAGAAACACAAAGTAATCTTATATAGATTTAATCAACAGTTTATTCAGAAATAACTCCATTTTCTCCTCCTTTCCCTCACTTTTCTTTTCTGCCTCCACCCCCATACTCTCTATAGGATCAAACTTCTAAACAACAAAACATAAAAGATACTGAATCTCTTCTCACGATCAATGAGAAGAGCTTCCAGTGGGTCTGTTGGAAGAGTGGGCTTAGCCTGCTCTCCCTGCAGATGAGCAGCCTCCAAGCCCTGGGTGCCCAGATCGGCCACCCACACAACTGCCGGCTCTGTCATGGAGCCAGTGGAGGCTGAGGGGATCGTGGGCTGTGTGGCACCTGGAGGATCCAGGATGCCCCATGTGAGTAAATGGGGCGTCCTGGGGAGACCCCCGGGACCAAGAGGCTTGTTTCAGCCTCCTGGCAGGGAGTCTCCTCGTGTATCACCGTGGTGCGTAGCCACGTGGCAGCCCACCACCAGGAAACCCAGGTTAGCACGCCATCATTTTGAGGTCATTCAGCTCAAGAAATGGATGCAGCTGGCATATCAGCTGAAGCTGATAAAAAGCACCGCTGGCCACCGCCTCAACCTGGGACACCAGGGAGAGGTTCGGATCCAGAAGCACCCTCAGACTGCATACCTGTTCCTTCCGGGAGAGTGTGACCCCATCTAGAACCAACAGATCAAAATTGTCTCTCGTGTTCTGACCCTGAACAATAAGTACCTCTGTCTTATCTGGATTCAGCCTCAGTTTGTTATCACTCATCCAGCCCATCACTTCCTCCAGGCAGACATTTAGGGAGATTATGCCTTCTCCCAATGATGTTGATGTGGAGAAATAGATTTGAGTGTCATCAGCATATTGATAACATCCCACACCAAATCTCCTGATGATCTCTCCCAGCAGTTTCATGTAGATGAAGGAATGCACACACAAAGGATGTCTGAATTTGTGGCACAGAAGGTTAGGCCATAAGAATGAGCAAAGAGGCACCTTTTACAAGTGGTGATTCTCTTTACTGAGCTGAGAGAGATCAACTGGCCCTATCCAACCCCAGCATAGCATCCCTACAGAGGCTGTTGCTGGTTTCTGTGTCTTATGTTTCTTTTTAGATGGTGAGCCCTTTGGGGACAGAGATCCATCTTTATTTCTCTTTCTAAACTGTTTTTGGAACTTTTGTTGAAAAGCGGTATATACCTCCATTGTTGTTGTTGTTGAGATGCCAAACAGGCTGAAATGCTGGATTTGGTAAAGGGTCTAAAAATAGCCCTCTGCAGCACTGAATCAAAGTGTGCATGCTGTATAGGAGCAAAGGCAACATGGCCAGCTTTTCTTCCACATAAAGAAAGAAAAATACAACATCCTTTGGATCTGATTCATAGTGATGTTTGTGGACCTGTGTAAGTTAATACTGTTGGAGCTAGGACCCTGGCAGCATCAGCTCTCAGCTGCAATGTCTCATAGTGACCACTGGGGATTTTTAGGGTCATGGATAAAAGTGCTAGACTCCTCTCCTCTTTGTTCTTCCAGTGTTAGTTTCCATTTTGTCTCTCCAGAGATGGCTGTTTGTTTTGGACTCTCTCTTCAGCCATTTATCTATTTATCTATTTCATTTATAAACCATCCCATTCAGAGGCTCTGGGTGGTGTACAACTTTTTAAAAAGACAAAAACCCCACAATTCAAACACAATACTAAAAACAATATAAAAACAATTCAAAAACGATTAAAACAATTTAAAACCAATTAAAATACTTTTAAAAAACAACACTTTACAAGCCTTGGACAGCCAGGCCAAACAAATAGGTTTTTAGGGCTCTCTTAAAGGCCGCCAGTGAGCCTAAACTGAGGATATCTACTGGGAGTGCATTCCACAGACCAGAAGCAGCTACAGAAAAGGCCTGGTTCTGAGTCGCCACCAGACGTACTGGTGGTAACTGGAAACGGACCTCTCCAGATGACCTCAATGAGCGATGGGGATCATACCGAAGAAGGTGCTCTCTAAGGTAATCCGGACCTAAGCCATTCAGAGCTTTAACGGTAATAACCAGCACTTTGTATTTCGCCCAGAAACATATTGGCAGCCAGTGCAGCTGTTTTAAGACAGGCATAATATGGTCTCTCCAAGTTACCCCAGAGACAAATCTGGTTGTTGCATTTTTAACGAACTGAAGTTTCCGAACTATGTACAAAGGCAGCCCCACGTAGAGCGCATTGCAGTAGTCAAGCCTGGAGGTTACCAGCTGATGCACCACTGTTTTGAGATCATTCTATTCAAGGAATGGACACAGCTGTCGAATCAGCCGAAGCTGATAGAAAGCGCTCTGGCCATAGCCTCCACCTGAGATACCAGGGTGAGGCCTGGATCCAAGAGCACTCCCACGCGGCGTACCTGTTCCTTCTGGGGGAGTGTAACCCCATCCAGCACAGGAAGATCTAACTCATCCCTTAAATTGCAATACCCCACAAGGAGCACCTCCGTCTTGCTTGGATTCAGCTTCAATTTGTTCTCCCTCATCCAGCCCATTACTGCCTGTAGGCAGGCATTTAGGGAGTGAATGCCATTTCCTGATGATGATGATGATGATGAGGAGGAGGAGGAGGAGGAGGAGGAGGAGGAGGAGGAGAAATAGATATGGGTGTCATCAGCATACTGATAACACCCTGCACCAAATCTTCTGATGACCTCATGCAGCTGTTTCATGTAAATATTAAAAAGCATTGGTGACAGAATGGAGCCCTAATAATAGCTCCCATTTTAAAGAAGAACTGTCACCAAGCTTCACCATCTGGAATCTGCCTGAGAGATAGGAGTGGAACCACTGCAAAGCAGTTCCTCCTATCCCCAATTCCCCAGCCGATCCAGAAGGATACCGTGGCTGATGGTATCAAATGTTGCCGAGAGAGCCAAAAGAACCAACAGAGTTACACTCCCTCTGCCGATTCCCTGGCAAAGGTCATCCATCAGGCCAACCAAGGCAGACTCAACCCCATAGCCCGCTCTAAAGCCAGTTTGAAATGGGTCTAGATAATTGGTTTCCTCCAAAACCGCCTGGAGCTGGTTAGCCACCACTCTCTCAATCACCTTGCCCAACCATGGGAGATTGGAGATCGGCCTACAGGTGAAATTCGGAAAATTAGAATATCGTGCAAAAGTCCATTAATTTCAGTAATGCAAATTAAAAGGTGAAACTGATATGAGACAGATGCATTACATACAAAGTGAGATAAGTCAAGCCTTAATTTGTTATAATTGTGATGATCATGGCGTACAGCTCATGAAAACCCCAAATCCACAATCCCAGAAAATTAGAATATTACATGGAACCAAGAAGACAAGGATTGTAGAATAGAACAATATCAGACCTCTGAAAAGTATAAGGATGCATATGTATTCAGTACTTGGTTTGGGCCCCTTTTGCAGCAATTACTGCCTCAATGCGGCGTGGCATGGATGCTATCAGCCTGTGGCACTGATGAGGTGTTATGGAAGACCAGGATGCTTCATTAGCGGCCTTCAGCTCTTCTGCATTGTTTGGTCTCATGTCTCTCATCCTTCTCTTGGCAATGCCCCATAGATTCTCTATGGGGTCAGGTCAGGCGAGTTTGCTGGCCAATCAAGCACAGTACACTGTATACTTTTTCGTTTCACCTGTATAACTGTCCATCATTGAGGGATCTAGGGAAGGCTTCTTAAGAAGTGGTCTAATCATTGCCTCCTTCAAACAAGGAGGCATCCTTCCCTCCCTCAGCCATGAGTTAATGATATTAACTAAGCCATCACCAACAATCTCCCTGCTAGATAAAAGCAGCCGTCGGGCAAGGATCAAGAGAGCAAGTGGTAGGCCGCACCGCCCCAAGCAGCTTGTCCACATCATCAGGCATCACAGACTGAAACTGATCCAATCTAATACTGCAAGAGGGATTGCTGGACACCACCTTAATAGACTCTGCAGAAACAGTGGTGTCCAAGTCAGCCCGAATACAGGAGATTTTGTCCGCAAAGAACCCATTAAAAGCATCACAGCAGAACAAAGTCCCCGGGGATTGGTTTGAATTGGAAGGAGCCTGAACCATACTCCTCACAACCCAGGACAGCTCTGCTGGACGCAAACCTGCAGAAACAATGTGCGTAGACAAGATTTTTTTGCCGCATGTACCGCCTCTGCATAAACCTTTAAATGGGCTCTCTGCTGTGTCCTGTCACATTCAAGCCGAGTTCTCCTCCACTTGTGCTCCAGTTGCCATGAGCTACATCTGAAATTAAACTGCAGGCTCTTTCACATTTGTTTGGAAACTTTTCTTTCTTTTCTTCTTTTCTTTATTTTATTATGATTTATTAGCTTAGTGGTAGAGCAACAGCTTACAATGCAGAAGGTCCCAGGTTCAATCGCTGGCATCTCCAGGGAGGTCTGGGAAAAACTCTTGCCTGAAACCTTGGAGAGCCACTGTCAGTCAGTGCAGACAGTACTGAACTAGATGGACCAATGGTCTTACTCAGTACCTGTATAAGGCAACTTCCTATGTCTCTACTATTTATTTGAAGCGTTTGTCTCACCTTTCCACCTTTCTCACCGATGCATGATAGCTCTGCTCATAACAAATTACTCAAACAATAACATTACTTAGCCCCCTCTATCCCTGAAGGCTCTTCCAAATATGACTCCTAGATCTCATTTGGTATTCCCTTCTAGGGGTGTGCACAAAACTGGCTGATCTGGTTTAATTCAAGTCTAAACCAGACCTGAACAGGGCTGGGCCAGTTCAGTTTTGCCCCCCATCGGAACCCCCCCACGCTGGGTTCGGTTCAGGTGGTTCTCAGGTCATTAATTTTTTTTAGTACTTTTCCCCTCTGGGGGGCTTCTCCGAGGCCACAGGGGGTATGCCGAGGTTCCCCAACCCACGCTGGCCTTCCTTGTGCCAAAATTGCCCAGTTCGGGTATTCTTTGGCCCTTTCCGGGCCTTTCCCCCTCATGCTGGCCATTTTGGAGCCTGCCACGCATGCACAATGGGCCTCTACATGGCCTGGGTCATGACACCACGCAGGGGCCCACTACACATGTTCAGCAGCCTCCAAAATGGCCACCACAATGGGGGGAAAGGCCCAGAAAGGGCCAAACACCCAAACTGGGTGATATTTGGCAGAAGGAAGGCCAACGGGGGGAGGAGGAACCTCCATAGATCCCTACATGGCCTTTTTTTTTTTTAATTACTCACGAGTCCCCCAAACAGCTGGCAGGGCTCAGTCTAGGGGTGGACTGAACCAGAGTTGGTTTGGTTCGCCCCCGAACTGTCGAATTGAACCGTTTCAATATCAAACACATTTGATGTTGAACCTGTTTGCACATCCCTATTCTCTTCCAGCAGCCCCAATAGTACCTCTTGTGAAATGGCTGCCAGCAATAACAGGAGCAAATGACAGTTCCAGAGTGAGCAGGGCTTGTCAGTAGTCCCTGCCTTGACAGTTCCACTTGGCAGGAACAGTTGTGGGGACAAAATGGCAGCAGTCCCTATGTCATTCCAGGTGTTGTGTTGGTGGCTGCTGCTACTGCTGTATGTCAAAGCTGCAGACTCAATGTTATAGAAGTACAGACTTGCAGTTCCGTCTTCACACTGTCCTCTTATTCTTCACTGCTTCACTCATCCCATCAGCTCAACCAGCCACTAGCAACTCCTTCCCTTCTTCACTTATCTTCTTTAACATCCCATTCCCTTCCCCTTTAAGCCCTTAGATTTCTCTCTCAAATTCCAGGACTAGAAAAGTAACCGACACAGCCATCCAGGCGTAGGCATTACACTTGCCCTTCCATTGGTATACTGTTAATTGAATTGTTACCTTAAAGATGAAGAAATCTGAGGTGGTAAATGCACCTGCCCTCTGGGTCAAATGTAAGGTGAAGTTTGGGCAAGGATGATGTGGTGAAAGGACTGAACTCCTTCCTTGTCACAGGCAATTGGTGCTCATCTAATCGTCCCAGTCATCTCCCATAGGAATATTTCAGGCAATGGGCTTTCTGTCAGGCAGAAACCTTCTCCTGCACTTGGCCTATATTTTTAATGTCAAGATTCCAATCTTGGTCTTCGCTAATGGAGAAAAGAAGCCATTGAAGGGCCCAGCATCCATGGGCAGGCAGGCAGATCTGAGAGACTGGAAAGAATGAGGAAACTGGAAAGGTGACAGCTCCTTTCACCATCTATCTCCAGGCAGAAGTTGTGAGGTGCAATTTAATACCCTTGAAGAATTAAGACATTTTTTTTAAAGTGTTACTAAGCCACCCCCCCCCAACAAAAATCAAACCAACAACAATGCAGGCAGGGTGGGGGAAGGAAAATCCCTTTAGTAGTTCTCTTGATCTTTAGCACTTCATTGAGATATATGGGGATATAGAGAACTGTCAGGGCAGACAACATAAAACAAAATCTAACCAGGATATTTCCTGCAGCCATTAAGTTATGAAAGACTGAACACTGTTACCTAATCTACTCTTTTTCATGCAAAACAGTGCAGAGTAAGCATCTGAGTTTGTGGTTTGAGTAACATTTAGGTTTGTTCTGTGGGCAGCAGCTGCTGCTGAAATTAGGCAGAGCAAAAGGCTACATATGCCAGCATGCCCTTGCCAACTAGGATCCCTAAGATCCTCAACGAGTGGCCTTCTCCTTGCATTGGGTATTCATCCATTTACTGAATGAATAAGCAGTTCTCCTGTAGCTTCTAAAAATGGCATTCCAGATATAGATCTGTGGAATGCATTTAACAGCCAGATACCATGCTTAGGCTTCTGGCTCAAAAAAGACAAATTGTAAGTGGACTTTGCGTTCTCTGTATTGGCCTCTTGCTTTATTGGAGTGTTTAAAGTTACATGCACTTGCCCTGGGTAAGGCTGTGTGAACTTATCACAAGTTGTATGAACTTCTCACAAGTTCACACAACCCAAGGGAAGGTGCATGCAACTTTAAACCCTTCATTGAAGCAATAGGCCAGGTAGCTGCAGTTTCTCTCTTCTGTTTCTCTCCTCTCCAGCAATTCCGTCTCCTGTTCACCTGATTGCAGCTTGTGGGAGGTGGTTGTGGGGAAGAATATTGTATGCTACTGCATGGTGGAAGCACCAAGGGTGAAAAGGAATATGCAGGAAAAGCCCCATCTGCCTCATCTCATCTCATTTACAGTTACATGTCTATTCTCTGGGTTGCAACTGGGCAATCCTAACTGTACAAGGTACAACATATTTTATACATTTGTATGTTGTAATGTGTTCTTTTTAGCTCTGGTCATTGACTGTCAGAATCTTGGGGTGGGTCTTTTCAGCCATTTTAAGTTCAAAATCTACAAGCCCCCCGATGTCTGATACAGAAAATAGAAAATGTACTATATGCCAACATTGTAATTGCTGTTCCTAGTGCTAGAAACAGAACTCATAGCTCCAGTGTAATACTAATAATGTGGTAATTTATACACATCCTACAAACAGTACTTTCCCCCTAACACTGAGAACATCATGATGGGCATCAGGCAGTTTTCAGGGAAATCTAGAGAAGAACTCCAGGGAATGAAGGGTGGAAGCTGAAATTAGCATATCTGTATGGGTGGTTTTGTTTGCTCCACAGGACAAGGTGTGGACTCAGGCTCATGCTCGCTCAGATGCCCGTAACGGGGTATATGTCCAAACTTGCTCCTGGTTAGAGCAATTAAATGGGGGGGGGGAGGATTGCAGGTTAGTAACTGTCAAGCTACCAAGGAAGAAACATCCCTTCTGTGCCTGGAACATTTCATATAAAGAGATGAGAAGCATTACTGAAACACCAAAGACATTGAGTACAGCCAGAGCTGATACCCAGCTACACACACACACACTTACTGGAAGTCTGGAGGAGTATAGATTTTTAACCTGGAGGATGCTTGACACAAGAAAGAGGTTTTCATTTTGATCCAATAATATTTATGTATGGAATGTAGGATATGGGGGCATTTAAAATGAACATTGTATTTGCAGTGCAATGCGAGTCTTTGAAAGAAAGGGTCCCTAAACAATGACCAATTTCCTTCAGCTTCCTACTGATTTCTGAGTGGAGTAAATGCTCCATCTGTCTTTTTTGTCTTGGAGTGCAGGCCACTCCCTTTGGTTTCCAGCCAAACCAAGTCACTTCTCCTGATCTAGTCTAACTATAGGAGCATCCATGCTCATCAGGCATTCCTTTCGGATGCTATTTTTGGAGTCAGGTCCCTAGATCCATTCTCTGATTACAAGTTGCTACAGCTCACAAACCTGGCCCTGGAAGCTTCTAAATTCAATCTGCAAGCACTTGAACCTGATCCAGAAAAATCACAGAGCATGGCTATAAGTCTAAGCATTACCCTGCTGATACTTAAAGACCCATAGTTAAACATTTTGCTGTTCTGAAACAGAGTGTTTAAAACCTTGGAAGTCAAGCCCTTAAACACATTTTTTAGATGATTTAGTAGTCCCAGATGACTACTTTCTGTAATAAAGGTAGAAGTCCAAACAGCATCAAGGAAGGAAGTTGAAGGGAAAAACATCTAAAGAAAGAGATGCTATCATAGCTGGTTTTGCAACACAGTTGTTGTGCTACCCATGACTGCTGATCTTGCAAGACCAGTTGGCATAGCAAATGCCATCACACTGCATCCAGCTGATTCAGCTTGCCTGCCATTCAAGAAAGCTGCCAATAGAAGTGAAACAATTCAGCAACTGTACATCAGTTCTCACCTCTCTGCTGGCCACTGAATAATCCAAGAATTTGTGAGCCTCCTGCAATGTATTATCACAGGAGTGCTTTGAAGTTGCAAAACAGAACTAACCAGATTTTGTGTCTCTGTGGCTAGAATATCCACTTGCTTGTTTTGTTACATTGTTGTTGGCCTAGGATTATTGGAAATCTGGCATACGACTTGTAGGATTGGCATTTACTAATCAGTGTTCCCTCTCTCAGGGATTCCCAGACATTGTTGGCTACAACTCCCAGAATCCCCAGCTGCAATGGCTTTTGCTTGGGGATTATGGGAGTTGTAGTCAACAACATCTGGGAATCTCTGTTAGAGGGAACATTGTTCCTAATAACTAGGATCTACAGGTGAAACTCAGAAAATTAGAATATCGTGCAAAAGTCCATTAATTTCAGTAATGCAAATTAAAAGGTGAAACTGATATATGAGACAGACGCAAAGCAAGATAATCATGCAAAGCAAGATAAGTCAAGCCTTAATTTGTTATAATTGTGATGATCATGGCGTACAGCTCATGAAAACCCCAAATCCACAATCTCAGAAAATTAGAATATTACATGGAACCAAGAAGACAAGGATTGAAGAATAGAACAATATCGGACCTCTGAAAAGTATAAGCATGCATATGTATTCAGTACTTGGTTTGGGCCCCTTTTGCAGCAATTACTGCCTCAATGCGGCGTGGCATGGATGCTATCAGCCTGTGGCACTGATGAGGTATTATGGAAGACCAGAATGCTTCATTAGCGGCCTTCAGCAATTCTGCATTGTTTGTTCTCGTGTCTCTCATCCTTCTCTTGGCAATGCCCCATAGATTCTCTATGGGGTCAGGTCAGGCGAGTTTGCTGGCCAATCAAGCACAGTACACTGTATACTTTTCAGAGGTCCGATATTGTTCTATTCTTCAATCCTTGTCTTCTTGGTTCCATGTAATATTCTAATTTTCTGAGATTGTGGATTTGGGGTTTTCATGAGCTGTATGCCATGATCATCACAATTATAACAAATTAAGGCTTGACTTATCTCACTTTGCATGTAATGCATCTGTCTCATATATCAGTTTCACCTTTTAATTTGCATTACTGAAATTAATGGACTTTTGCACGATATTCTAATTGTCCAAGTTTCACCTGTATATTTGCCAATGAATTAAAAATCCAGATTTGTGACATCAAAGTGTTAAAAGATATACTGTACTTTCAAGAGGCATATGTATTTCCAAGTTAGGTTTTAAATTGCTTTTAGATCTTGTGCTAGCCTTTTTCAAACCCTGCATCCTTCCCCCCGCCTTGTCCCTCTGTTTCCTAAAATAGCTGACTTCATCTTATCTGCTTTTACATTTCCCCCTGAATCTCTTACAGCTAGTTGTACTACTCATAAGGCAGTCTAGCATCTGTCCTATCTCTTTCTTGCCTGCCTGTTGCAGACTATGAACCTTTGAATATGAACTAAGTGACTTGTCTTTTGAACTGCATTTAATGCATCTCTGACATGAAATACCTGTTAAGTAGCAATAGCAGCAGTACCCACTATGAAGAGCAGCAGCTCTCGATTAATGCCTAGCAAGTTGGCTTATTTATAATCTGACCAGTGCTGAAGAAAAGTATGCTTGTGTCATCTGGCTGCAGCTTAAAAACTTGTTAAACAGAAGCTCTTGCATAAATCAGAAACTCACTCCAATTCTGATATATGAATTTATCGATATGGGGTAATTGCTATACAGTCATCTCTCGGCTATCATGTTTTTCCCAATCACGGTTTTGAGTATCTGCAACTGGGAAATTGTGACCATTCTCGCCAACCAGGACCTGAGTACCCATGATTTGGTGAGGTTTTTTGTTGGGGGTTTTTTTGGTAAGGGGGGGATGGTGTTTGTGATTTTGGTGGGATCAGAGGTTTAATATGCTTATTCTTCTTGCTGACCCTGCCAACTACTTGTGATTTAAAGTGATTCCTGCCATGTTTTTTGGGGGGGGAGGGGGTGTTTCAAAAGTACCTTTTAGCAATTTGGGTGTGTGTGTTAAAATATATCCAGAGGTTCAATCTGTGCACTCCTCTTGATGACTCTTGGCAATTTTAAGGGAGTTTGGGGGATTTGGGGCAATTTTTGAGCATTTCCCCCCTTTGTTTTTAGGTCTTGTCATGACCACGGTTCCCTAACCCCCTGTTACCCATAGACTTTAATGCCTTGCCAACTGGTAATTTGCCAACAGCAAGGTTTTGCTGGAACGGAGCCCTTGCTGTTGGCGAGGGATGACTGTACATCCAACAAAAGAGATGGTTTTCTTCTTCGATGAGGAAGTCAGCAATCAGTTTGGGAGCAATAAGAGGAGTAGCAGATGTCTACAAAGGAGAGGTAACTGAGGAAGAAATACATGGGGGAATGCAATCAGGGGTTAGTCTTGATGGTGACAATGATAATTAAATTTCCCAGCACAATTGCTGTGCAGAAGACCCCAAACAGCACAAAATAAGCTTTCTGTAAGTCCTCATTCTGGGTAAGACCCACAAAGATGAATTAGGTTACTTTATTTTTGTCCTCCCTGTAATCAGCACAAATGATGAGTTACAGCACAGAAGTAAATCACCTGTCATCATAGCAAATGATAAACAGATTCTGATACATGAAGTATCCTCAATTAGAAGTTGAATCAGCCTGATATCCCAAGAATCTATTTGCAAACAGATTTCAAGCCGCATTCCAGGAACAGAATACATGAGGACAAAGATGGAATAAGGGGACTCCAGACTTCCTTGGCCTTTGCTCCTGTATTCTAGTGCTATGGAGATGGTTCTGTCTTTAGTAATGACAACCTGTTTCCTAACCAGTGCCTATACTGCAAAGGCCTCAGAGACTTGTCAAACTGATTTAGCCTCAGTTTCTTCCTCAAGCAAATCAAGATACACATTGAGGTTTATGCTGCTATTTTTGCTTGATTATGGTGACATTTAATGTATCTTTATAATAAACCAGCAGGATGTGTATGTGTATATATGCGTGTACATAAGGCAGTAAGCAGATGTGGTTTTAGAATCAGTCGGAATTAATTATATTATGAATCATTTAGTCCACAGTTCAGCACATGAAACAAGCTTCAACCGACTTGTTAGGACTGGACTGTAGGTCCTTTATTTGCAAAAGGACTTAAGCATATGTACGTACTACGTGCACACAGTGTCAAGGTCTTCTATGCACTTATATCATGCTTTATGACATTTATTAACTTACTTTCTGAAGGGAAGAAGCTTATGAGATCATCATGTCTCTGTGTGTGTCCGTGTCCTGCTCCCATAATTTTTGTGTTTACAGTTCGGAGAAACCAAACTCACTGTACATGGAAAGAGGTCCTAGGGGACCCTACAGGTTTGTAGTTTTTTGTTTTGTTTTACAGTCCACCATGTTATTTCAAGATGGTAGCAAGGAAAAAGTTATATGCAACACTTCTTTGTAACTCTTCCATTGACAGTTGGCTACAATATAGAACAAGTTCACAGCACGTGAGGGAGACCTTGGGGAGCTCACTGAAGGTTCCCCCTGCCAACCTGCTATGTTTCAAGATGTTGAACACTCAAAGAGGTCATTCACACAATCAAAAACTGTGTTCTGTCTGGGTTTAGGAGCTGTGTGTGCTCCCAATTTTCGGTTGTGTGGAAACAAGGTAAGAGGAAAACCTGGGTAGAAGTGATTGTGTGGAAGCAATGTTGGAGGAAAAGCTACCCAGCTTTTCTTCCTATCCTGCTTTTGCACAACCAAAAACTGGGAGTGTACACAGCTCCCTGAGTAGAACACAGTTTATGATTGTGTGAATGACCTTAAAGTATAGGCAACACTCCTTTGTAACCCATGTGCTGAGAGATACTAATCCAATTCACAGCACATGGGAAAGGATACTAGGTGAGAATCCCCACATTAAAAAAGTGGGTGGAGCCATAGCTCAGTGGTAGAGCATCTGCTTTGCCTGCAGAAGATCCAGGTTCAATCTCCAAGTAAGGCTGAGAAAGACTCTCACCTGAAACCTTGGAGAGCCACTGTCAATCAGTAAAGACAAAGTTGGGCTAGATGGACCAATGTTCTGACTCAGTATAAGGCAGCTTCCTCCCATGTTCCTAAACAGAAAATAGGTTTGATTAGTTCTACCTAGAACTACTTAGCTTGCAGTAGCAAATGCATTCTCTGGGTATTTCACAGCTGGTGCTGTGAAACAATTAACAAGTAGTTCTAAGGAGACTGAATGGAGCCTACTTTCAGCTTCTTTTAACATGGTGATGACTCCCACCTAGGACACCTTCCTATGTGCTGTGAATTAGGTTTGTATCCAACTATTAATACAAGATTTATAGAGGGGTGTTTCCTCAGTCTTGAGTGGCCCCCATGCTGAAACAGCAAGACATGTTGGCACAAACCCAGTATGACCCAGTTTGACCCCGTTTAAGTGCTTTACTTGTAGAGGGGAAACCAGTAAGGATTCCCCTTTAGAAGCAAAGTGAGGGGGGGGATTCCCTACCTAAAAAGAGGTTGGGGTGGGTGGGAGGACACCTTACCTGTTGTGGCTCTGGTGCTTTCCCGGTGGCAGTGGGGGTGGCTCTATGGAGGCTGCAGCGACCCCTCTCAGCCCCAATGGCACTCCCTCTCACACTGTGGGATGCCTGCCGGCGCTCCCTGTGGAGCCGCCCCCACTGCCACCAGGGAGCTGCCGCCGCCCATGTCACAAAATCTCTATCAAAATACCGTGTTGATAGAACACACAAATGCAGTGGAAAGATAATAACTAAATAAATGGTATAATCAGTCCATATATTCATATATTGCTGTCAAACATATAGTGCACGAAGGAGGAGCCAGGTTCCTATATGGACCCAGAGAGTATAGTTTCTAATGTTTCTTTGATGTATCCTTAATGTCTTTGATAATAAACCTCATGGGTCACTGAAGAAATGAAGAGTTATGGGTGCACACATTCCAGATCCAGGAAGCAGAGCAGCTGACTAAGATAGATGAATTCCAAGTTCAAAGCCTTAAACAGCTGACTGAGGTGGATATATTCTAATTTCCAGAGTTCCAGAATAGACCTTATATTCAAATTTCCAGAGTTCCAGAATAGTCCTTGAAAACCGCCTAAGTACCAGTTTTTTTCGCCAAAGCTTCCTCACGAAGGACTATAAAAATAAAAGCACAACAATGTCTGCTACAATATGGATAAACATCATACTGCAATATCTTTAGAGTGCACAATAACATGGTGCCTAATTAACAATGAATTCCATACTCCCATGGTATAAAGTTAACTCTTACCTGAGGGTAATGCTTCAAAGCTTTCCTCAAGGTTGAAACCTTATTTTTACTGAGTGCTACTGCATAGACTTCTTATATACAGCTGCCCATAAGGGTTTAACCAGCTACCTCTTAATATGCACCAGGTGGGAGTATAACATACTAAGTGGAGGAGCAATAAAGCTCTCAACACTAAATCCATGTAAAGAAATGTTTAAAGAGAAATTGTTAAATGTTATTTCCTCAAACGTATCATGAGCTATTCAGCTGTAATTCTACTCAGGGGACATCATATGTAATCACATCCATTTTAGGCAAACCAAAAGCCAAAATGGAAAAGATTTTCTGATTTTTTTTTTTTTTAATTAAGAGCATCACATATACCATCATCCATTTCCAAAGTACAGTCATAACATTGAATATCGAATACAGAATACAATAGCTGACATAGATACCTACAAAGTATCTTATAAAAAGAAAGACAAGTCCAGTTGAGTGTTTAAACCTCTCATTCCCATGGATTTAAACTTGTGTATAAATTCTGCTTCTTTTTGTAATAGGATTTTCCGTACATCATCCCTTTTAGATGATTCAGATCTGTATTTAAATAGGATGCAGACTTTAAGATCTTCTGGGAAATGGCCCTTACTCATGAAGTGAGAAGTCAAGGGAGCTTCTAGAACGCAGTTTTTCAGTCTAGATACATGCTCCAGTATTCTGGTGCGCAAGGGTCTGGTGCTCATGCCAATGTAAATGGCAGGACAAGGACATAGAATTAAATATACAATATTCCTAGTGCTGCAATTACCAAAACATCCCAATGAAATGATTCTGTCTGTGGTAGGAATAAACACCTGCTTATCACCAATCATAAGGTTATGTATCCTGCAATGACCACAGGGATAAGATCCATAAGGATCATCTCTGCAAAAAATTTTCCTATCTATATCAGCTCTTATTAGAATATTACTTAGGTTTTTAGCATTACGAAAAGCTATACGAGGTGGTGAATCACAACCTGGGATATCTGCAACCAAGTGCCAATGACGGCGTATAATGTTCTTAATTTGATATCGCAGAGTAGAAAACTCCAGGGACCAAGTAAGACGTCGTCTTTCAGATTTTTCAGAGTGGGTAAATAGTTTAGATCTGTTCTTAAATCTAGCTTTCTGAATAGCTTTATATAATGTTCTATGTGGATATCTTCTGTGTTCAAACTGAGTCATCATAATATTAGCTTCCTTTTTGAATTCCATAGGATTTGTGGCAATACGTTTGATCCTAAGCAATTGGCTGTATGGGATGCTGTCCTTCATTTGTCTGGGATGCCAGGAGGAATAGTGAAGGTAGCTTCTCCTGTCAGTTGGTTTTTTATATACACCCAGAGAGAGAACCCCTGCAGAATTAACTCGAACTTTTGTATCCAAAAAAGGTATTTCTTGTTGATGCCATTGTCCTGAAAATTGGATATGAGGGTGAACTGTGTTCATCCATTGCAGAAAATCTTGAACCTTATCAGGATTAGTGTATATTAAAAAAAATTGTCATCAATAAATCTCCAAAACTTAAAAATAAATGGGAAAAAATGGATTAAATGAAGGATTTAAATAATATTTCACTTCCAAATAATTCATAAACAAAATAGCAATATCAGGGGCTACTGGAGAGCCCATGGCCACCCCTTTAACCTGTAAATAAAATTGCTGCCGGAATCTAAAATAATTTTTTTCAAAAATTAAATCTACCAATTCTAAAAGAAAGAATGTGGGAGGGTGTTTAATGGTACGAGATTCCAAAATATCCTCAATAACAGCCCTGGCTTCATCCAGAGGAATACACGTATAGAGTGATTTAACATCCAAAGTCATTAGAATGGAGTTAGGAGGAATGGAAATACCTTCCACCTTAGATATAAAATCCCCTGTATCCTTAATGTAAGTAGGTGTTTTAACCCCAAATGGTTTAAGGTGGTAATCAACAAATGTAGCCAAGGGGGCTAGAGCAGAAGCTGATCCACTAATAATAGGTCTTCCTGGGGGTGGAATGCCTTTATGAATTTTAGGTAGAACATATATGACAGGGATCCGAGGATATTTGTTAAGCAAAAAAGAAGCTTCTCAATCAGATATCATACCAAGAGCCATAGCTTTGTCAATAACTATTCTAATAATCCACATAATATCTTCAGTGGGATCTTTAGGAATGGGTACATAACTTTCTCTATCAGCTAGTTGATTCTCTCTTTCTTGGATATAATCGCAGGCATTCATGATTATTAAGGCTCCCCCCTTATCTGCCCTTTTAATCACTATATTAGGGTCATCTGCTAAATTCTGTAGCAGAGTTCTATCATTACATGTGAAACTGGGAGGGCCTTTAGATCTGTATTTGCCTTGACTTTCTAATGTTTCTATATCCCTTTCTACAACCTTTTGGAATGTTGCAATAGCAGGGTCATCCACACTAGGGACGAATGAGGAAGAGATTTTAAATGGTTCAACCTGATATTCCTCCCCTGGTTCGAAAAAAGCTCTTAACTTCAATAGTCTAATAAGTTTGTATAGGTCAATCTGAGTCTGAAAAGGTTTATAGGAGGGTCTGGGGATAAAGTTTAGGTCTAAGGACAATAAATTCAATTCCTGTGAGGAAAAATGTTTAGAACTTAAGAACGGAGGATTCTTGTATCTGCCCCGGGGTCTCCCTCTTCCCCGAAAAGCCGATGGCTCCTTCCCTGTTTTCGTCTTGCAGTTGAGAATGGGTCTCCTTCTAGGGGGATACTCATCCTCTGATGAATTGCCTGGTTCAGAACCAGACCATTCAAGGTCAGATAAAGGTTCTCCCCAGGTTACTGCCTTTCTAGGTCTAAATGTAGTCAATTTCACCGGCCAATTATAAACTTGTCTATTAGCATAATCCCTCACATCCCTCTAAATTTTTTTATTTTTGAAGTCCTTTTGTCTCTAAATTTGTTAACTTGAGCTTCCAAATCTTTCATTTTATCATTTAAGTCTTCCTGAGTAGAGGTATATTTAAGTTTATTTTCAAATAATAGAGCTTCTTCTTGATTAGTCTTTAACTCAGTCATTGCTCTCTGAATGATAAGCAGCATCAAATCAATGGAACATTTGTTTAAAATTTCTGACCATTTGGCCTTAAATGCTTCATCTCCAGTAAAAAGAGCTGGAGGTTTTTGAACACGCAGTCCTCTTGGAATTTTTAAATTTTCAACATATTTCTTAAGGTATACTGCATGGAGATGGAATTTAACAGCTCTTTTGCAAAAATACAGTAACTGTGACCAATCTTCTCCAATTCTTCAATCTTCTTCAATTCGAACTGGTTCCACACACTGAGAGATGGGTGGGTGGGGCTTATGGTGCTTAGATATAAATGTACGTGTTCTATAAATGCAGTAATAAAAAAAAACCCTTTGGTTTAAGATGAGAGTTAATATGCTTTGCATTTTCACTCGTGCTCTACAAAGAATGGAAATGGCAAGTTAAGGTGCCCATCTTAACTTCCACACCATATAAGTCATAAAGACTTTGTACAGTCTGGCATACTATGCTGGCTTTAGAAATGAGGTTCCATGCATCCATACTTTGCCTTGGTCTTTCAGCTTGATATTGGGCTGGGGAGAGATGCATCCAGGCAGAAACCCTTCCACAATCACTTCCTAGAGATTCCTATGATGCATTTCTGTCTGGTGCATCTCTATAAAGTACAGTGCTTCTCCAAAATGTCACCACCCATATAGTAACAAATCAGAAATTCAACAGGTCCCCTGTTACAGAGATGTAACAGTCTGGTTACATCTCTGGGTGGTTTACAATAAAACAATACAAACAAAACTAAATAATAAAGTTAAACATATTACAATAAATTAAAACTTAAAACAATGTTAAAAACTATTAAAACAGTATCTAATTAAAAGCCATTAGGCATTGCCTAACTTGTCTTTTTAATTTCAATATGATTTGTGGTGACTAGTCTCCCCTCCCTCTAAAGAGTTAACCAGAAGTGAACCCTTCTCTTGACTGACAGGCTGCTGACCTACAGAAATCACCCAATCAGTCCACTGGGGGTGGAGTGGGACCTAGAGAGCTGTTGCTGGGAATTCTGGGAACAAGACAGACAGTTCTGTGGTGGAGGAGAAAGGGGGGCATATGGCAATAGAGTTTGCTTCAACAGGATGACTGCAGCTCTTGGAAGACAGAACTGTAGGGGCTTGATTCTCAACAGGCATTTGGTAAATTCAAGGAAAGGAAGCCTGGGCTTTGGCGTTGGGAAGATTAATTTTGGGGAAAGTTTGTTTAGTCAGACTTTGCATTAGAAACTTATATTTCTTTGTGTGTGTGCTTTGTATATCCCTGATACTGTTCTACTATTGTTTACCTGCAACATAATTAAAATAAGAAACACTAGCCTACACCCAACCCACCTAGGGCATTGCAAAGGACTCTGTAAACTTCTAAGCGTGCCTAAATGCAACCTAAAACTGAAGCCTAAGACTATCTATTTTTGTAACCTACAAAATGTTTTTGACTGTTTCTAAAGCTAAAAGCCTCAGATGGAAGCAGTCTGTAGCATATGAATAAAACTGGGCTGTTTTTGTTCTTTTCTTTTTACAAGTCTCTCAGAGTTGGTTTATAACTCAGGAAAAATGTGGGGGCAGAAAAGGGGATCTCTCTGGTTCAAAGGTTACCTCAAGCACTCAGCAGCTATTGGTTCTTTGTTTTCATCCCGTGCAGACATATCTGTGGAAGATGGGGGTTTTTTTTAATTTATTTGCCCAATACCCAGTTACAGAGGGACCTTAGATTAAAGAACCAATCTACTGGTCCTATTATCTGCAAGTTTTAGAGTGCTTGGTGGCAGCATTTTGAATCTACCAGAAATATAGAAAGGTTTTATGGGAAGCCCACCCAGGCAGCTCAGCAGGGATGACTCAGCATTTTCTTTCCCTCACATGAGCTAGCTCTGAGACAAAGGCTTTAATCTGTTACCTTATTACTTTGAGTGATTTTCCTTATGTCAGCCACTCTTGCTGTATTCTGTACAAAGTAGGAGAGGAGGGGTTATTGGCATTCTTTACAAAGTCTATGCCCTGTGGGATACTATGGATAACAACAACAAAATAGTTATATACCACTTTTCAACAAAAGTTTCCAAAGCAGTTTTACAGAGAGAAATAATAAATAAGATGGCTCCCTGTCTTATCTCAAAGGGCTCATAATCTAGAAAAAAACATAAGATAGACACCAGCAACAGTCACTGGAGGTACTGTGCTGAGGGTGGATAGGGCCAGTTACTCTCTCGCTGTTCAATAAAGAGAATCACCACATTAAAAAGGTGCCTCTTTGCCCAGTTAGCAGGGGTGTTGTCCAATAACATCAGATTGGATAATTTTTCAGGGATTGTTTAACTGTTCCCTCTGTTTACCACCCACAGCAACCTGCTCTGGGTCACCCTGGTGCCACCCACGGGGAGTTATGGGGCTTCTGAAACCACCATTACTCCCTATGGGAAAAAGCTTAAAGATGAACAAACCTCAGAAATTTGTTAAAAATCACCCCTGTGCCCAATTTCATTGAAATGTGGGTAGTAGCTTCCTTCACCCACTGGGAACTACCACCCACAACAACCCACTCTGGGTTACCCTGTTGCCCTCCACAGAGTTACAGGGTTGTTGAAATCCCCATTATTCCCTGTGGGGGAAAAACTTAAAGATGTGCAAACTTCAAAAAATAATAATTTGAAAATCCCCCCTTCCCCCAATTTCTATGAAATTTGGATGGTAGCTTCCTTACACCTGTTGGGCACTAGCACCCACCACAACCCACACTGGGCCACCCTGGTGCCCACCTAATGGAGTTATGGGGCTGCTGAACTCCCCATTATTCCCTATGGGAAAAAGCTTAAAGATGCATGAACTTCAAAAGAATTTGTTAAAAATCACCCCTTTGCCCAATTGCTTAAATTTGGGTGGTAGCTTCCACCCATTGGGCACTACCACCCAACCCACTGTGGCCACAAAATGGAGGTCCGACTCTCCAAATTTTGGGGGTCTGTATCTGGGTGATTTGTTTTGTACCCAATCTGGGCAATTGAACATTAATTATTCAAAGATCACTAGATGTATGGATGTTTTTCAAACCAGCAAAAGGCACTAGTCCAGCATGGAGCTGGATTCTTGGGGAATAGTAAACATACATTTAAAATTTAAAAATATACATTATCTATGGTGAAAAAAGCTGCTAAGTCTCAGACCCTAACTTTTTAGGAGTTAACATTTAAAACTACTGTGTCTCTGCAGTTTTTTGTGGATTTGCATGAAATTCTGAGTAGTGTCTCTCTTATCACCTGGTTGATGTGTTCACAATTTCAGGGGGATTGGATGGATATTTTTGATTTCATAATCAATAGAATGTTCAGGGCTTATAATGAAGAAATGTTGAAACAATTCCTCATCTTAACTATACTGGCACTAAAGTGCCAGTATAATGTGGTAGGGAAAATGTGAAGGGGGTAGTACAACCACATGATGGACATAGAAGTAGCTTGTTCATGCTATTCAGTTTTTACCCCACAGTAAAAACAAAGGAAGTGGCCTACTGGATCACTAAATCCAGCATCCTGTTCCTACTGCTGCCAACCAGATATCTCTGGGAAGCCTACAATCAATGGTTGAGGGCAAAAGCCCTCTCCCATTGTAGCTTCCAGGAAATGGTATTCAGTTGACATACTGAAGCTACTTTTTTTGCTTAATATCATGTACCCTTATTGACATCTGACAAATGTTTGAGACTATGTTGATTTAAGAAACTGCAGTGAAGTGCAGGTTAGAATCCAGAGAAGCACAGTCTGATCTGACTGATGATGCCCACTGTAATTATCAGGTTAGAGCTGCTAAATGACCAGGGCATCCCACCCCTTTCCCCAGTCTAGCCTGCTCTTGTGCCACTCATAGGATCTCAATATGATGAAATCAGCAGATGAACATTTTCTCAACCTGGAAATAAAGTATCACCACCTGCAAATGTCTGTACGTTTAGTTGTTTATGGCACACAACAGTGGCTCCCTGAAGAATTGACAAACATAGTTCAGTGCATTTGTTCCAATTCTGCATCTGCCCAAAGTGCAGGGCTCTAGAAAGGATGGAATAAGAATGCCTCAGTGCCATAGGGAGTCTGTTGCTGAATGGAATTCAAAGAACATAAGAACAGCCCTGCTGGATCTATCTAGTCCAGCATCCTGTTTCACTCAGTGGCCCATCAGATGTCTCTGGGAAGCTCACAGGCAAGAGCTGAGGGCATGCCCTATCCTACTGTTGCTTCCCTGCACATTCCACTGAATGAGTAGATAATTTAGAGGCATCTTGCTTCTGAGGCTGGAGGTGGCCTATAGCCCTCATACTAGTAGCCATTGAGTCAACACTACTCCAAGATCCCTTTCCTGATCAGTCACCAACAGATCAGACCCCATCAGTGTATAAGTGCAGTTGTGGAGTTTTTTGCCCCAATATGGATCACTTTACACTTGCTAACATTGAACTGCATTTTCCATTTTGTTGCCCACTCCCCCAGTGTGGAGAGTTTCTTTTGGAGCTTCTCTCAATCTCTTTTGGATTTCACTTGCCTAAATAGTTTGTTGTTATCTGCAAATTTGGCCACCTTGCTGCATAGATCATTTATGAATAAATTGAAAAGCACTGATCCCAGTACAGATCCCTGGAGGACAACACTTCTTACTTTCCTCCATTGTGAAAACTGTCCATTTATTCCTACCCTCTGTTTCCTGTCCTTGAACCAGTTTCCAATCTACACATGAACCTGTCCCTTTATCCCATGACTGCTAAGTTTTCTCAAGAATCTTTGATGAGGAACTTTGTTGAAAGCTTTTTGGAAGTCCAGGTATACTACGTCAACTGGATCACCTTTATCCACACAACTGTTTACATTCTCAAAGAACCAGCAGAGCATCATGGAATCATGTGAAAAGAAGTCTCAGACATTTATCTATGATCAAGTCCCACTAAGATTTCCTCCTGTGGAAAAACAGAATAGCAAAGGTTCTTTAATGTGTTCTGGAATTCAAACAAGGCTACTGGCTTGAGATCTCTGCATCAAATTCAGTTTTAGTTTAGGAGCCAGGCTCATGTGTTTGTCATGCATACATTTGTATATCATAAGAAGATAAGAACAGCACTGCTGTCTCAGAACCAAAGCCTACAATAATTCATAGATGGCAATAAGAATTGGCTAGTAGCACCATATTTTCAAGAGCAAAATTACTACTTGAGCTAAAGACTGCACTCTGTACCATATTTGGTACAGACTGCACTTTCTTTCTTTCTTTCTTTCTTTCTTTCTTTCTTTCTTTCTTTCTTTCTTTCTTTCTTTTTAAAAAATTTATACCGCCCTTCCAAAAGGCTCAGGGCAGTTTACATTAAAACAACATTAAAATCAATTAACAAAACAAAAATTATAAACTACATTAAATAAAAATTAACAATTAAAACATCATAAAACACCAATTAAATAGCCAAAACAATTTAAAAACAAGTTTTAAAAAGCTGAGAAAACTTGGTTAAAGAGATGCATTTTCAGTAGTTTCTTAAAAATTGCCAAAGATGGGGAGGCATGTATCTTATTAGGGAGCGCATTCCACAATCTTGGGGCAGTAGCTGAGAAGGCCCATCTCTTTGTAGCCACCAAACGAGTTGGCGGCAATTGGAGACGGACCTCCTCAGATGACCTCAATGGGCGGTGGGGCTTGTACTGAAGATGATGTTATTTTAAATACCCAGGGCCTAAGCTGCTTAGGGCTTTGTAAGTTATAACTAGAACTTTGTATTTTGCCCGGAAATCTATTGGCAGCCAGTGTAACTCCATCAACAGAGGGGTAACATGGTCTCTCCGAGATGACCCAGAGACCAACTTGGCTGCCGCATTCTGAACCAACTGAAGTTTCTAGACTACATACAAAGGCAGCCCCACATAAAGCGCATTACAGAAGTCCAGTTTGGAGGTTAGCAACAAATGTACCACTGTTTTGAGGTCATTGATCTTGAGAAACGGGCGCAGCTGGCGTATCAGCCGAAGCTGATAGAAAGCACCCCTGGCCACCACCTCAACCTGAGAAACCAGGGAGAGGTGTGAATCCAGAAGTACTCCCAGACTGCGAACCTGTTCCTTTTGAGGAAGTGTAACCCCATCTAGAACAGGCAGATCAAAATAGTCTCTAGAGTTCTGACCCTGCGCAATAAGTAACCCCATCTTATCTTCATTCAGCTTCAGTTTATTCTCCATCATCCAGCCCATTACTGCTTCCAGGCAGGCATTTAGGGAGGATATGCCAACTCCTGAAGAGGTTGACATGGAGAAATAGATCTGGGTGTCATCAGCGTACTGGTAACACCCAGCTCCAAATCCCCTGATGATCTCTCCCAGCGGTTTCATGTAGATGTTAAAAAGCATTGGAGAAAGTATGGAGCCTTGAGGACACCATACTTAAGCTCAGATTTTGAAGAGCAACAGTCTCCAATTGACACCATCTGAAATCTGTCCGAGAGGTAGGAGTGGAACCACTGTAAAACAGTGCCTCCCACCCCCAACCCCCTCAGACGTTCCAGAAGGATACTATGGTCGATAATATCAAAAGCCGCTGAGAGATCCAAAAGGACCAACAGAGTCACACTTCCTCTGTCAATTGCCAATTGGAGATCATCCATAAGGCTGACCAAGGCAGTCTGCACCCCATAGCCCGCCCGAAAACCAGTTTGAAATGGGTCTAGATAATCAGTTTCATCTGACTGGAGCTGAGAGGCCCCCAAACGCCCTCTCAATTATCCTGCCCAACCATGGGAGATTGGAAACAGGCCTATAATTGCTCAACTCTGAGGGGTCTAATGCAGGCTCCTTTAGAAGTGGTCTAATAATTGCCTCCTTAAGACAAGGAGGCATCCTGCCTTCCCTCAGAGAGGCATTTATAATTTCCACCAGGCCAACTACAACAGTCTCCCTGCTAGATTGAACAAGCCATGTTGGACAAGGGTCAAGAGAACAGGTGGTAGGACTCATAGCACCAAGGACCTTGTCCACATCCTCAGGAGTCACAAACTGAAACTGATCCAGTCGAATCACATAAGAGGAATAGTTGGAAACCTCCAGTTCAGTCATCAAATTAATGGTGGAGTCTCCATCTAAGTCGGCCTGAATCCGAGAGATTTTGTCTGTGAAAACCTCTTTAAACATCACAGCGGATAACTGATTATTCCAAATTCTGGTTCAAGGGAGGGGGGGCAGATACTAGTCCCCTCACAACCCTGAACAACTCCGCTGGACGTGAACTTGCAGAGGCAATACGGGCAGAAAAGAACCACCTCTTTGCTGCACGTATTGCCTGGGCATAGATCTTTAGCTGTGCTCCATGTTGTAATCTGTCAGATTCGAGTCGAGTCTTTCTCCACTTGCGCTCCAGTTGCCTACCTTGCCGCTTCAGCCCCCATAGATCTTCCGTATACCAAGGGGCCAATTTTGAAGCAGGTCGGAGGGGACGCTTGGGAGCAATCATGTCTACTGCCCTGGTGAGCAAGTTGTTCCAATTCTCAACCAGGGCATCAACAGGATCACCAGAAGAGCCAACATTGAATCCCCCCAAGGCTTCTTGGAATCCCACCGGATCCAATCACTTCTTTGGGTGGACCATTCTAATAGGCCCCTCGCCCCTGTGGAGGTGAGAGGTGGTTGTAAGTCCAACCTTAACCAGATGGTGATCCGTCCATGACAATGGGGATATCACAGTGGGTCCTCACCCACCCACCCTGATCAGAATAAAAGACCAAATCAAGTGTGTGACCTGCAATGTATGTCGGTCCAGAGACCGCTTGGGATAGGCCCATAGTTGTCATGGCTGCTATGAACTCCTGAGCTGCCCTGGACAAGTTGGTCCCAAAACGAACATTGAAGTCCCCCAGTACCAGAAGTCTGTTAGACTCCAACACAAGTTCCGTGACCAAGTCCATGAGCTCAGTAAGGGATTCCGTTGGGCAGCGGGGTGATCGGTACATCAACAGAAGTCCCAATCTATCCCTGGTCCCCAAACTTAAGTACACACATTCAATATGGTCTGAAACCCTAACAGAGATCCTGGTAAGGGAGATGTTATCCTTATAGACCACAGCCACTCCACCTCCCCGCCCACGTCCCCTCCCCTGCTCCTCCACAGAATACCCTGGAGCAAGAAGCTGGGACCAGACTGGGCCACCAGCCTCCCCCAACCAAGTCTCAGTGACGCACATCAGGTCGGTCCCTTCATCAATGATCAAATCATGGATGACTTCAGGTTTATTTTGGACCAACCTGGCATTGCAAAGGAGCAAAGTAAGGCTATTTGGGTTGTTGGCAGTGCTCTCCAAGGTCAAAGAGCTGACAGGGCAGCAGGAAGGGGAGACGGCTATTAAATTTCTGGCTCCCCTTCCCTTGAAACGGCCTGCTGACCTGCCAATGTTACTTCTTCTATTCCCAACCACCGCCGGAATAGCTGCCCCACATTCCACGAAGGTGCCCCATCTCCAGACAAACCCAAACACATTACAACTACTTCAACCAAGTCTCAATAACAAAGCTGGCACACATACTACAATGACTCTTCAAACAGCCAACTAAAAATGGTATAGCCCAACCCTCAACCCGACACGGAAGGCTGGCACCAAAGGCCAGTCCCCTTTGGCGGCTGGCTTCGGCAGCTGCCTACAGGCTAGCTGCGCCGCTTACGGCAGCTCCCTTTTTTATAAAGCCTCCAGGGTCCTTCCTCTCATGAAGGACTCTGGGCAAGGCTGATGTAATCAATCAGTGCCTGCAGGTGATATTAGTTCAGGCACTTGGAGGAAGGAAGGTTCCCAATCAGTCAGCAGTGCTGTGCTGGTCTGAGTTGTTCCGGCCAGCAGACCAAGAGTGGGGGAGGCAGCTGAGAGTCTCCACGCCGTCTAGCAAAGGAGGCTAGATAATAAACAGCCAAACAGCCAAAAGCTCACCTCCTCTGATCTTCTACAGCTTTGTACCATATTTGTATTATATTTGTTGATCCTGCAACTAGGCTATCTGCCACTGTTGGTGTATGATCTTTCGGCAAAATATATACTAGAAACACAGCATCATTCAATGCTGTGCTATCAACAATTCAAAAGATACTCCAGTAGTTGCTGCAGTGTGTCAAATGGCAGACTGTGCACTGGATGGCACCTTAGTGTTCATATTTTAATTATTTTATTTTATTTTATTTATTTTATTTTGTATACTACTGAAGTCTTGGAATACATATGCATGTATTCACATGGATGTGTCCTAGAGAAAAGATGCTCACTACTGAGCTTGAAGAATGACAGCTCTAGCAACCCACATTAACAACCTTTTAACAAGGCATCCCCAAAAGGCAACAGCACAGTCCAAATAAGGTAAATAAATTTATTCAGAACAGGTTGTGCCTTGAAATAGCATCTTCTTCAACCGATCATGTAGCAAAGGTTGTTACACAGGTGGGGCGGAGGGGGCTTTAATAGATGGCTTGATGATTCTGCTTTTAAAATGTCAAGAGTGCTCCACGGTGGACAAAAAAACCCCATCTAGTGAGAACACAAATGCACTGCATGTGCTGAGCCTGAAATTCCCTTCTAAGAACAATGGATGAGCCTGTGGGGTTGTTTTGAGGCTGCTGCAGACATGAAAAGAGCAAGATGAGGGATAACTACACCTTAGCTTGGGTTCCATGCCTCTGCCTTGCTCCCTGAAGGAGCGAGCTGTGCCTTCCAATTAGGCTCAGGGAGGATGAAGGACCCTCAAGCTCATCGGGGGTGACACGATGACATTTTCGCTCTTTCCTACCCTTCCAAGTGTCATTTCAAAGCATAGTCAGAAAGCCACCAAAGCTCCAGCTCTCCCTCTGGTATTTAAGCGGGGCACCAGTCACAGTAGTTGCCTTCAGCCCCTGCAGGAAGAGTCTTTCAAACACAGATGACATTCAGAGCAAGGGACGGGGATGAAAGTGGAGGATGGGCAGCATGTTCTACACAAACGCACACACATACCTGCAAGCACATTAGGGTTTCATTCCCAGCACTGAGAGAGCACACTCTAAGATCCACACATTTGGTTGCAATTTTTATTTTATTTTATTTTGGGAAGCCCTCCAGTCTCAAGCTGTCATTTTCTTCACTTAATCTTATGTTGTGTGTACACCACACTATAGGCAACATGTTTGGGCTGCAAGAGAGATTTAACCATTCCATGGCTTTACTGACAGTTCTGCAGACTGAATGAAATCACACATTGCTCCCAGATCAAATGAAGAAACGTGACAAAGTTTATGGAGAAAATTGGGCCAAAACTTTAATCATTGAACAATAATGCAAAAGGATTGGCAATACACCCACAACAGTGCAGAAGCTACAGATTTCCTGTTGCTGCACGTCCAACCTAAACACCTAGAGCAAAACGCCTTGGCTCCAGGCAGCATCAAGTCTATGCCCATTTGCTGCCCATCTTAGCCAAGTCCCAGCCTCTGCCCCTCCTGCAGCCCATGCCACAATGCTGCTGAAGCTGCAGCCAGTGCCCAGCCAGCCAAGCTGCTGCCCAAGGCCCAGACTGCCAACACCTCTGCCACTGCCTCACTCAGGCCCAACAGCACAGCTAGGAGCGACACGAGAACTCCTCACTTGTGGCTTCCTAAAACTGTACTAAAGCCAGGCAAACATGGGGCTGGCCAATGTTCAGCAAGCACTGCCCCAAACAGGCCTGACAACCAATGGCTGGTCTCGTGCTTCATTCAGAGACTGGGGCAAAGAGTCCACTCCCCAGACAAGTTGGGGAGAGCAAGTGTATTTTTAACCATTATTTATCCAAGCTTGAAAAACAATTGTTAATCACCAACTAGAATTTCCTTGTTTAAAGAGGCATATTATTTAGGTAGTGGCCATGCTTTGTGTCAGACTCCCAGGGGACAAGGTGGGCTCCTAGCCCTTCTTAAACTCCAGAATGACTGGAGCAACCCCCAAAAGGTCAGCCTCAGGAACAGCCAAGGAAGAAGATTAACTTGTCACCTGAGTCCTCCTCCTGGTTTGCTACATTCTGCCAGTTCCCTCTCCCAGAAAACTCCTGGCTCCCATACTTAGAAGCAACTCCTCATTGTCAGCTGGCTTGTCTTTAAATACCCCCGTGCAGAGCTGACAGGGCTTAAAGCCTGCTTCCAGCCCCACCCCCTTCCTGACCTTGCTTCCTGTTTCCTGCCACACCCAACCTAGCTGTCTCCTTAAAGCTGTTTCATGCAGCTCTACCTGCCTTGGCATCTGACCAGCCTGGGTCCTTCTCATCCCTACTGCTCTCTAAAGGGAACGAAAGTCTCAGAGGAGGGATGCCATAACCTTTTCCAGTCTTCACAGGGCCACCCAAGTGACCAGGTAACATGGCATCCCAACACTTTTCTTTGGCAACTATTTCAGAGCTGCCTATGGCTCCCCCTATTTGCTGTGGTCCCCTTCAGACCTGCTTCAATGTAGTCATGTGCACAGACCGGTTTGGAGGCCATTCTAAAGGCCTCCAGACTGGTCCAGACACGGGGTGGTTTTGGTTCGGGAGGATGGGGTGGGGGGTTCCAATAAGGAATAGGGGGGGCTTTACTCACCCCGGAGACAACCACACCATATTGCCTTGAGCAATCGTGCGGCAGGATAGCTCCCTGCCGCCCCCTTCAAAGCCCCGCTCGGCTGGCGGCCGCCCCCAAGAAGCCCCGTGAAGCCCCCAAGAAGACTCGTGAAGACCCGTGCAGCCCCCTTCTTGCAAAATCCCTCCCATCGCAAGAGGGCGGCAGGAGAACTCCCCTGCCGTCCCCTTTGCCGGTCTGGCTGCAAATGGCTTCTAAGAAGCCTTTTGCACACATGCGCGAAAGGCTTCTTAGAAGCCATTTGCAGCCAGACCGGCAAAGGGGAAGGGGACGGCAGGGGAGTTAGCCCCCCCTATTCCTTATTGGAACCCCCCACCCCAGTGCCAGACCGCAGCTCCGCGGTTCCGTGCACACCCCTACTTCAATGGGGCCCACTTTGCTTTGAGCTGAACCCTTCCCTTTGGCCTCACAAAGTTTCATTCCCAGTTTGGCTCATCCACCACAAAATCACTTACAACTAGCAGGGGAAGGTAGTAAACAAGTCTCCATTCTATTTCTTTGTTCCCTGCAATGAAGGAGCAAGTATAGTGCATACTGTATAGTAGAGATGCAATGAGGTTTACTGTACTCTAGGCTTTGTGGTTGACAGGAGTCGACACCAACTTGATGACACAACCTTTCCTTTTTCCAAAAATACAGTACAGTACAAGACACTGTAAAATATCAAAGATGATCAAATAACAAATACCGAAATCTTATCATTGTGTGGCAAAGACAGATCTCAAATATTCAGACAATATTTGAGCACTCAGAATTTCTGGAGAATATTTAGCAACCGCATTTTCAAAGGAGATGTTCGAGGACAATTTCTGGAAGTTTCACTACACCTCTGCTATACAGTCTGTGTTTTATTCCATTGAAGTATGTAAAATCACTTGCTGAAGAAATAACAGAATTAAAACAATTAAAACAGTTTTACAGGATAAAGACAATTAGGCAGTTTAAAATTAAAATAATTTTAACTAAAAGCCTGAGAAAACAGGTGCATCTTGAGGGTATTTTAAAAGCAACCAGAGATGGAGAAACTCTTATTTTGACAGGAAGCGGATTCCAGAGCCCCGGGACAACCACAGAAAGGCCCAGTCCTGAGTTGCCACAAAACGAGCTGGTGGCAACTGTAAATTGATCTCCCCAGATGTGATCTTAATATATTAATATATGGCAGGGTTCATGACGAAGGAGGCACTCTCTTAAATACCCAAGTTCTTAAGAGCACCTTGTATTTTGATTTTTAAAAAGCATATTGATAATAAGTGCAGTTCTTTTAAAATCAGTGTTATATGGTCTCTTTGGGGTAGGGGTGTGCATCGAACCTGATTCCAGTGGTTCAGTTCAAATTTGAGCCAAATTAGAACTGGACTGCTGTACCATGAGCCGGTTCGAGTTGAACTGGCCCCCGGTTCAGTCTGTAGCTGAACCGGCTCAGAACCAGTTCAATTTGGCTTGAGGGGGTATGCTTGTAAAGGGGAATCTGGTGAGGATTCCCCTGTACAAACAAAGGGGGGGGAACCCTGCCTGCCTTAAAATATCTCCTAATGGGTGCAGCAAGAGGACACCTCATTGTTGTCAGAGGCAGTGGCAGTTTGGCTCCTTCAAACTCCAGACCAGGTCCAGCGCTCCAGTGTGACCCTGTTGTGGCCTCCACACATATATGGAGTATTTATGGAGCAAATACTTCCTGGTGGAAAGGCAGTGCTGGCTCAAGGGGTTGTGGCACCCTTGGCCAATTTTGCTCTGGCACCCTCCCATTTATATATTTTTTTCTTTGTCTTCTGAGACACCACCCCACCCCAGCCCCTCAGGATTCAGGTTCAGAAGAAGGAATGTGGACCATTGCTTCCTCAGACATGAATTCTGGACACGATTTCTGATTTCATTACCTTGTCCTTAGGCCATATTCAGGTTGGACCAGTAAAGATCAGGGGCTTGTTTGAAAAAGCTGCTCACACATAGCCCCAGTGAACACACGATTCCACAGCCCGGGTTAAGGGTTCACTCATAGTTTATCTATTTCATATTTGAATCCTCTTAAATCAAAGCAATCAAGAAATAGCAACAAGTACTTGAATTTTGAATGTCAAGGTAAACATTTCACATTCAAATGGCACATTCAAATTCTGTTGCCAAATTTCTCATTCAAGAATTTGAATGGAAAATACCCCAGATTGGAAATGTTACTTTCAGCCCTAGCATAAAGATTGCTAGGGCTGGAATATTTGGAATATTCTGTATATTTCTTATCCATGGGGGGCACACCCCATTTTGAAAGAGATATTGTCATCTGTGCTTGATACTGTGCTTTGGAAGTGTTTGCCTCAGCAAGTATAAGGACAAGGCAGGAATTCAGTCCCTTGTCCAATGGAAAGCACTGGAATCTGTGCTGTGAATACAAGGAACAGGTTTACCAAATTATGCCATCCTGCTGATAGAAGCAAGAGCAGTCTTTCTGTTCTCTATTTTTTGGTTGCTAAGCAAATCTTAGACTCACAGAGAGTCTGGACAGACAATAGATCAAGGCCTAGGTCTTTCTATGGGCTGTAAGGGCCTGTCATTTAAAGCAAGCTTGCCATTGATGCTTAAAGGTCACCGAGTTTACCTTTCAGCTCCTCCCTCTTATAGGAGGCTGAGGGAAGAGCAAAACTAGGGTCTGTGGTAGCTTTTCATTGCCTTCTTGCAAAGCTCAGAGCTGTACAATCTGAAGAATGGATTCGGAGGTCTCTATCAATTTACAATTCTCTTTATTTGATTTGAAATAAACCTGTGAGAAGAAATTAGAAAAGAGGGGAAACAAAAAGCAAAGAAGCATGTAGTAGTAGTAGTTATAGTACTACTACTACTACTAGTAGTAATGTAAACGAGAGTATTTGTCTTTGGTGAGGGAAAGAAAGCCTGGGTTCAAATCTCACCTCAGCTGGGGAAGATGAGGAAGACCCTGGGCCAGTCACTATTCCTCAGCCTAGCCTACCTTACAAGGTTGTTGCAAGGATAAAACAGGGTAGATGTGGAAGAGTCTGTATATGCCAGCTTGAGCTCCTTCAGGGAGGGCAGGATTAAAAACATAACTGATACATTAATTCAAGAACAAAATTGTATTTCATTTTGTGACTCCTTGCCTTTGGAAAGAATATTTTATATAGCTAACATCTTCACTATATCTCTGAATTTGTCCCTTCAACTCTCATAATCCCCAGCCCCAGTGGCCTTTGGCTGAAGTCCAGTAACGCCTGGGGACCCAATGTTGAGAATCCCTGCATGGGGCTACTCCTCAAAAGGTATGACACTGCTCCTCTGAGATTCCATTCTGTTCTGCAAGGCAACTCTGCCTAAACGTGACCTTCTGGCTCAACAGAACTTGCACTTCTCCTCCCCACATATGTCAAATTCACATCTGTTCAGCTTGGTGATGGCTCTACAGTGTAGCCTTGCCAGCCCAGCCCAGACAATATGGCTAAGCTGCGGAGCTGTCACTGAATTGAACTGATGTGAATTCTCTGTTTATTATCTCCTCCCCATACATGGGGAGGAGAAGTGCAGGATTTCTTGAACCAGAAGACTGCATTTATGCAGAGTTGCCTTGCAGAGTGGAATGGCATCTGGGCTAAGCAGTGCTGCGAAGTTCAAACATTGTCCCCATACAACAGCAGCAACAGTAGTAGGAACAACACTTTCAGTTAAAGCATCAAAGGCATATTGTTGACATTTATAAAACTAAGCAACTATTTTGGAGGACTAGTAATATCAGGATGTAGCAACAAGAAATGGTAAGGCCCCCCTACTAAGTGTTCTTAGTAGTGTTCTAAGTGTTAAGACACTTAAATGTTTTAAGTGTTCATTTTGAAAAGAGTTGGTACCTGCTGCTGCTGCTCCGAAGTATGGACCTCTTTTGAGGAGGTTTATATTAAATTTGAATGTTCGAATTGCTAGAACACCCACCCTGAACACACTCCCAATGTTCATTTTAAAGCTTAGTGAGTTCCTTATCTTTGTAACTTTGGGGAAGTGAATCCTTGACACATAGAAACATAGGGAGCTGCCATATACTGAGACAGACCACTGGTCTCTCTAGCTCAGTAATGTCTTCACAGACTGGCAGGAGCTTCTCCAAGGTTGCAGACAGGAATCTCTCTCAGCCCTATCTTGGAGATGCCAGGGAAGGAACTTGGAACCTTCTGCTCTCCCAGAGCGGCTCCATCCCCTGAGGGGAATATCTTACAGTGCTCGCACTTCTAGTCTCCCATTTAAATAGTTGGCTGATGGTGATTTCTGTGGCCCCTGTGGTGTTGAGGTGCTCTTCAAGGTGTTTTGGAATTGCACCTAAGGCACCAGTTACTACTGGGATTATTTTGTTCTTCTGCTACAGCCTTTCAATTTTGATTTGTAGCTCTTTGGATTTTGTGATTTTTTCTGTTTGTTTTTATTCTATTCTGCTATCACCTGGTATTGCTATGTCAATTATTTTGATTTGTTTTTCTTTCTTCTTGACTACAGTTATATCTGGTGTGTTGTGTGGCAGATGTTTGTCTGTTTGTAGTTGAAAGTCCCATAATATTTTTACACTTTCATTTTCTACAACCTTTTCAATTTTATGGTCCCACCAATTTTTGGCTGCAGGTAGCTTGTATTTTTTTGCAGATGTTCCAGTGTATCATTGCTGCTACCTTGTCATGCCTTTGTTTATAGTCAGCCTGTGTGATGATATTATTATTATTATTATTATTATTATTATTATTATTATTATTAACATTTATAAATCGCCCCATCCAAAGGCTCTGGGTTGTGCACAACAGGTAAAACACTACAACAAACAGCATTTAAAACAAACAAGTTAAAACAAGATCTGGCACAACAGGTGTTGTACCAGACTACAACAAACAGCATTTAAAATGTACTACAACAAACAGCATTTAAAACAAACAGGTTAAAACAATATAAAAAGAAATCTAAAACAATTCAGATCCATTTAAAATCAATTAAAATTACCTGAAAGCAATTTTAAAACCTTGGAAGGCCAGGCCAAAAAAGTAAGTCTTTTGGGCTCTCTTGAAGGCCAACAATGAGACCACACTATGGATATCTGCCAGGAGTGCATTCCATAGGCTAGAAGCAGCTACAGAGAAGGCCTGGCTCTTTGTCACCACCAGATGTGCCAGTGGTAACTGGAGATGGGCCTCTCCTAATGACTTCAACGTGAGATGGAGATCATACAGAAGAAGGCGCTCTCTAAGGTAACCCGGACCTAAGCCATTTAGGCTTAAGTAATAACCAGCACTTTGCATCTTGCCCAGAAACATATTGGCAGCCAGTTCAAGTGTTCAAGAACAGGCATAATATTCCAGGTTACCCCAGAAACCAGTCTGGCTGCTGCATTTTGAACTAACTGAAGTTTCCAAACTACATAAAAAGGCAGCCTCACATAGAGTGCATTCCTATAGTCAAGCCTAGAGGTTACCAGCTGATGCACCACTGTTTTGAGATTGTTCTCTTCAAGGAATGGATGCAGCTGTTGAAACAGCCGAAGGGGATGGAAAGTGCTCCTGGCAATAGCCTCCACCTGAGATACCAGGGTGAGGGCTGGATCCAAGATCACTCCCAAGCTGTGTACTTGTTCCTGCACCTATGATACTTTACATGATTGAGAAGGCACTTTTTCTGGAACTGATAACTGGCGTTGCTGCCAGGGATATTTGTGATTGTTGGGCTTATGCATTAGAGTTGACCATGTGAATTTTTACTCGTGGGGACAGTCTGGGCTGTTTGTGTGGACAGAAAGCATATTGTGTGATCCAGCCCAACAAATGCATTTGAAAGCAGAACTCAAAAGACAAACTGAAAATGAAACCATTCTTCTGAAGTCACCCTAATGATTTAGGGAGACTGAACTTGTGACTTCTGAATCTTGCTGGAACTTAACACTGCAATAGGAGTGGAACAATGGAGATGGTTATTTGTCCTAGAGGTGAACGTTTTGCTCTGCAGTCAGTAGCAAATCTTTTTTTACATGCTGACTTCTGCCATGTCTTCCTAAGACCCAGTCCATAGAGTTTATCCATAGGAGTTGAACTCTTTGTTCTCTCATGAGTTGTGGTTTAGCATGTGAAAGAAAGAGACATGTTGCGGTGGGGGGGCAGGGATGTGGAAGAGGGAAAGGGTTTGCATCATGCTCAGCACAGGAGCAGCTGGATGTGGCAGGCATGAAATCACAGCAAGAACTTCATCTTCTATACAGATAAGGGGATGACTGAATTAAAGCAGGAAGAAAAGGGAGAGGAGGAGAAGGCAGTGTCACCTACAGGCCTCCTTACCCCAGTCCTTCCCTGAACACCGTCGGAGCAGATGCATTTTAATTTCCTTTTATTGTCAGTGACCCAAATGGTTATGGTGTAGTGTGGACCCCTGCCTATGCCTCCCCAAGGAACAGAACGTTTCTCAGCCAGAGTCAATGTTAGCTGTGACCATTTATCATTCCTTCTCAGTGTGTGATAATGGAGCTGCATGCTTCCCTAGAAGAGCCTTTGGTCCACAAAAAGACCATGACACTGTTGCATTCATAACAAACTATAAGTACTTTCCCCTTCTTTGGTCTCCTCCCCTTTTGCTCTTGCTTTCTTTTGTTCCTTTGTTTCTGGCTTTGTTGGTGGTGATGGTGCCTGCGTTCTATTCACTGTTTTATTCAGTTTCAGACTTCTTTTCATGCCTCACATTTAGAAAGTTTCTTTCCAGACTTTCTAAAGCAGAAGGGAAAAAAACTCCACAATATACAGCCTTTGGAACCTAGATCCGTTTTTAAATCCCACCCCCCCAAAGGAACTAATTTTAAATGTATACAAAGTTGTACAAACACAAAGACCAGCATAAATGTTTGCGGGGTTGTGAACTTTTCAGTTCACAGGATCTTTGTTTCCCCTACCCCCAAGCTGCAGCTGATGAAATAAATAGATGCAGGCAGTATGATCATATTTAACTCAGAAATAAGACCAATTAATTATAATAGGATTTGCTTTCTAATAAGTGTGTTTAGGCCTTAGTTTTCATTTACAAACATATTTTTAGTCCTTATGAATAGGTCAAACGTTTTGAAAATGTGATTGTTGTGATAAACAACAAATGTACATCTGGTTTCTCCCCCTCCCTAAATTTAATTATTGTGGGAAACAATCTCATAATCTGAAATGGTCTAACTCAGGGTTTTTAAAAGATATTTGGGATTTTAACTCAGTTTGGTTCAAACAACGATTTTTTAAACATACTCAGAATTAAACAAATACTTTCATGTAGCACTTGAAATGATCACTGAATATTGAAAACATGTATTGGAGCCACATTTACTTTGTCAGGTGCATAAAGACACACAACTATACTATATAAGAGAGGATTCACCTTGTCTCAGGCATGAGGTGATTTTTGCAATTCCCTCGTGGTAAGATCCATAATTAGGACATAGGCTTTAGAAAGGGAACAACATCCAGTACTGGCTGGCACATGTCAACAGGCAAGAATTTATGATGCATTATAGTGAAAAAGATTTATGCCTTGGGCCCATTCACACGATTGCCCTATACCTGAATCAGAAAACCATGCAACTGGAAAATAATCTCATGCCAAGGGAAGGAAAGAGTCATATGACCATTCACCATTCATTCATCCTGACTCACTGGAATCCAAGCTCGCTGATTATAAGAAAAAGTTAAATGAAATGCCCACGTCTTAATTGTTCAAGCTGAGAGAAATGCAGACCTTAAAGAAACAGCCTAACTAGTGAAATGCCATATCAGATTATTTATATTTATCCAGTTGGTTGTATAATTAAGACTCAAGCAGAGAGATAGGAATCTGGTTCTAACTAATGTACTTATCACCCCTGTTCTTGGTGTAAGCAGCTCCTTTTTGTCACAAGTTCCTTGTGTAGGGAGAAAATGCTGTAATCTCCCCCCGCCCCTGATGGAAAATGGAGGCAAAGTGGCTCCTAAATCTTTTATGATGAGAGCCCACCTGTCAGCCCCAACTTCTAACTCAGAAATCTCACCAGACCTTTGTGCTATGTTGTCCCTACATTCCCCATTGTCATTTGAATGACCCACCCACAAGGATCCTGAGTCCTCCTGACCCACCATTTGGGAAGCATTGGCCTAAAGCTTTAATCCTCATCCTATTCACCAGCACAGGCAGGCCTTGCAGGCAGCCAGTCCACACTTCCCGTGAGGAGGCTGTTTGGGATAATGAGTTCAGTTTGAATGGGAGTGAAAGAGTGTATGAACTAGGACTTCAGCATGATGTAAGCAGCTGCAGCTTTGTCTTGCAGTCAAAAGAAGGATGGAAGGAGCTGAGCACGACACACAAGAGACTCCTTTCCCCCACTCCCCACTTTGAGACTGGCTTAAACAAACGCATTGGTTCCAGGGGCCAGTGATGTGGGAATTATCTCACAGCATGACACTCTTTGAAAGTCACAAGCAAAGGGCCTGAAATTAGCAGGGCAGTCCAGCACAGTGGCTCTCTGTAGCCTAGTTCTCCCAGATAGCCAGTGAGGTGGTGAACTTGTGTCTCAACAGTGGATCTTCAGACTGTAGGACAGGTGGGTGCTCACATGATGGAATGTCCTTCTATGTAAAGGGATTCCTAGACACAGAAAGTTGGCATGTCAGGGAGGAGGCTACGCTAGAACCCATCTCCCTGTTTGCCCTGGTAGAGATTTTTCATTAATTTTTTTGGTAGAGGAGCATAAACTAACCCACAATCTGAAGACGCAGCTGCTATTTAGGAGAACTAGGCCTCTCTCCTTCTGATTAATCAGTGTAGTAGTTAATAGCTATACTATGGTTGGAACCAAGAGGAGAAGGTCTTTCCAAAACTTATAGGCAAAAACAATGTGATTGTTCCCTTTCCCCACGGCAGAGTGCCTAGGCTTGTAACTTCAGGTAGAAATTCAACAGGTGCCAGTTCTCCCCAACATAAAGGTGCAAGAATAGAAAGAACTGTTTGCCATGCAGCTCTGTAAAACATGGGAGCCCTGATAGAAAAAGATGGCAATTCTAAATATGAAGATTGCTCATAACCTAGATATTATGAGAGGGAAAAAGATGGGAGCCCGTGTGTTGTGTGTGTTGTGTGTGTGGTTTGTATATGACCTTGTAGGCATGGTGAAAGGAACATGGCAAGTTCTGCAGATACCAAGGCGAGACAGAATGGGAGTGCTGAGGCCTCCTCCTCCTCCTCTGTTTAATACTTGTTCCCCTGCTGGGAGACCATCTGTTGACTGTCAGGCTGCCATAGCTTCTGAGAAACTCCTGAAAGACAACTGGGGAAAGAGGGAGAGCAGGGAAGCAGCCGCTGTGGGCGCACTGAAAAGAACATCTTTCTTTTCATCGCTAATTTAGGGGTCAGAGTGTGTGTGCGGATGGGGGATCGGAGGAGGGGGGAAGTTAAAGACCCTGACAATGTTGTCTGATAAATCTCCTTCAGGAAAAGGAATAGGCCTAAGGCTCTCCTGGTGACTCAAGAGACACTTGTACACCATCCCATTTCCTTTTCTAGTCTCTGAGTTCTTTTGCATAATTAGAGGGAAATGCAGCTGCAGTGCCAGCATCTTAGGACAGCATGGACTAGAGTGCTACTTACTGGGCTGAGGCAGGTCCGTGCTTCAGTATGCACAAGGACCCATCATGTAAGAGCCTCAGGGCTCTCTCAGTGTAAGAACCTCAAGAGTAAATATCCTCCCTTTTAGGAATTTAAGATATTTAAAATGTTACTGGCTGACATGATGTGCAAAGTTAATGGGGATGGGAGGGTATTGTGGTGCTACTGTTGTGGACACAGAAGGAGGATGCAAAGTGTGCTACCAATCTCACTGTAGTTTTTTCCATTCATCACAATGGGAGAAACCATGGTAACACTGGTAGTACAACTGGCATCCTCCACATCCACAGCAGTGGTGCCACAATACCGTCCCATCCCCGTTACTAGGGATGTTCATGAACCTGTTCGGAGGCTCTTTTACGTGCCTCTGAACAGGTTCGAGACCCGGGTGGTTTGAAGTTCAAAGGCAGGGGTGTGTCGCACTTTAAGGGTGGGTGAGGTGCACTTACCCCTCCCTCCCGCTTTCCCCCTTCCGGCGCCCAGTATTTCCCAAGTCCTATGAGGCAGCCGAAGAGCAAACGGGGCAGCAGGGAAGTACGCTGCCAACCCGTATGACTTGGGAAATACCAAGCGCCGGCAAGGGGAAAGCAGTGGGAGAGGTAAGTGCACCCTCCTCCACCCTTAAGATGAGACACACCCCGCTATCCAGCCACCCAGCGTGGTTCCATGCACATCCCTGCCTGTTACCCCTGCACATCATGTCAACCACTATTTCCCCCCCTAGCAACCGCTGTTGTCCTTTCATTCAAGATAGCAAACCTATATAGGTGTAATATAACATATCAGCAACCCTTACACAGGAATGATTGTATGAAATTGACCCAACTCAGCTCAGGTTAAGGTGTTTTAACCTTTTTAGCACCTAAGAACTTCATGAAGCATGTAAGCTTTCATCCTTTTTCATCAGCAGGGAACTGGTCCAGCACAGGGTATCATTTTACCTTCTTTGTGTCTATCCACAAACTCCAACCATGGCAACAAAGATCCATTTTCATGCAAATGCCTCAAGTAATCAAAGTTCAAAGGATCCTTTGGATTACTATTATATACCAGACTGTAAACTTTTTACGGAAGGACTTGTCCCTAACCAGAGACAAATCACCCAGCATTGACATTTAGTATCTTATCTGTTCCATGAACTCTGCTAAAGAAGAAAACACAGTACCTAATGTTGCAGAGAAATTACTAATCTTGTATAAGTGATTACAAAGGAAGCCAACTTTAACTAAGAAACAAGAGTTTGTTATTTATTACTTATGAAAACATAGTCTAAGAAAACAATAGACAGCAAACAGTCTCTTATGCAGAGAGAGGGAGAACCACTCAGTTTGAATTCAGGACAGCAAATGAGGAGGAGACAAACATAGTGACTCCACCCCCAAGCCAGTATGCAGACACATTCAAATATGTACAAGCAATGTTCCATACACAGAACTGAGAACTGAGCTGTAATAAATTCCAACACATATTTTCCTTTATAAAACTTGTCAGTTTATATGGTCAGGATTATAAAATTTGCTCTTAGCTAGGAAGTTGCAAAACCTGCTGTGCTAAACTGTGGTTTCATGAATGTTGCTTGGAACTTGGTATGCTTTTGTGAACTTTGACATTGATATTAGTTATGCATATAGCTTATAGTGTCCACAAAGGCAGCACAATTTCATTGTCCCATTTTCTAGACGGGGAAAACCCAGGGCTCAGTCACACATATTCTGTGACCAGATTCCACACAAGTTGGTTCTGATCTGACCTCCATTTTTTGGAGAGTGAACTGAATCAATACTGCACCATGAAAGCTGCAGAATGGATTGCTGAATCCAAGATAAATTTCACAATCCACTTTGGGCATGAAAACAGAAGCTACACAAAGAAGGTAGTGATACTGCCACCATGAAGTGCACTGAAGGTCTCATACAAGATAGTGCAGTCCCCTGGACTTCTGCAGGCTTCCCTCATTTTATCTGACTGCACAGAGTGGGAAGCAATATTGCTGCTAGCTCAGTGCACTGGAGGCCTTGGAGCATATGAGAGAGGCCTAAAGTGGCCCATGAAATCCCCTTGTCTGGTAAGAAGGCTCTGGTCTGCAGAGGGGCTTATTTACACTGCAGATTGAGGCCTAGTGAAATCCAAGGACATCCTCACTCTGGTACGGTGGCCATGTGTCCTATTTTACACTGGACCACCCTCTTTTTGAGGTGTCCAGATTTTGTCCATTGGGCTCATGTTTCCAGAGTTTATGGACAGCAGTTCTGGCTTTATTTTTATATTAACAAAACTTGGCAGCGGCGGTGTGCTTGGCACTATGCTCACTTCATTTCCCCTTTTGCAACTTCCTGATAGTGTTGTCCAGTGGAGAAGCCATAGGGGAGGTTCTTCAGCAGTGCTGAGGAGATCATGTAGTCTACTGGCTGCTGCTCCTGCTTTCAGTCTGAGTTAACGAAGCAGCAGTGAGCAGCATGTGTTTCTGGAGAGGATGGAAGGAGAATGGGCCTGTGAGCCGAGCGAGCCACCAAAGGTGGTGGGTAGTGTTGGCAGTGGCAGGAACCCCAGCCAGCCAGAGGGCGGAAGAGAGGGAGTGAGGTGGCCCCCAGATGCTTGGCAGCTCCTGGTCGCAGGGTGGCTTGGGTTCTTTGAATCTATCGGTCCTACTACTACTACTACTACTACTACTACTACTACTATTTACGTTTTATATCCCGCTCTTCCTCCAAGGAGCCCAGAGCGGTGTACTACATACTTAAGTTTCCCCTCACAACAACCCTGTGAAGTAGGTTAGACTGAGAGAGAAATGACTGGCCCAGACTCACCCAGCTAGCATCATGGCTGAATGGGGATTTGAACTCAGGTCTCCCCGGTCCTAGTCCAGCACTCTAACCACCCCATCTGTTCTCTTTTTTTGGTAATGGGCCTGGCCACTCTACACACTCTCTACTAGTATGCTCCAGTGTACTAAGTGAACAGTGATATTGCCATCCCCTTGGGATCCTGGAAATCTCCAAGGATGGCAAGTGGTTGCAGCATGGCTATGGAGGAACCAGACCAGACTACACTTACTTCACATATCTTTCCAAAACAGGCCCAGAACCTGCTAGAGAGCAGTGCATTCCAGGTCTCCTCTGGAAATGCTTCTGCACCAACCAGAAACAGTAGTTTATGATATGGATACTGACAAAGGTGGAAATCTTTACTTCCTATATTTCAGCAGCAGCAGCAGCAGCAGCAGCAGCCTTTTAACAGTCTTCCAGAGCAAACCCCATACGTAGAAGTAACTGTTTCAAAAAGACACAAAGAAGTCACTAGAAGTGCATATTTCCATTTGAGGTTTACACACCTTGACTACGGCATGTTACAGAGTTCTCTTTGTCAATACTAATCTACTTTATGCTACATTCTGTAGAGACTTCTTGGTTCTATTATGATTATTATTATGGTTTACACAGTCAGACAGGTGTTATTGACTGGCTTGTTTTATCCAGACATCGAGTCCTTCCCAAGGACCTGGGATGCCAGAATTTTATTGTCAATTGTTATAGATATCGTCGCAGAATATAGGCTGTTCCCAGTAAAGCTGCTTTTTGTAATTGGCTGATGGTGATTTCTGTGGCCCCTATGGTGTTGAGGTGCTCTTCAAGGTCTTTTGGAACTGCACCCAGAGCGCCAATTACCACTGGGATTATTTTGGTCTTTTTCTGCCACAGCCTTTCAATTTCAATTTGTAGATCTTTGTATTTGGTGATTTTTTCTATTTCTTTTTCTTCTATTCTGCTATCCCCTGGTATTGCTATATTGATTATTTTGACTTGTTTTTCTTTCTTCTCGACTACAATTATATCTGGTGTATTGTGTGGCAGATGTTTATCTGTTTGTAGTCGGAAGTCCCATAATATTTTTACATCTTCATTTTCTTCAACTTTTTCAATTTTATGGTCTCACCAATTTTTGGCTACAGGTAGCTTGTATTTTTTGCAGATGTTCCAGTGTATCATCCCTGCTACTTTGTCATGCCTTTGTTTGTAGTCAGTCTGTGCGATCTTTTTACAACAGCTGATTAGGTGGTCCACAGTTTCATCTGCTTCTTTACAAAGGCGGCACTTGCTGTTTGTTGTGGATTTTTTGACTTTGGCTCTTATTGCATTTGTTCTTAGTGCCTGTTCTTAGTGCCTGTTCTTAGTGCCTGTTCTTGTGCAGCCAGTATTAAACCCTCTGTTTCTTTCTTCAAGTTGGCATTCTTAAGCCATTGCCAGGTCTTGGTGATGTCTGATTTTGCATCTTCTTCACTGTCCCTTATATATTCTTCAAGGCCTCTTTTCTCCTCCTCTACTGTTTGATGGACTTGCAGCATTCCTCTTCCACCTGAGCTGCGAGGGAGGAAAAGCCTATCTACATCATTGTGGGGGTGCAGAGCATGATTGATGGTCATGATTTTCCTGGTCTTACGATCTAGCCTTCTAGCGTCTCTAGCTCTGCCTGGGTCCAGTCTATTATTCCTGCAGTGTATCTGATAACAGGTATAGCCCAGGCGTTTATGGCTCGTATGGTGTTCCCACCATTGAGTTTGGACTTTAGGATTTTCCTAACTCTCCTGATGTATTCACTTCCAATTTTTCTTTTAACTTAAGTGTGTGCAATGTTATCAGCCTGGAGAATGCCCAAGTATTTGTAAGGTTCTTTTTCTTCCAGGTTCTTGATCTTGCTTCCATTGGGCAGTTCTATTCCTTCTGTTTTTGTTATTTTCCCTCTGTTCATTATTAATGCAGCACACTTGTCTAGTCCAAACTCCATTGCTATATTGCTACTTAATATACGGAGCAGTGATTCGATTTCTGACTGGGATTTTCCATACAACTTCTCATCGTCCATGTAGAGCAGATGGTTGATTTTACTTGATGTTTTAGATGTTTGGTATTCGAGGCCTGTTTTGCTTAGTATTTGTGAAACTGGGGTCATGGTGATTACAAACAACAGAGGGGATAGTGAGTCCCCTTGGAAAATGCCTCTTCTAATGCTAACCTGTCCAAGTGTCTCGCCATTGATTGTTAACTGTGTACTCCACATGCTCATTGCTTTTTTAATAAATATATGAATGCTTTTGCTGACACCAGTTGTTTGACACCAGTTGATGATGATGATGATGATGATGATGATGATGATGATTTCAATTTTTTGATAAAAACCTCATCAAGTCCTTCCAAAAATGAAATTCCACTCATCATTCTACTACCAACCTTAGATGTTTAGGACTTTTTCACATGTTATATTGGCAGGGAGGGTTGCTGTGTGTTGCTGCTGGCGATGTGGTAAGTTGTTTTTGTTGAAAAAGTCTGACCTCCACTTGTTCCTATTAAAAAGTCTGAAGAGTAGTGGCAATCTTCACCAGAGGCAAAAGTCAACCTGCCACTGAGCAGCAATCATGGGGAGATCACTCTCTTACTGGGAGTGTGAGTAAGGTGTAAGGGGCTGCAACCACAGCACCATCCAGGTCCACACCATCCAGGTCCCAATGTTTTAACCATCAGCTTATTAGCTGGTCTTGTGGTAGCAAGCATGAATTGTCCCCTTTATTAAGCAGGGTCTGCCCTGGTTTTGCATTTGAATGAGAGACATGTGTGAGCATTCTAAGATATTCCCCTCAGGGGATGGGGCAGCTCTGGGAAGAGCAGAAGGTTGCAAGTTCCCTCCCTGTCATCTCCAAGATAGGGCTGAGCAAGATTCCTGCCTGCAACCTTGAGGAAGCCGCTGCCGGTCTGTGTAGACAATACAGAGCTAGATGGACCAATGGTCTGTCTCAGTATATGGCAGCTTCTTATGTTCCTAAGCCCTTTGATACAAGCACTGTGTCTCTGTCCCCTTGATTACCATTCAGTAGAAGTTGTTTTAATAGTTCTAACAAACCACTGCTGCTGCTCTTAATGAGAGAACTGTTTCCTGAGAGGCTAAGGAGTGCAGCAGGTCTTTTTGCATATAGATACACTGTACTGCCAGTATGCCCTGCCTTATATAACTTTCTCTTTGCCTTTCATACTGAAGTGGATTTCATTTGTGAATAATACAAGGCCTCAGTCTTTACTAGACATCTTAGACAGTGCAAAAAGAGTGTCAAACCAAACATTAGTTCCCCCCAATTCTATGGTTCCATCATCCAAATTTTCTTTTAAAATGATGTTTGAGTAGGCTTTTCTTGAGATGCAATGAGAAAAATGTTGGGTGAACATGTGGGAAGTTCAAATTTCCATTCTGTCCTCTAAATTTATTTGGTCTGTTCACACATTCATTCAAATCTAGGTTTCATGTGGGTTTCCAGCATTGACATGATTGGGTGAACTCCAAGGTGGTTGATGGTTCGAGATTCCTACCTTGGCACGGATACATACAATCACACTAATTTTGGTAACCCACATTAAACCTAGAAATGATTTGCGTAAACTGGCCTATTGTGTGCCTTTGGGCACTTACAAATACGACTTTACTGTGCACTTCACTATCTCTGCCCCTAGAATTATAAAACTAAATAATTGTAAAGATTTTACCATGGCAGTTATAATAGAAATAATGAACTTCAGAGAGTTTTCCTCCCTCAGACAAATAATTGAAAGGAATTTTTTTAACAGCTACTTTCTCAAGAGCTGGATTATTTCTTGCATTCCCAACTGAGTGAAGGTTTTTGGAACTTTAAATACCCAGTGCTGACTCCAGCTACTCTGGGTAATTTGTGAAAAAGCTGTCCTTATGGCCCCATCTTGTGGTTGCTTCTTTGTATTGTCCAAATGTGTTCATACTTATTTGGGACATTGGATAATTTGCTGTACTGTAAGCCCAAATTAGCTAAGATAACCCCATTTACTGGTCCCATATCTGGGTAACTCAAATATTTACATTAATTTTTATCAACATTTAAAAGTTTTTTGTTTTGTTTTTTTAAAAATTGGTCAGAGATACTCCAGTGAATGATGGATTATCTATTTAGTCTTCAGAAAATACACAATGGGAGCTGACACCATGCCTACCAAGGGAAGGGAAGATCCTTTATAAATTTGGGATCTGGAACTGTGCCAAGTCTACTTCTTTTATTTCCTAAATGCAAAGTCCTATGGATGGCTAGTCTCCAACTCTTCAGTAGTTTTTCTAGGGACCAGTTTGGATAAGTGTTGCCCAGCATACAACCCTCAGGGATATATTTTCAAGAGTCACAGTTGGTTACAGAGGAAAAGAGAGACAATCAAAAATTGTCTCTCCTATGGAGCATGCATGCATTCTAGGGGTGTGCACGGAACTGTCTGGCCCGGTTTAGTTTGAGGCCGGACTGGCCTCGAACGGAACCGGGCCAGTTTGGTCCAGCCCCCATCAAACTGGCCCCCCACCCAGTCCAGTCCAGTCCGACAGGTCCACGGATTTTTTTAAAAAATAAAATAAAATGAAAAATAACTACCTGTAGCCCCTTCAGGGGGCTTGCTGTAGCTGCAGGGGGTGGTGGTGGTGGTCCCGCGAGGGTTCCCTCTCCCCCACCGGCCTCCCCCATGATGGCTGCGGCCAGGTAAATGTAGTCTTTTTGGCCCTTTGGGGCCTCCGTAAAGGTGAGCGGCAGCCATTTTGGCCGCCGCCGCACATGCGCAAATACCCTCTGTGAGGCTGTAGGCCATTCCAGGCCCTGCAGAGGGCATTTATGCATGTGCGGCAGCAGCCAAAATGGCCACCGCTCGCCTTTATGGAGGCCCAAAAGGGAGAGGGATGCGGACCCCCCTGCGGCTACAGCAAGCCCACTGAAGGGGCCACAGGTAGTTATTTTTCATTACATATATATGTGTGTGTGTGTATGTATACACACACACACACACACCTCTGTCAGACTGGACCGGCAGTTTGGTTCCAGTCCGGATGGAAATGGCGGGGTGATGGTTTCGGTTCGATCATGAACCTCCAAACCTCTGGACCGGACCGCGGACCGCCGAACTGGTTCTGCATATCCCTAATGCATTATTGCTTCATAGATGCTTTGTTAGTCTGGATGTCGGCAAGTGTATTTTAAGTTCATCCATTGTAGTTGCTTTATTTTACAGTCCATAGTATCTAAAAAGCAATTATAACACAGGCCAAACAGTTACCACTTGTTCTTAAGCAAAGGAACTTGCTTAAAACAACTGGTGACTGGCATTCATATCTAGTATTTAGCCCATTTTGTTGTTTGGAATGGATCAGTAGGATTGGTGAGACAGCCAAATGAAAGTGTTCCTGAAGACATACCTCAGGAACACCTGTACATTCAAATGTGGTCTGAAACAAAGTGTGTGAGAGAGAATGTCCCCCTTGTCCTCCCTAAATTGTTCCTCTGAGAACAGGATACTGCAACCATCACCAGGGCTGTCTTTTGAGAACAAGCATTCTGGAAACATGGGAGACACACAGTCATTTAGAAGCTGCAACAGATGTGCCCTATTTCTGTCCAGGACCACTTCTAGCCATCTGGACTTACTACTTGCAGAGAAGAAGAAGCAGAAGAAGAAGCAGAAGCAGCTAGCCACATTCAAAGCAACAGGTGCAATATATCCAATAGAGCTACAAACCCAGTTTCATATTTTAAACAAGAAGATATTTATTATGAAAAATGCCTCTCCCATCACTTCTGCCCTAGTGGTGCTTAATTGCCTGTGAATAGTGGCAGTTACATTCACATCTAATATACCCATCATTTTTAGCCTACTTTCAAGTAGGCTTATGAAATCACTCAGCATTCTGTGTATCCATGTGTGTGTCCCCCGCCCCATCAACTTCACAACGCCTAGACCAATATGAACCAAATCAGGTAAGCTTGTAGGGACACATAGCAACACCTCAATGACTTAGTTTGTGATAATGTCATCTACCCCAATTCAAGATGGTGGATGTGTAAACTTTTGAGGTGCAAGTGGGCTAACTTGTGAACCGCTTAACTGATTTGAATCAAATTTGCTACAGTTGTAGGGACACACAGGGATGCCCCAACAGCATAGTTTGTGATGATGCTATTCACCCTGATTCAAGATGGCGGACATGTTTGGGGCACAAGTGGGTTAACTTGTGGACTGTCTAACTGATTTGAATCACATTCGCTACAGTTATTGTGAGTGACACACAAGAACACCTCAATGGCATAGTTTGTGATGATGTCATCTATCCCAATCCAAGATGGTGGTTGTGTGAATGTTTGAAGCACTAGTGAGCTACATTGTGGACTGTCTAACCAATTTGAACCAAATTAGGTACAGTTGTAGTGAATGACACACAGGGACACTTTAATGGCATACTTTGTGGTGATGTCATCCACCCTAATTCAAAATGGCAGATACATAAACGTTTGGGGCGCAAGTGGTCTAATTTGTGAACTGCTTAACCAATTTGAACCAAATTTGCTACAGCTGTAGGGACACATAGGGATGCCCCAATAGTGGAGTTTGTGATGATATCATCCACCCTGATCCAATATGGCAGGATGCCTAGTTAATGGAATATAGAACTTGTCATTAGCATGTCAATGACACATTATACTCCAAAGCACTAGACATAGTGGTGTGCACAAACCAAAAATTGTGGTTTGGCTCGAATTAGAATCAAATTCAAATTGTATTTGAGCCAAAGTGCATGCTGTCAAATTGGCTAGCTGGTTTGGTCCATTTGACCAAACTGGTTTGGTGGTTCAGGCAGCTAATACTTGTAAAGGCGTGGGGGTCCAGGAAATGGTTTGGGCAGCTAATACTTGTAAAGGGGTCTGGGCCCAGGAGATTTTAAGGGGTGGCCAAGCGGGGGCGGCAAGAGAGGTAGACGAATCCTTACCCAGATGGTGAGGTTGCCAGTGCTGCCTCTTGCTCCCCATGGTGTGCCCCCCAACCTTTGCTTAGGAAGCCACACCTGTGGCAGTGGCACGGTTCCAGTCTCCACAGATGAGTGCTGCTGCCATGTGGGCAGCTATCTAAACAAAGCTTTGCACATGCTTGGGGCCACACGGGGTGTGTGTGTGTGTGTGAAGCGGTGGTGCTGGCAGCTGCACCAGCCAGGGACCTTTCTCCCTCTCGCTGCCCCTGACCAACTGTCTCTTTGCTGCCAAACTGGTTCACCTGAAACTTAGTCCAGTTCAATTGGGTGGGCCAAACCATCCCCGATTTGGTTTGTGATCGATCCACCAAACCGGCACAGTTTGCGGTAAACCAGTTTAGCATCAAATGGTTCACGCACACTCCTATCTAGACAATCTCTCAAAATTTGTTATAGATGTTAAACAACATAGGATATCTGGGCCACCGAAACATTGCATTGTAGTGGTCAGGTTGCCTAGCAGAACAGGCATCTCCAAACAGCAGTTCCAATCAGACTTAAAGTTGCACAAATGCAATTGCACAGTGTGATGCCCACTGGAAATAATGATCGTCACATTACACAACTATGTCTGTGCAACTTTAAATTGTAGCAGAAGTGCCCTGTTCTGCAACAGCATGGGTGGGGCTTACACACATGCAGCAGTGTGGTCAGTGCACCCACATTTTGCTGTGTTGAATGTGGGATGCTGCCATTAATGCCCTTCTCTTTGGATCCCAGGTGGGTTTTACAACCCACACACCTCTGAAGTGCCCCTTACACTTCTGAACTTTCTTCTCTGAGAGGAAAGCAATATTACAATCTTTCTGTTCTCTGGAGACCTGGCAGATTCCAGAAGCCTATCATTATAATATAAACAAGGAGAGAACAATCTATAGTCCTTCAATGCAGCCAATATAACATCCATCAAATAACTAATAGGAGCCATAGACCACTTGAAAAAAACGAATCAATATACTTGCCTGGCTTTTGCGGTAGGTGCATGGCATATTGAAGCATTTGTCTGAAGACACAATTATAGTTTCCCCTGTTTCTTCCTGGCTGACAAATTCCCCAGATATATTCTCTTCACTTTTTGAACTGGATGGATGACAAATATAAGATTATGTAGTGCTATTGCTTTACTGACCACTTGAATGAGAAAGCTACTCTTCTTAATTTCTTATAGATTGTTCTTGAGGGAACACTGTCCAAAACACAGATTTTGTAGAACAGCAGTTCTCAAGCAACAGAACAATTGTATACAGTGTTCACCCAAGACCGGGAAGCACTGAGATGATTTTCCAAAATACCTAGGGACTCAAGATACAACCTTAGAGAAGCCACTGCCAATCTGTGTAGACAATACTGAGCTAGCTGGACCAATGGTCTGACTCAGTATAAAGCAAATTCCTATGTTCCTAACATTAGTCCAGCTGGTTGTATAGTGGATGGATGCATTCACCCAGATGCTGTGCACTACTGGGCATTACTAATATTTGAAAACATACTGAAAAAACCATAAACAAACAATGGATTTCCAAAGATAACTATCTGAAAAATCAGATCTAAGCATATAAATGTATGCCTAAATAACCTCTTTAACCTCTTTTGTTGAAAAATGGTATATAAACATTAATAATAATGGCCGACATGATGGACAGCTGCACAGCACTGCTGAAGACTATGTCACAGCTGTTGTAGACTTGTAAGGCAGCCCCAGCACTGCAGAGAATGAAGCACTCTTCAGATGTTATAAATCCTAAGCATGAGCGCTGCTTGTTAGGGGGAAAGCAGGGAGGAAGTCTCACTCTTGCTTTCACTCACCTCCTGTTCTCAACGACAACCATGCTTATGAGGCTGTTTGACTGGATGGGGTGGTGCCATAAGAGCAGCCCTGTGGGACCAGCCCAAGGCCAGTGTGGTGCAGTAGGACTGGGGAGACCTGTGTTCTAATCCCCATTCAGCTATGTAACTAATTGGGTGACTCCGGGCCAGTCATGTTTCTCTCAGCCTAACCTACTACCACTTGTCTAAGCTGCCTTTAAAGCCACCCAAGCTAGTGGCCACCACCACTTCCTGTGGCAGAGAATTTCATAGATTATAATTACCCACTGTGTGAAAAAGTACTTCCTTTTTGTCGGTCTTAAATTTCCCGGCCTTCAGTTTCATGGGACGACCCTTGGTTCTAGTGTTGTGAGAGAAGGAGAACATTTTCTCTCTGCCCACTCCATGCATAATCTTATATACCTCTATCATGTCTCCCTGTAGTCGCTTCTTTTCCAGACTAAAAAGCCCCAGACGCTGTAGGCTTGCCTTATAAGGAAATTGCTCCAGGCCCCTGGTCATCTTGGTTGCCCGCTTCTGCACCTTTTCCAGTTCTACAATGTCCTTCTTAAGATACAGTGACCAGTACTGCATGCAGTATTCCAAATGTGGCCACACCATAGATTTGTATAAGGGCATTATAATATTAGCATTTTATTTTCAGTCCCCTTGCTGATGATCTTTAGCATGGAATTTGCCTTTTCACAGCTGCTTCACACTGAGTTGACACTTTAAACGAGCTGTCCACCAGAACCCCAAGAACTCTCTCCTGGTAGTATATCTCACTGATAGTCACTCACAGTCACTCACACACTGTAAGCGTGATGGCCAGCAATCCCATGAGCTGCACTACACCATTCAAACACTGAATGAGTAAATGAGCTGCATTGAACCATTCAAACAGGTGCTGTAAGCGTGGTTGTCCAGCATGGTGGAATGAATGACAGCGGTTGGGGTGGGGGGCAGGACTTTCTCCATGCTTCCCCCCTCTTGAGCATTGCTCACATTTATAAGTTATAACATTTGAAGAAGATTTAAGTGACTGTGCAATCAGGGCTAATGCAGTTACTCCCGTTCTCCCAAATGGGAGTACCAGTGGTAGTACCAGTTGCACAGCTGCTCATTCTCTGCAGTGTCAGGGTTGCCACAGGAGTCTGCAACAGGTACAACATGATGTACAGTGGTGCTGTACCACTGTGTATCATGTCAGCCACTGATAATAATAGGGAGAAGAACCTGAATTTAGATATGTGGAGTCAGGAGGACCATTTTACATATTACACAGAGGCAAGCCCAGTTTCCTACCTTGTGTACACCATTCACACATTACAATGAACACACATACAGCTGTTTGTATACATGTATACGTTTCCACATGAATGACTGTATAAGCACTCATTTTAAGAGAATGTGGGAATGGGATTCCTTGATAATATACAGATTGCAGATACTGCTATATGTGCATTGAATATAACGTATGAACATTGAGTAATTGATCCCTGATGAGTGTTCTTGTTCTATAACTGTGCCTGTCCCAGTCACCATTCACAATTTAAACATTATTTTAGGCTGAAACAGCATGGTATAAAGAACACTATGCATCTCCACCCACCCCTGTAATGCGTAGTATACTTATCCTATCTCCTGACCTAATTGCACTTTGGGTTTCCTGCCTCTGTTCCACATTATTGGTTGCTGCAGAGGGCAAGAGGGGAGAGAGAGGAAGGCAGAGATATTCGTAATACTGACATCAGAACTTGAGGTAAGCTGGACTACATGTTATAGGGAGTGAAGCCAGATAGAAGTTGCTATTTTTGGTGACAGCCCTGTACTTCTTACAATGTCACGTTCTGCCCCCGGGTGTACACCTAAAAAGAATTAAGTGGCCCAGACCATTGCATGAAGGAAGATGGGGACCCTAAACTACTACGTGAATATTTGTGTTCTAACAACAGTGCAGTAGATGCTATCCAAAACAGGAAAAAAGTATATTCTGTGGGGGTGGAATTACCATCTTCTCCCATCCCCATATTTGAGGCAAGTTAACTTTTCGGGGGCATTCATGGTGAAAAATACTTGTTTCGTTTTCTCATCCTCAGCTGGCTATTGCCCACCCTTTCTAATCCCTCACACACAAGTGCACAGCTAGGAAGACGGAATCTATTTTCCGCCCACACTTCTCCCCCCACCGCCACATTGCCTCTCTAACCACTCTCTCCCCTCCTGCAAACAAGGCATGGTTTGCCAAAGGCAGAAGAGCAGAAGGTGGCTGGTAGCTGAGCTGGTGTACATTATCATAAGCATACACGCAGGTAGCAAAGGTCAGAAGTGCAGAAAATGGTAAATGCCAGGCCCTGAGGGGACAGCTTATGAAGAATGGACAGCACTACCAATGAAGCAGACTCTGCCGCTCCAACAGAAGATGTGTCAGCTGTGCTGAAGCCCCTGATAAGAGGTGATCTGATGGGGAAGCAAACGGAGGGGTGTGTGCCTGAAGCCAGGCTCTGTGACACCCCTGCTGTTTCTGAAAGAGGTGTATGAGGGAGACTGATCACGTCGAAGCTCTGTGCTGTTCCACATTACTGTTGGTGACATATTCCAGGGCTGCCTGTGGATGAGATAGAAGTGGATAGGGAGAGGACCGTCCTCCCAATGGTAAGGTTTATAACAAATAGCCTGGGGCCAAAACAGAGTCCAAATTAAATGGAAAGAGAGTGCAAGGAAGTCTCTCTGGATTTGGTCTCTCCACTCTCCACATCCAGTTTTAGTTATACATACCTGGCTTCATGTAATTTCATTGAGTGAATGATGTAGCCTTAAAATGGCTACAAATTCTGCTAGCTCATTAAGTAAATTAGTATTTACTGAAATAACCTTATGCTGGCCCCTTCATGCTCCAGGAAACCATGTCGCTCCTAAGGTTCTGAGAATCACATAGCCTCCAACATTTTTCAGATGACAAAATAGGTACAATTGTTTTACATTACTTGAGTGGCAATTCTTCACAATGGCATGAACAGTTCTCTCTCCACCCCCCGCCCCAAGTTAGTGAATGATGCTCCACACTAGAGCAATCTAGAAACCTTTACTTAAAAAAATTTGGCTGACATAATGAGGAAAATTACTCACAGTAGTCTCACTGAATGTAGACTCTTTAATTTCCCTAGCAGCTAGAAAATGCACCTGTTTATATTTAGCTTATCTGTATTTTTTCAGCATGCAATACACAAACACTGTCAGAATGGTTTTCAGAATTTCAGTAAAAAGCTGTAGATCTACTATCAAAGCATGTAGACATTCCTCCAACAAACAGTTTGAAATTCTGAAAACCACTCTGACAGTGTTTGTGTATTGCAGGGAATACTGAGGGGAGTGAGGGGTGAACATGGGCCTCCTCTCCCCTAGCTATGCCCCTGAGGAAGCCACACTGTGGAGAGGGGGCGGGAATATCATGAAGGATAATGGAGTCATGGGAATAAATCAATAAAGATTGATTTAAGGGCAGAAATCGACTGCCCTTAAAGTCAAAGGGTGCAGATCAGTGTTTAAAGTTGAGAGTGTGTGTGTGGGGGGGGGGGGAGGGAGAGAATATGTGCTGTTGTTCCAAGTAGTCATTCTTTTGGAACCCTGACTTTCATAAAATTTTTTTTTTAAAAAATCATGAATGCACACCATGCATGTGCCATTAAAAAAAAAGGGGGGGGGGAGGCAAGGCATCCTGCCTCATTTAGGAAGGCATTGGCCAAAGGAAAACCCAGAGCAAGTTGTGCAACTTTGCACAGAAAAAATATTCACAGGGACAGGGGCATATCTATGGTGGGGCAGGCATGGCACGTGCTCCGGGCACCACTTGAAGGGGAGCACCATTTTTAATTTTTTTTTAAAATGGCCACCGAAAACAAAATGGCCACTGTGCATGCTCAAATGGCCTCTGTGAGGCCCTAGGCCATGCCAGGCCTCACAGAGGCCATTTGAGCATGCACGGTGGCCATTTTGTTTTCAGCAGCCATTAAATTTTTTTTTTTTAAAATGGCCACTGCATATACTCAAATGGCCTCTAGGACCTCCTAGAGGCTAGCGGAGGGAGGGGGAACCTTTTCAGCCCCCCACGGCCTTTAGGAAGCCCCCCAAAGGGGCTACAGGTTAAAAAAAATTAAGGAATCAATATGTCACTGTACACATATTCAGATTGGCACTATGTACAGAGAATCAGGGCTTGTGAATACTGAGCTGAAGCTTATGAGCTAGGATTGTACTCATTTGTTCTTACTTTGCTTCTTGTGATGACTGAGTTAAATGTGATGTCTTAATAATATGACTATTAATGGTGAGTTCGTCTTTTGAAATCCTTAGTATTAAGGCCCACTGGGAGTTTCTTGCTATTTTTTCTCTCATTTTAACTGTCTTTCTGAAATACTAGAATATATTTCAGGCAGTGACACAATTTACACTGCATATCCTTTAATTATTTTCAGAGTATCTGGGAAAAGTCAAATTCTCCATTTATTTTTAAAACTTATGTACTGTAATAGTGATGCTGCAATGCATAGTAGAGAATTAGACAGGCACTTCTGTTTAGTTTTCCAAGACAAGTACACCTCCACATAGTATTTGGGTATTTCATGAGCCCCAGCATACTGAAATTAGTAGTTTTCCAGCATTTTTTGGTCTGGCTACATCCACTGTTGAATGGTTATTGAAATATTAAAAGATTAACGAGCCTGACTTGTATTTTTGAGCTGATATTATGGTAAAGTTATCTTAAAGATGGGTTGTCAGATGTTTGGAAAGGGGGCGCAATTTCAGTGCTTGCCCTAGGCACTATTTTCCCTAGATACGCCTCTGCACAGGGAACACACACAGTAACCTCATCTATAGGAACGGCCTCAATAATCCCCAAATTGTAATGATGAAATTCTAATGCAAATCTCACTTGTCCCACAGATACCCCTTGTATCGAGCTGAGGTCAAGCTGGGCTTGGCTTGAAGAACCAGCTCATGAGATGACTCGAGGGGTATGCTAGTAAAGGTCTCTAAAGTAAATGAGGTGGGGGGGGGGGTAAAGGAAGTATTGACCTTTAAAAATAAGGCAGGAGCGGCAGCTGCGATGGGAGCAATGGGGGTTCTTCCACCCTCCCGCCCCACTGGACTCCCAATTGACAGGCCTGGCAAGCTGCAGCCCAGTTTGGGCCTCTGTGCATGTGCGGAAGCCATTTGCATCATCACACAATTTGGAAATGGCATCCACCCATGCACAGAAGGCACTCTAAAGAATCACACACACACACACACACACACACACACACACACACACACACACGCGGGTTACAGCATGCCTGGCCTGTCATTTAGGAGGCCGGGGAGGGGGTTGGAGGAGCCCCTGCTCCCTATCCCTGCTGTCTCCGCCATTCCCGCTGCAGCTGCAGCCACTTCCACCATCCCTGCCACCACCTTATTTTAAAAGGTAGATACTATATTTTCTCCCACCCTGCCCCACATTTACTTGTAAAGGGGGTTCCTCGCTGGATTCCCCTTTACAAGTATACTCCTCCAGCCAGCTTGCGAGCAGGCTCGGACCAGCTTGATTCCCGGACTGGAAGCAGCCCCGGCTTGATCAAGCCAAGCCTGAGCAGCCCAGGGCGGCTCAAATCCAGTCCAGATTTGAGCCAAACTGGGAAAACTGGTAATGTATCAGTATTCCATAACAAGTAGGATAATTTATCGGATACACTCCAAAAGGCAAATATTCTTAGAATATCAAATAACACGTCTTTTTTTATTAAGACCATAGAGCACTCTAAAATATAACACCTTCCACTGTAGAGTCCCTACAAATACTAATCAATAATAGTTGGCAGGGTTCTCCCCTTCTTATGCACATCAACTGCTTACCTGTCTTACCTGCACCTTGCCTCATGCTCAAGTGTAAGTGGCTGAAGTTCAGAGGGAAGCACTCTAGTAAAGTCTCTGTTGCTATTCACACTGACGGGGGCAGTGCTAGAGTTCAAGAGCCCTTTGCTCCAAGTTCAGCTCAAGTGAAAGCACTGAGGTACAGAAGAATACAGGAAGCATCCTTGAAATCAGGGTTGTGCTGAAAAACAGGTGGGAAGCCTGTGGGGTCCAGATTAGGCTTCCATCCACTAGTTGCCTAACCCTATGCATTTCTCAGACCATGCTACATGATATAACACAAAAGCTAATTTGTGGGCTGTCTAACCAGTTTAAACCAAATTAGGTACAGTTGCAGTGAGTGACATATAGGGACACCTCAATGGCGTAGTTTATGATGATGTCATCCACCCTAATTCAAGATGGCAGACTTTTGAGGAGTAAGTGGGCTAACTTGTGAACCACCCAACCGATTTGAACCAAATTTGCTAGAGCTGTAGAGACATATAGGGATGCCCCAATGGTGTAGTATGTGATAATGTCACCCACCCCAAGATGGTGGATGCATACACTTTTGAGGTGCAAGTGCACTAACTTGAGGACTGTCTAACCAATCTGAACCAAATTTGGAACAGCTGTTGTGAGTGTCACACAGGGACACCTCAATGGTGCAGTTTGTAATGATGACATCTTCCCCAATCCAAGATGGCAGACACAAGACAATTTAAGGTGCAAGAGATCTAACTTGTGGACCTTGATTTGCACTAAATTTAGTCCAGATGTAGAGACAGTGAAAAGAAAGTAGGCTGATTAGTTCTTACTAGAACAACTTGTTTCATTTGCTCTTTTCTAGCCACCATTCAGCATGGACATTTTGTATAGATGATCAGCATGCATTTTATGTCACAGAAATAACAGATGTGTGAGAGGGATGGAAATTACAGAGACCAGCTCAACAAGAACACATTTGTGGAAAGCCATAATTGACATGGCTATGTTGATCCATTAACAGGCCTGGTGACTAACACCAATTAAAAAGGAAGGGAGGAAGGGAGGGAGAGGTGCTGTGTCATCAACAAAAGCAATATGTCCTTTGATCAAAAGAGTGACTAAAAACTAAAAAAAAATCAATTGGTAGGCTGCAAATTATGGACACGTTTTTTCCTGTTGACATTTTCATGGCAATCCTTTAAAATAATCAGTATCAATATTATTGTCATTCAACCCTTAATGTAAACTACGTTTTGCAGAGAATGTGCATCAGAAAAAGTGACTAAACATAAAAACACTACAAAGCTTTCCCAATTGTGGGATATTTTAAACAAACAAAAAAGTAGAGATGATCAGCTATTTTATTTTAGGTAATCTAGTTCAGGACTGCTTTACATGACAGGGCAATTCACACAATCGCCATTAGGGTAGGAGAAGTCTCCTACTTTAATTCAGGAGATGGGCATACTCCTGATATTTGATTGTGTGTTTGATAAAAACAAGATTGGAGGTAGGAAGCTTGATTGGCAGTCAAGCCCCAGCTGGGTAGAACAAGCACGCCCTGCCCAGATTCCATCCTCAGCTTCTGGAAAACCATCCTTCCCAGCTGGGCCTGACTGACAATCAAGCTCCCTGTATTTGGCCTTTGAAAAAAAATTGAAATGAGTTTTAAAAACCGATTGAAAATTGGGAATGCACCCAGCTTTTGCACTAGGATAGGAGACTTCTCCTACCCTAATGATGATCATGTGAATTGCTCTAGTACATTTTATAGGTGTGCATCTAAGACATTTGAAACGCAGAAACCGGCAACAATGAAATGTGAATGCAACAAACACATATGTCAGGCCTGCTTATCAAGAATCCAGGATTTGTTGCAGCACCTTACTGAGTGTATACTCAGTGGCAAACTGGCTTAGGTTCATATTAGGTTAGAATGGTGTCTTAACCAGGGAACGGTCACTCACTCACAAAATGCATGGCCTGTCTCTGACTCTTCCACTTAGCTCTCAGGCAATTGGAAGGAACTAGGTTCAGTAGCTGCTCAGTGAACTAGCAGTAAGAGGGGAACGTTAAATGAATCATTGATCTATCTTGCTAAAGTGTTTCTTCTTATATTTGATCCTTGCTTTGGATGTTTAGTCTTGTCCTGCAGTCCTCCCAAATACTGGGATTATTAGCAACCAGCCAATTAGAATACTGCAGTTATTAAATGAAATGTATTGCACTTCTTATTTGCTCCATGACTTACCTAAACAGAAGCCCCAAGCTATGGAGAGGGCTTTCTTCCCTGACTCCTTTCTGTTAGATTAGACAGCAAGGTTTATCCTTAGAGAGTGGGAGGAGGACCAATAAGCAGATTTAAAAATCAAAATCAAAATCTGAGTGTTATACTGGAACACATAATCCATCCTAATTTCCAGGCACAGATTTGCAGGAGTTGAGAAATAAAAATTAGCAGCAGCAGCACCACCACCACCACCACCAGGAGAAGAAGAAAAGGGGTCTAGGGAATAAATGCATTGTAGTGATGCCATCACAGACACTTGGTTATTGCTCTGTATTGTCAGAATGATCAGAAAGATGAATGAATGAATGAAACAAAAAGGCACTAGTAGGGCTGTACAGTTGTGCTGGGCATAATACTCTCTGCTGGGCATTGCTGGAAGGAGTTCATCACAACAACAGGAAGCCTCTGAGAAGTCAGTACCACTGGAAACTCCCTGTGGTTATGACAGAACCCGGTGACAACCAACTTTTCTGTCTGTTAGACTGGGCCTGCCCTGCCCTGCCCTTTCCTCTTCTCCCTTTGCAGTCTCAGGGGAAAAAACTACAGATCCCAGAACCATTCCTGCTTCTCAGAAGTCTAAAAGAGAATTTGACCCAAGAATGCTTTTTAAACGGAAGCTTCATTGGAAGATAAGGTTGAATACTCCCTACGGAGTGGACACTGTGAATCTTGTCTGGTGTCCGCACCTGGCCCCAGGTAAAAGAAAGGGGACAGGGATAGGAGGAGTCTTGACAGACATTTTGGGTTTCTGACCAGCCCCAACCTGACACAGACAAAACAACAGTTCAGAGGGACCAATGAAGGCGCTCTGACAGTCTCACTGATGGATCAGATCAGAATTTGATATTTTGGCCTGTGCACATGCTTAGGCCTTAGGCTTAGAGCCTGATTGAGCCACAGTCTGGAACATCACCTAATGCAAAATCCTTCTAGAGATCCAAACTTTTGTTTTCTAAAAACCCTCAGGAAAGGCAGAAAAATGAATATTTTTAAAGGCAGCCCAGTTTTAGAAAATAAATCAGGTTTTCCGGAATCAATATAGGGATAATTATAGGGGTTCTATAGCTGCTTCCTGCACTGAGCAGGGGACTCGACTAAAAGATCTCCAAGGTCCCTGTGGTGTTTTTTTGTTTTGTTAATCCATTCCTTGATCCATGCCAGATTTTGAATGGGGCTTTAGTTACTTTTATTCCAGTCCTGGAGTAGAGGTGGGACTAACAGTCAGTAGCAAGAGCACTGAAAGCAGACTGCACCTGCCTCTCTGTAAATAAATCTGTCTCATTAAAAGATTTATATTCCCAATTCAACTCCACTGTCTTGTCTTTGCACACCACAACCTTTTCCTCTGGATTCTACAGTCCTTTCCAACTCTAAGTGCTATAGTTCTCTGAACACGACTGAATGATGAGCTCGCTGCAATGAGAGTAGAGATGGGGTGCAGTTCATGAATGTTTTTTAATACTGTCGCTAGGTTTTTTTAATCAGGCAAGTGGTTGGGGTACACACTCACCCAATGTCATTTGCTCAAGGTTGACTCAGCCTTCCATCCTTCCGAGGTCGGTAAAATGAGTACCCAGAATGTTGGGGGCAATATGCTGAATCATTGTAAACCGCTTAGAGAGCTCCGGCTATAGAGCGGTATATAAATGTAAGTGCTATTGCTATTGCTATTTCTGGGGGTACAGAGTTACCCCATGACAACCACATTTTCAATTTCATGAAGTCTGGTGAAGGTTAAGTTCATGAAATGTGCTCTCATTTCACCAGTTTTGCGGCGGGGGTGGGGTCACAAAAGGGAAGGAAGATGTCTGTGCCACATCGCCCCCGGTTTAGTGTTTTCACCATGGCAGGTTGCTCCCTTTTACTGCTCCCTCCCTTAGTGCCTGTTTGTAGCCCCAATTGTCTGCTACTTTGGCACCATTCTAAACATCAGACTTCTTCATCTGTGAGATCATCACAGTCAAACAATTGGGCTAGGTGATGACATCACTGAATGCAAGCAAATCCTATGGCCCATGCCTGCACTCTGAATAGTTTTTGTTTGCTTTCAGTGACCTCATCACCTGGCCAAATCTGACTGACTACATGATGACACGCTCACTAATTTTAGGAGGGTGAAGAAAGCCAATTTAAAAACATTGGAAAACATTTTGTACTATGAAATCACCCCCTTTGAGAGAGAGAGAGAGCGCCACACTAATGGGGACATATATATTTTCCACTGTCTTTTCTCACTGGTCTTCAAAAACTAGCACATTCTGGCAAGCCAACTGAGTCTCCTCTTGCTTGTGTGGCCCCAAGCACTGTGCTGGCATGAATGGAGCTAGTGGTGGAGGAGAGTGACAAGAAAGCACAAGGTGTGTGTGAGGCATGGCAAGGAACACAATGGTTGCATGGCTCCTGTAAATCTTTGATGACCTTCTCTGCTAGCCTTGTGGACCCATCCCTTTGGTCCATGATGCAGTCTAAATTAGCACTGATTCTGGTCAAAGAGGGGCTTAACAGAGATGTCCTCAGCCCCTCAAGGCCTTTGCTGAAGCCAGGAGCTGCGTCAAGGATGGCAGGAAGCAACAGTGTGCTGTCTCCGCATTTGCCCTGAGCTGCTTATCAACAAGCCAGCTCAAGTCTCTTCATTGAGGGCTCTGTTTGCTTAGACTGAATGCAGTAGTGTGATAGGAACTATGATGAGATACACCTCCTTTTATATATGCCATGACGTATCTGCTTATTCCCTGTAGTTACACAGGATCTAACCTGCTTTTTAAACCATTACTGTTTGTGGTGTTTTGAAACTAAAAATTAAATGTGTTAAGCTTGTAGTTCTCGGGCTGCTTGTTCCACAGTAATCCCACTGACTTTACTGAGATTAATAACTTGAAGGACTGTATTCCAGCATCCTAAAAATGTTTTCTTGGAACTAAGAGCCAGATCACTTCAAATATTATTTTGGGTTTTTCCCTGTTGCTTATGGAAATAAATAATAATAATAGTATTATTTCTTGTTTACACAGTCAGACAGGTGTTATTGATTGGTTTGTTTTATCCAGATACCAAGTTCTTCCCAAGGACCTGGGATGGCTGGATTTTATTATCAATATTATTATTATAGATATCATCGCAAAATATAGGCTGTTCCCAGTAAAGTTGTTGTTGTTGCTCTTCCTCCTCCTCCTCCTCCTCAATGAAAAAGTTCTCAAACTGGTACCCATAGAAAGATGATGATGATATCATTCCCCTGTCTCCAAGAGGTTCACAAGCACACACACATGGTAGACGCCAGCAACAGTCACTGAAGGGACAATATGCTGGGGCTGAAAATATGGTCAGTAGGGCTCCCCCATGATCTACTTGAGGGATGGGCAACCTGAGGTTCTACAGCTGTTGTTGGACTACAACTCCCATCATCCCCAGTCATAATGGACACTAGCCAGGGATGATGAGAGCTGGTCCAATAACAGTTGCAGTGTCTTAGGCTGGTTAATTTTGAACTGATTTAGCAGTACATTAATCATATATCAGCTGAAAACTCACACATTTCAGTCACAGTAGCTTCTAGAAGTATAGATGAGGCCAGTTTAAGAAGTGTCTCAGAACTGGAGGAGGTCAAGGTAGCTTTCTGCTAGCCTATTGTGCATCCTTTCAGAGATAAGCAACATTTTATCTGATACCCAAGAAGATTAATGTATACATTTGGGCAAATAGAAGACTAGATGTTGTTTTAAAAGGCTGTATTCACGTACATCACTGAACAGTGGGCTGAAAGTCCAGCCCTGGCCTGTCACTCACCACCTTTTGTATTTTGAACACAGATATGCTGGTGGTTGAAGAGGTGAGCACCATATTCGTGCTGATGGGCACTTCCGTGATTGAGAGGGAGTATGTATTGAGTTAGCCACCTAGGGAGCAAGAAGTTACTGGTTTGAATCCCTGCTGGTATGTTTCTCAGACTATGGGAAATACCTATATCGGGCAGTAGCAATATAGGAAGATGCTGAAAGGCATCATCTCATACTGCACAGGAGATGGCAATGGTAAATCCCTCCTGTATTCTACCAAAGAAAACCACATGGCTTTGTGGGCGCCAGGAGTTGACACCGACTCGATGGCACAACTTTACCTTTATATACTGAGTTGCATATAAGGTTTTTCTTGACTAAAGTGTTACACACAATGGCTCTAAAGGTAACATTGCACTCTCTTCATCTACACATGCTTGACCATCCTTGACTGTGAATCTCCATCACAGAGATTGGAAAATCCTCTTCATATATCGTAATATTTTGGTTTGCTTTGGAAATATAAAATGAGAATGCTTGGATTGCATTTGGTAATTTGCTAAAAACAGACATCAAGCACACAAGGTGGTAATGTTGTCATTACAAATTTCACTGAGCACTTACCAGGATATTGCCCCTGCCCACATTCTGTTGGCTCAGTTAATTTATTTATTTAAAAAATAAATGGCTCCCATTTTCTTTCTAATGGAGGGCCACTTCAGACAATGATTTGCTGTGCCAAGAAGGAAGCAATATAGGGCATGTTGTAATTCTGTGCTTTAAGAGACAAATGGCAATTTTTTAATTACATAAATAGTGGCTTGAAAACTTTGCTATAACATCATTGGTCTGAACCACTGCTGGGAACTGCTAGCTACTCTCCAAGTATGGCACCTGTGCCACAGAGCCCTGTGAAGTCCTCCCTTGTCCCCTGCACAGAATATGAGAGACTTTTCCTGTCATGTGGAGCAGGCACAGAGACTAGAATGGGGGAAAGAGACATCTGCAAGTGAGCTTTTGAGGCATGGAGTGGAATTGTGATTTGGATAGGCTGTAAGTCAGACCATTGGTTTATCTAGCTCAATACTGAGGCTATTCACACAATGGGAGTAAATCAGGCTAGTGGAGACTAGCACGATTTTCTCCCATCGTGAGAACCACCGGGCTCGGCTGCAAGCCCAGTGGTTCTTCAGTGGGTAACCTGCTAAACTATCCCTGACCTAAAACCAGGTTTGCAGAATGTTTTTTTTTTTTTTAAAGGTCTCTTCTTTACCTTCTTAGCTACAAAGGCTCTTTCTCTACTCAACTTCCGATATTATTATAGTGATATTTAGGATCTGACTGAAAGTGACATTTGCCATGTTTTTAAAGCAACTTAAGGAAAATAATATTCTCCTAAACCTTCTGCAAGCCTCACCTAATCCTCATGCCCTGCTAGCTCTCTCAAGGATTTTTTAAAAAAACTATTATATTTGTCTTAAAGCAATGCCACGGTCCTGTTCCGAAAAGCAATAACAGCCATATATTCAAAACAATTTTTTTAAAAAACCCCAATATATTTAAAGATCATTTGTTGTGGGGAGTGTGTGTCTATTTTTTCACTTTATAACTATCAGAGCTAAAGCTGCTCCTGAGCAATAAGCCCATGGGTTTGATTATGTTTTTGTATGTCACATGAGTGTGACACACAAACACGGAGCTGGGATGATGGCTGAAATGTATATCCATGGAATGAACTGTATATCTATATCTATATCTGTAACGATCAGGCAGTAACAGCCTTTTCTTTCCTGTAAAGAGTAAACCGGAAGTGAATCTGACCCTGACTGACAGGCAGTGACCTCTGGGGATCAGCCACTCAGCACACGGTGGTACATGGCCAGGACGTGAAGGCTGTCTTTGTCCTCAGAAGGAGCCAGGAGGGCAATGAGATAAGATAGGGAGCAGGCTTCATGAGCACAAAGTCTGACTGCCTCATGGCCACAGCCAGCCTGGAGACTTCTCTCATGAAAGGACATCTGCAGATCCTTGAGAGACAGGATTGCAGGAAACTGGAACTATCTCCTGGAGTTTGTGGTGAGTTCAAGGAAAAAGGAAGCCAAGGACTTTGGCTTTGGGGAAAGGTTTAGCCAGGGAACCATGTGTTAGATTTCTTTTATTTTTGTGCGTTTGCAAATCCTTACACTTGGTCTATAGTGTTTTTATCTATAACATAACTAAGAGGAACTGAACCTGAGCCCTTTTATCCAACCAGGGCTCTGTAGACATCTCTGTACCCTGTAAAGGTGCTTTTAAATGTTCCTTGCAACTGGGGGTGCTTTTTGAATTATATTTGCAACTGAGTAACCATGATTTTTAAAGTGTACCACTCCAAATACTAGCTGGAGTGCTCTTTGAAAGTATTCTTGCAAGTATTGAGTGTTTCTGTTACCTGTAACTAAAAGGTGAGAAAGCTTCAGACCGAAGCAGTCTGTAGTAATTTGAATAAAGTTTTCTCTCTCTTTTTTTCTTTGGATTTACCTTCCTCTGAGTGGATTTTTAACTAAGGAAAATGGGGTTTTATTCTGGTACGAACTTGCCTCAGTGTTACTTGTTCAGCAACCTACCAAGTTTTCTCACCAGGTGGAAGCTGCACATGGAGGTTTTTTTGTACTTTTCCATTGGTAAATGAGAAGGAGAGTATCCCTGGAATTTTGCCCACACCGGGGGGGGGGGGAGGGATAAACTATGTTAAAAAGTGGGCATGGTGGCAGCGATTACCAAAGGAACAGTTTTAAGTTTTAAAGGAACAGAGTTTGTTGAGCAAACGTGGAGGAAATGATGCAGCATTTTTCTTTCCCCCACATGGGTTTGCTTTGAGAAAAAGGCTGGGCTTAAATCTGCTATTCACTTATCTATATCTATATCTATATCTATATCTATATCTATATCTATATCTATATCTATATCTATATCTATATCTATATCTATATCTATATCTATATCTATCTAGTTCATATATATAAGAACTATACGTATGAAACATATACTGCTTGGGCCTCATTCACTCATTGACTAATATGAAGCAACTGTGAAAAAGGCCAATTGCATGCTAGGGATCATTAGGAAGGGGGTTGAAAATAAAACTGCTAATATTATAATGCCCTTATACAAAACTATGGTGCAGCCACATCTGGAGTATTGCGTACAATTCTGGCCACCACATCTAAAAAAGGACATTGTAGAACTGGGAAAGGTGCAGAAGAGGGCAACCAAAGATGATCAGGGACCTAGAGCACCTTATGAGACAAGGCTACAACACCTGGGGCTATTGAGTTTAGAAAAAAGACGACTGCAGGGAGACATGATAGAGGTCTATAAAATCATGCATGATGTGGAGAAAGTGGATAGAGAGAAATCCTTCTCCCTCTCACATAACACTGGAACCAGGGGTCATCCCATGAAATTGATTGCCAGGAAATTAAGGACCAACAAATGGAGCTACTTTTTCACACAACTCATAATCAACTTGGCTTTAAGAGGGCTTTGGATAACTGCATGGAGGAGAGGTCTATCAACGGCTACTAGTTGGAGGGCTAAAGGCCACCTCCAGCCTCAGAGGCAGGATGCCTCTGAGTACCAGTTGCAGGGGATTAACAGCAGGAGAGAGGGCATGCCCTCAACTCCTGCCTGTAGGCTTCCAGTGGCATCTGGTGGGCCACTGTGTGAAACAGGATGCTGGACTAGGTGGGCCTTGGGCCTGATCCCGAAGGGCTGTTCTTATGTTAGACCAAACCATGAAAGACATAAATATGCCATTTTATAGATAGGTTCTAGACTTCACTCAGTCTACCTGAAAAATAGAAAATCTTGGATGAGTTGATTAATTTGCTGGAAAATGAAAAAAAAAAATCTGACTGGAAAAGCATGGGGAATGATACTTTCCAACACGCTTTGTCAGTTTTATTGGGTACCTTTTTGAGAAAGAAGCCCAGACTTTCACTAAATTATGAAGGAACAAACAAGCAATATTTTCCCCATTTCACTGTATTTCAATATGTGATGGATTTGTATGCAAATCGCTTCAGAAATCGAAAACAAGAGAAAGCTTAAGTGCTGGTGATGAAACATGCACCTGACCTCTTCTACTGATTCAGCTATTTATTGCTTACAATTCAGAAAAGTCCATTGCATAAAACATTAGGTATGGCGGGGGTTGAGGGAGCACAACTTATCTGATGACAATCTCTCATAGTGCATCTGAACAGTCACTCAGTAGACCGTTCAGCTCCTGAGGAGTACATGCAGACCCAAACACTCACACAAGTTGCTGCCACAATACTTTTAACTAGCTGAACCCTCACAGACCATCTGTGCCGTAGTTTACTTCCTTTTTGGGTTTAGTTGGGAGAATTTATTTGGCTGATCCTCCCACAGCTCTCTCGCTTGCTCTGTCGTCCCCCCCATGCGCCTCTCTTGCTCACACTGTCTCCCCCCCATGCCTCTCTCACTCGTGCTGTCTCTTCCCCCCACGCGCCTCTCTCGCTGGCGCTGTCTCCCCCCCCACGCGCCTCTCTCGCTGGCGCTGTCTCCCCCCCCACGCGCCTCTCTCGCTGGCGCTGTCTCCCCCCCACGCGCCTCTCTCGCTGGCGCTGTCTCCCCCCCCCATGCGCCTCTCTCGCTCGCTCTGTCTCTCTGTCTCTCCCCCGTCTCTCCCCTCACGCCTCTCTTGCTCTCTCTGTCTCTCCCCCCATGCCTCTCTCGCTCACTCTGTCTCTCCCCCCCCCGCGCCTCTCTCGGTGGTCAGCCTCCCCCCCTCTGTGGTCGGTTTCCTCCTCCTTTCCTTTCCTTTCTCTTTCCTTTTCTTTTTTCCCCAAATTCATTTTTTATTAATTTTAAGCGGGAAGTCCATCTTTTATGTGTGTATTTGTAATGAATGACAATATTGCTTTCTCTTTCCTTTTCTGTTCCCGAGTCTGCCAATTCCCACCTCCCTCGCTGCTGCTCTCTCCCCAGGCAATGGTTCCTCCTTTTCCCTCTGCCTTTCTTCCTTTCTTCTTCTGTCTCCTGAGTCTGCCGATTCCGCCTACCATCCCTAGCTCGCTGCCCCTCCCTTCCCAAGGCAATCATGGCTTCAGGCATCAGCATGGCTCCGGACGCCTCCGGACGTAGTCCTCAACTCGGTTGTCTGTAAGTGAATTATATATATAGATTAAAAATTAAATATTACAGGCTTTTAATTAAATATTGTTTAAACAGTTTTAACATCATTTTACAATGTTTTAAAATTTAAATTGTTGTAGCGTCTTAACTTTTATGGTATCATTTATTTTGTTTTAACTAATGTTTTATGTTGTCATTTATTGTAACTAATGTTTTCACTGTTTCCATTTGTTTGCTTTGTTGTAAACTGCCCAAGATATGAGTTTTGGGCGGTATAAAAATAAGTTAAACAAACGAACATAAATAAAATACTGCAACTGTTTCTTCAGTTCTCACAGGGTATTTTCACCTTGAGGCCTTTTGGGTTTGCCTCTTAAAGAATCAGTGCACAACAGACTGAGGCAACACTTGAGGAATTTTGATTCTGAAATGCATCAAAATGTTTTCAATACTCAGCCACTGTACCAAAAGCTCCAATTTAAGCCAAATATTGGTGACTTTAGAGTCATGTGGGAATCAGCCTTTGTGACCCTTGCTTTCCTCTTTCAGTGTGGAAGAAGTTAGAGATTTGGAGGGAGCCTTATCAGATATGTCTGCAACACCAAAGGAAGATCAGAGGAAAGTGTTAAAATAACTTTCCCTTACCCCATTATCAAAAGAAAAAGGATCACATACGAGATAATCCTTGGTTAAATATCACAAGTAGCAGCTGAGTCAGTGGGAACCTTAGACTGGAAATGTCAGGAAGGAATTTAGATTTGCTGAGCAGTTGGGAGTCTGCAATTATCATAAGTCACTTGTTCAGACCCTCTTGACCTTCCTTGCCCCCAAACTGCATATCCCCAAGAGGAAAAGAGAAAAGACAGAGCAAACAATGGACCCATCAGTGAGTCAAATGGAACCATCAGTGAGTCAAATGTGACCCTCAACATGAGGGTGCAATTTCATCCCCTTCAAGTGACAAGCAAAGCTTCTGCAATGATTTTTTTTAATGCCACACAGTAATCAGCAGAAAGGAGAAGAGAGCACAAAAGAAGGGAGTAGAAAAGATGGGAGGGGTGCAATTGTGTCATCATATGCAGAAGGTGAGGTTAGGTGATTGATAGAATGATGGTGGCGACTGGCGAGCAGTCCCAGGGGTGGCCCAAGGTATTGTGATGCCTGAGGCAAGGTACAAATTGCTCCTTGCCTGATGCCCCTGGCAGGGTCAGCCCCCTTTCAGAACCAACCCTTGCAAACTTTGAAAATGCATTGGAGGCATGGCAGAGAGAAGGTTGCCAGCAGTCCCCTCTTCTCTCTTCATGCTTCTTGCAAGTTCTGCAAGGAACATGAGGAGAGGCTCTCCTTGCAAAGTTTGCAAGCAGCAGATCTGTCCCAAAGAGCAATGGCAGGAGGCATTTTGCTGCCTTGCTGGTGTCCCAATAATCTACCATCTGAGGGAACTGCCCCCCAACTTGCCTCATGAATGGGCTGCCCCTAAGCAGGGAAAACCAAGTAGATTTTAGGACCTTGTGTAGGGGAAGAATGACAGTTCAGTCACCAAATACCAAGGTAAAACCAGTTTGGTGAGAAAGCAGAAAAGCAAGAGTTCTTGGGACAGTTCTTTAGTATTGAAGAACTACAAGGATTTATTTAAAGAAAAGGTTACAAATGAATGTGAAAAAGTCTGCAGCTTCATTTCAGCTTAGCTCATGGCTGAAGACAGAGATCAAAACAAACAGCCATCTCTGGAGGGACAAAAATGGAGAAGAACACTGGAAGAACAAAGAGAGGAGTCCAGTACTTTTATCTATGACCCTAACCACACACACACTCCTGGTGGGGTTTTATGAAACCTTGCAGCTGAGACCTGATGCTGCCAGGGTCCTAGTTCCAACACTCCTTCTCATTGGCTCGTGCTGCCAATGTCAGCACTAGCCAAGTGCTGCCTAAGTCCCAGATTCTCTTTCAAGGTTTTGAAATGATCCCTAGGCAATGACTTAGTAAGCACATCTGCTACAATTTGTTCACTTAGACAATACATCAATTTTAAAAGTGCCTTTTCTTGTTCATCCCACACATAATGATATTTTGTTTCAATATATTTTATTCTAAATTGTATTCTCTTCAATAGTGAGATCTGGATGCAGCTTTGATTATCTTCTAATATATCAGTGGGTTTGGCTTTGTCTATGTTGAAATCCAACATTAGCTTGTGCAGCCACGACACCTCTTGACATGCTTGAGTGGCAGATATATATTCTGCCTCAGGAGATGAGAGAGCAACTATTGATCTCTTGCAGTTATGCCAACTGTCTGCTCCACCACCATAAAATAATACATAACCACTTCCAGTGCTTCCAGTCTGTTTGATCCTCAGCTCAGTCAGCATCCATATAACCTACTAATTTGGGTCCACTACTAGCAGGCAAAATTAATTTCTTTTAGGTTCCTTTTAGGTACCTGCCTACTCTCTTTACTGCAGTCCAGTCATCTTTGCTGGTTGTGCTTACTTTCCTACTCAAGATTCCCACAGAGCAAGCTATATCCGGTCTTGTTATCATAGCTACATATAAAAGTTTTCCACTCGCTGTCCTGTACTCACTGTTGTCTAGCAGAAGCTCACTCTCTTCCTTCTGTTTTAGGTAACCTGTTTACATAGGTGTACTCATTTCTTTGGATTCTGTAAATACTCTAGTAAATCATTAATTTTTTTTTGTTTTTGGTTAAGCAAATAGCTTCCATCCTCTTCTCTCTCTATGTATATCCCAAGATAGTGTGAAACAGGCCCAAATTATTTTACTTCTATTTCACTATTCAGGTGCTTTATTATTTCAAGGCTGTCCTCTCTATTTTCGTAACAAATTATCAGATCATCAACAAAAGTAAGTACAGTATATAGGTCCATCTGTTGTCTTTGAACCTTGAGTACAGGCAAGGGTCAGCCTTCCCTTGGGTAAATCCCTCATTGAATAGTAACTGATTTAATTTGACATTCCAGGCTCTAGCAGCCTGCTTTAGTCCATAATGTATGCAGCATACATACAAGTTTTTCTTTACCAGTTTCTACAAATCCTGGAGGCTGTTCCATATAAATATCTTCTTTGATGTCCACTTGTTATTTTCTTTGCTGCTGTAATGCTTAAGAGTGTCCTTACTGACATGTGTTTTGCAACAGGAGCAAATGTCTCATCATCATAATCTTCCCC